>NC_133536.1:183110324-183444074 GCF_048544455.1 Silene latifolia
GTGCACTCGGCCCTACCGGGGTACAAACCTTATTACGTAGGGGAAGTGGGTGATAATTGTCTACCCACCGAATTTTTAAAGATAAGGGTTGTATTCGGCTTTACTGATGCCCAAGTTGATGTAAATTTGGATCATGGACACATTTATTCGAAATTTGGGTTGAACTCAACGAAAGTATTCTCGACGGTTGTCGGATGTGTTTCGGGCTAAAGATAAATATTAATGTAATTTTATCGACCAAGAGTTCTAAAAGTAGAATTGATTAAAGAGTTAATCCACCGAGTTATATTGATGAGGGTTGTATTCGGCTTTACCGATGCCCAAGTTAATATGAATTTGGATCTTGGAATCATTTATCATAGTTGGGTAGAGGTCACTATGTAAATGCTTTACTTGTTATTTACAAGTATTAGTAAAACGATGAATGTTAAGTTTTCCACTATTCCGTTATCATATTGTTCTATTTCTTTACCTCAATTTATATATGATATCATTTCGATTTTAGTTCAAATCTCCATTAAAACATCGTAACTAAAGACAAAATTTAAATTTTCTTCTAAAAACCTCGTATTATTCATTGTAAAGATCTCTTGTGAAGAGTATAGATAAAAGTTATTTGTGATCAAAAGAGTTTTTGATTCTTGACTAACATATCTACTTACAATGAATTGTTTCTCATATGCTTAATTGAGTTAAGTACTTTGAAACGTTACATCATTTTGGTAACTAGATTTGTTGGAAATCAAAATTGAGCAAAATACCGCAACCACTTCAATGAAAGTTTTAAGACTAAACAAACGAATGAAGAGTAGTCTTCATGAATTTCAATTTTGCTTCTCTTAGCAAAGACTCATTGAAATGAGTGGGAGCATTCTCTTAAACCGTTAAGAAAAGGGTGAGGTTTAAAGAAGTAAAATTAGAATGGAATTGATACAAGGCAATGTTAAAAGTAAAGTTATTGAGAATAACGATACTAAACCTATCAATCCCGACCGATAAAGTTTCCATTGTCTTAATTGTTGGACGCTAGAAAGGAAACTGCCCCAAATTATTGAAGAATCAACAAGTTAGTTGTAGGACATCTAATGGGACCTTCTTCTTTAAATGTTTATTTGATTAACATAAATTTTGCTAGTACTGTCAATATTAGAAACCAGTGGAGGTTTTCATCATAGTATTTGATACATAGGATGATTAGTATATGACGACTAGCAACAATGATGTTGAGAGATAGAGTCATTGTGTACTCAATCTAGTTTTTGGGTTTAAAGTTGTACTTAAATATGACTATTAAGTGCATAAACTCTAAATAAGAATATAAACTTGTTAAGATACAAAAGAGGTTTCATTTTTGTGACCCTATACACCATGATTTGATGTATGGCTAGCTCATTATCAAGGTGATTATATTCTAAACCAAACTAGAATGACATATCATGTAGATGATACAAGACTCAAATTGGTAACCAAAGATTAAATCTTAAATTCTGAAATGATGAACACAAAGAGTTATCGAGTACTCTTGGAACCATTAGATTGTTAATCTTATGGTATATGCGTATATTGTATTCAAAGCAAGATGTCTCGTGCCTTTTGGTTGAAAAGGAGATCGAGGTTGTAAATCATTGATCCAAAATAGGTTAATCATTTTCTTTTACCAACGATTTAAGTTGACACTAATGTGTTCACTTAATAAGGTAAATGGAGAAATCTTTGAAGAAGTTCAAAGAGTTCAAAGAATCACGATTTAGTCGTGATAGGACTATCAAAGTGAAGACTTTGATATAAGCCAAAGGAAATGTTATATGGTATCATAAATTAATCTCTCTTAGCACGCATTATGGGATAATGTGTGGTTGGATAAAGAATTCAAACGCTATTCGATATGGTTTGGACTTCAATCAAGTTACTTTGAGTTACTTGATCTTATTTTGGGGATATTATCATTTTGCCTAAGGTGTTTTTCCACTAAATCTAAACGAATCATATGAGATATGAAATGGTAGGGTACCATGTTTGTAAGTTTTCAAAAGAAACAAATTCTCATTTTTCCTTACTATAATCACGAGTACAACGGGTTTGTGGCGCCTGAAGCTGTCTTTCTAGAATACAAATTTATTTCCAGAAGACAGAGTGGGAGAAATTTTTCAAGAGCCACTAAGAATGTTATATCGCAAGAAACAGGTGATGCGTGTCATTTATATGATGTTTTACATCTCTTTTTACACGCATTTCAGAGCTCATTTGTGTAGTTTATGCTACATTTCTCCCTATTTCCGTCTACCTCCGTATTTTGTACATTATTGCAGAAATGTGGAGAATTCAACGGGAAATCAAGCCAAATCCGCCCCCGAGTAATCTGCATTGCAAATGACGTAAAGGAACTGCTTAAGGAACGAGCTTGGTGCGCGATCCAAGGCCCAAAAGACAAGTCCACGAGAATAAAGAAGTCAATTAGCAGCTCAGACAGTCGATCGACTACCACCTTCAGTCGATCGACCAATGCTCGGGATCCAGAAGCTACTGTTGCTGAGGTCCAGTCGATCGACTTCCCTGCTTAGTCGATCGACCACATCGCTGCTTCAGACGAGAGTTTAAAAGAGCGAGGAACTTAAAGCCCATTGTGTTTAGGTTTTGGAATAAGATGTTACGTATATTTCCTATATAACGTAACCTAGCTCATCAGTTTAATCATCAAGTCTTTTATTCAGAATTTTACATCAAGTTTTAGCATTAAGTTTTCATTCAAATTCTTTATCGAATAGTTAGGGTTTGGGATTATTGTGAGCATCGGAATTTCGGTTCTTTATAATCAATCTTTCCCCTGCAATTCGGTATTCTTCCTGTTTACTTTCAGTTCATTTATTTTGCTAATAGATTAGAATTGCTAGTAGTTTCCCAAAACCATCTTTACTATTGCATGTTAGTTGTTTCTTTTCCTGTTTTAAGCATGAATTCAGTAGCTAGTTTTATCGTTTATGTTGTTGTTTCTGCCCTTAGCATGAGTAGCTAAATCTATAGTGCTAGGATGTAGGCGAATTATGGCATAGGCGGCATTAATTTAGGGAGATCTGTCTCGCGTGTTGGTCGATCGACTGACATTGACAGTCGATCGACTGACCTCGTAGGGTTTTACTCGTTTTAATTGTTTTTAATCTTGTATTTGACGAGTTGAATGCATGCGACCAGTTAGATACCTATTTCGAGACTGACCCATTAGATCGAAAGATAGGGAAAGTTATTTGACTATCAATTAAATCGACTAGACTGTGCTATGATCGAAAGATAGGTATAGTTTAGACCGTTAGTCACTTTTCAGGACGAAAGTTAGTATTAGTGACATTAGGGACCTATAGCGAGATCGAGAGATGCTATATGTTAGGAGTGGACCGAGAGGACCTCTTATTTCCCGCCTTACCTGTGTTTGATTCGGACCGACTTAGTTTGCTGCCGCCAAAGCTATAATGACCTGACCATCCTAGTACCCTTTCTTTTATCTGTTTAATTCGTATTTTTAGTTTATTATCTTTGATTGCTCTTAGTCTTAGACCAATTCAAATCAACCCCCATAATAGTTACCTCAGACTGAACATAGATCAACTAAAGTTTACAACTGCCTCCTTGTGGTTCGACCCTGTTACCACTAGCCTAGGTTAGTCTTAATAGGAGATTATAAATTTTATCTTTGGTACTCACAGCGACGGGTATCAACAGGTCTTTCTTGGCTACATGAGACGTTTTGTGTAAGACGTTGTTTCTTCAAAACCTAGGAGGTTAAAGTCATCACTTGTTGAAGATGATGAATTAGTGTTACTTTTAGAAAGTAAAGAGCTTGCAACTTACAAAGAAATTGTTTGATTCAAGTTGATTACTTCTGGAAAGTAAGGAACACATGACTTACATGAGAGTGTTTAAGTTACAACTCAATACAAGGCTTAGAGCCATGAAAATCCAAAATAAATTCCAAGTGAATTATTAGATATCAAAGCTTGATTGGTGGCAAAAGGTTTTGCACTAGTTGAAATGCTTAAGTCTATTTGGATCTGCTTAGGGATTGTGTTTCATTATGATGATATACATATAGCAAGTGAATCTAAAACCCACTTCTTCAATTAGAAGGAATGTATTCAATACATGTCTTAAGTTTTGTAGATTTTTACAATCCTAAGATAATATGCAACTTAAGAGATGGTCTTGAGTAGGACATCAATGAGTTGGAATCAATATTTTGATCATATTATAAAACTTTTCTCAATAGGTTGAGAAGTTGTGTTTATACATGGAGTTTAGTGGGAGTTACGAAAATTTTAATTAGTCTTATATGTGGATGACATATTGATCATTGGGAATGATTTAAGACTTTGGAGAAATATAGTACATCTTTAATATCCGGATTTATGGAGATAAATCTACATGATATTAATGTCAAAAAAGGAGTCTTATGTTGATAAGCTTCATGACTAGTTCAATCGAGTTGAACATATTTGATTGATTCCATTTGCTTCCGCTGCCGAATCAATTAAATAGGAAATGATGTATAACACTTCATATACTTTGAGTATGATGAATTGTTTCAAATCGAATTTAAGTAATAGTTACCAAGTAAGCCATAAAGATTACCCTTAAGTGCTTGCAGAACCATTAAGAATGTAAAGCAAAGTGTTTTTAATGAAATTTTGTGTAAGGGTGTTACACAAATGATAATTGACAATTGAGATTGCGCATGGTTTCCGACAAAACCATAATCAAAACACATTAGGATGGTTAAGATACCATTGTGGCTATGTTATTTAAGAAATAGATTTTCTAGAATCGTTCTAGGCAATAAAGAACAATGAGAAATATTTACAACGGAAATTGAGTACACTTGCAATCATGAGATATGCAAGAGGATGGATCGCGCCCACTGTGAAAACAGTGGGAGCTATTCTAAGGCTAGAGAGCTTATGTCTAGATTGGATCAAGACACGTACTCAGGAAGTTTTGTAATGCAAATGTATACATTACAAAGGAAAACGAGTATGTAGTTAGGTTGAGTAAGGTACAAGAAGTTGACAAAACCTACTAACCAAAGCCTTCTCATAGGCTTAACATGATGAGTCATGTCATATGTCGTTTCAATTGCATTGAGATGAACAACTACATATAAGACTAAAATGGATTATAAAAATATGAAGTAGTAATCAAGTATTGACTATTCATATGTGATAATCACATTTGTCGTTCGAGTTTTTAAATCTAAAAACTCCTTTTATACTTTGTTACATCCAAACGGGTTGTAGAGACACTATTGAACCCCGTTAAAGTGAACCCGGATTAACATGGTATTCGCCCATAGTCACTTGTATGAGGTGACGTTTCGAAGTGACTAGAGTGTGACGCGATTGATGGCATGTTCAAGTGTCACAGAGTCATGTGAGATGACTAGTCGATCACATAGGCAGACTGTTAGGAACACTTTGTCGGGCCTTATGACCGCTTATAGAGTTCTGGAAAATTTATATAGCCTGGTCGTGGCAAGAGCTACTATATTATTCTAATGAGTCGATTCTTTTGACTAAAGACTGTTCGCCTAAGGTGGCACGGTTTCAGACTAACTTTGATTTATGTTACTACGACCTACGTAAATGGGGTCAAATGGGCATAGTTTGGGTTATGATGACTGTGGCTAGTAGAAGGGAATAGTGCGATAGGAATTGTCCACCCCCTTGTCAAGGTTAAAACAATATCTTAGGGCCACTCGAGGAGTAATGAACTGGAAATGCGTGGCCACGCTCGGAAGGTATCTATGGTAGATAATTCCGGTCAATCATTTATTCTCCAGATCGAGGAAACCACTCTCGATATGATCACTAGCAAATACGACCTGAAAGACACCTTGCATTGAGTGGGAGATAGTAATAGGACAAGAGAATTGGTGACGCACACTTGTCGAGGACAAGTGGGAGATTGTTGGAATAAGTGTCCTCCGACAATAATGCGATCACAACTGTCGATCATGATGATCACATGTTTAAATCTCATTTTAAGAATACATGTGGGATGTAATATTTTACAGTCAACTGGTCTACACATATCGGTAATGATTGGCTGACTAGAGTTTGACATTACTGTCGTGCGACGGTGGTGACCAGTTGATCCCTTAAGGTCATATCTTTAGGGAATACGGTCTTAATTGATTATTTAATTAATCGTATGTAGATACGAGTTAATTACTACCTTGAAATTGGAAATGATTTTTATGAGTAAGTTGACGGTCTTATTGTAATTGGATTAAATAAGACTTCGTCTAAGTAATCAAATTGTTTTATTTACTTAGAATTGTTTATTGTTTATGAAACAATTGAGACGGGAATGAACGGTCCATCTAAATTACAAGACGTTGTAATTTATATTAAAGTGACAATTTTTAAGATAGTAATTGAGAATTACTAGTGAAATTATTTAATTGTTTCATTTTTGTGTATTATGAATTTTAAGGAGTTAAAATTGCATAATTACATAATGGGTCATGTAATATGGGACATGTGGCAATATTAGAAATGACAAATATAAAATGGAAACCATTTTATCCATTTGGACCGAAAATGGAGGGTACCATAGATAATGGGTGTTCTTTTTAAGTGATAATAGGTCATGATTAAGAAAACCTATCAATACCCTAGTCTAGCATGCTACATATATTGTGAAGACAAATTGTAGCAAAAGATGAGCAAGGAGTGGGCACTCTAACCCACTCCTTGACCGGCCCCCTCCACTCCACTAATGAGAAATAGTTTTCCCATTTTGATCATTCATCATACATGTAACAACTTATCTCTCTACTTCTTTTTCTCTACTAGTTTTCTAGAGAAATAAAG
This sequence comes from Silene latifolia, assembly GCF_048544455.1. Lineage (NCBI taxonomy): Eukaryota > Viridiplantae > Streptophyta > Magnoliopsida > Caryophyllales > Caryophyllaceae > Silene > Silene latifolia. Next base: position 183,117,185 of record NC_133536.1, read on the forward strand.
TTCAAAACAAATTCCTTTCCATACTAATATTTCTTATATATTACTAGTTATAGTAATATCTATGTTAGTGATTTTTAAGGAGCTAATACATAATTTCTAGTAACAAAATTGGTATTAGCATTAAGATTGGTTCTTTGATATAAATCCTTGAGGAGAGAATCTACTCTTGAATCTTGTTCATCCATTGTTGGAAAGCTCAAGAACTAACAAGTAAGAGATCTTGTTGGTGCCCAAAATCCGAAACCTCAATAGTAAGAAGTGACGATTTCTTCTCTACTCTTATTCAAGTATGCATGCATAAGATCTAGTTTTAATTTTATGACTAAATTAAAATGTCACATATATGAATATGTTAAGTAATGGGATTAATTAATTCTAACAATTCATCAGGACACAGTGATATGGACGACCAACATTTTGAGTCATTTTCAGACCAGTAATTTGATGGTTTATTGGTGAGTTGTGGGGAGCTAATGGGCTGCCTCTTTTATGAATTTATAGCAAGTTTGAGATGTGTTGCTGGAGTGTATGTATGTTGTCTTTAGATTTTGGTAGCTTTAAAAAGCCAATAGAAGCAATGGTCATTGTTAAAGATTCCCAAATTTGCATGGCATGGTAAATCCTGTAGATATGCAGTATGCATGCATGCTGGTGTTATTGTCTTATTTTCTTGATCTTATTATTAGATGTGGATCTTTGTTGTTGAAATTGGCTTTGATTAATCTTTGCAAAGATATAGTGCTTCGCTATTACGGTTGTTATCTTTCTTTGTATTATTCTGAGTTTGGACCAGTAATGGAATTACAGTAATTTTTTTAAAAAAAAGTGTTAAACAATAACAACGGTTATATTGACATTACCCATTGTTAATACTTTCAACAAAGGTTATATTGACATTACCCGTTGTTATTACTATCAACAGTGGTTATATTGACACTACCCCTTGTTATTATTTTTAACAACGGGAGTAGTACTTCTACCCGTTGTCATTGCTTTTTTAGACATATTTCATTTTGGCGCAAATTGGGTGAAAATATATTACAACGGGTATATTTTAACCGTTGTAATAAAGGTATGACAACGGTTGACTTTTATTGACCCGTTGTTATTAACATATCACAACGGTTTTGTTTTAAGGACCCGTTGTCAATAGTTTGTCTTAATAAAAAACTAATTTACAAACACATACAACATACCACACAAACACACACAACATCAGTTCAACCATTGGTATCCTGAGTTTATTCTCTCTCCCCCGCTATCTACATTCTCGTTGCCGACCGTCCCCAGTTTCTGACGCCCAGATTCCGTTGCCTTCCCTTATCATCCTGCTCTTCTCTTTATCGTCATCATCATCATCATCATCAGGTATGTTCACTTTTGTGTTTCGTCATTAGGGTTTTAAGATCATCTTTTTTGTTTTTCATCTGTTTGTTTTTCGTCTTCTTTGTTATCTTTATCATCCCGCATCATCTAGTTCATTCCTCTTATTAGGGTTTTAGGATTTTAGAAGCTCAAACTGTTGTTTTAAATTTTCATTCCTCTTTAGGGTTTTAGATAATACTATGCATGACGTTGTTAAGTTGTTCATTTCCTGTTTCATTCATATTTGGGTTTTAGGATTATCATGGCTGAAAAACGAAAAAGAAGTCAAAAGAATAATAAGCCTGGGGATAATAAGCCTAGTGAGAGGGGTGCTACGAAGTGCCCTACAGCCCTTGCAGCTATAGCGGCTAAAGAGCCGCTTAAAATAAAATGGAACGCGAAGGGTTTCCCTACTGGTTCAAATGCGGGCATTTATCCACTTGGATTAGATGTTGCACAAGACAGTTTGTGCCTACCCATTTAGATGAAATTAGGAATTTGAATCCAAAATTGGCGCAGTTATACTTGGATCGTATAAAGGAAGCCTTTAATATTGTCGAATGCTATGATAAGTATTTATTACAGAAGACAGGGAGTGTCTTAAGGCAGTGGAAGTGTGACGTTGCTAAGTATTGGTTTTATGTGGACAAGGCAATGAGGGAGATACGTAAGAGCCCACCGGAAAACAAGTGTCCCACCATCAGTCAGGAACAATGAGATCTTTTCAAAGCGATTCGAACTAGTGAGAAGTTTAAGGTTAAATATCCTCGCCTTTTAATGATTTACCTATAATTTTTTTAATTAATGAGTTCTCTATAATCTTTTTATTATCTCATATACTTGCGCTTTTATATAATTTGAAGGCCGTTAGCAAAAGAAATCGTGCAAACATTTCATGCAAGAAGGGGAAATGATATGGTTCTCGAGGCGGTTACAGATTGATAGAAGACAACCTCGTAAGTCGCATGCATTATCCCCCTGTTTATTTGACTTTTTTAATCACACTTGGACTTGATACACATTTATATATATAACTGTTACCATGTTAATGTGTAGGTGGCAAAGGGAGTAACCGACTTGGATCGGCATGTAACTTATAAAGAAGGGCACACGCCTAAAGGATCCCGGCCGTGTGACAAATATGATCAGTAAGTGTTGGTCAACATAGTAAGCATTATTTTATTAAGACGAGTTCATTACTAACTTTATTATTTTAGTCACAAATATAATATGAAGTTTATTTAATATATTATAGGAGAAGGTATTGAAGGAGGTAGAAGAAGGGAAATTTACTCCCAATGGTCGTGATGACGTTCTTGCTAGAGCGATCGGCCGACCCGAACATCCAGGTCGATTGAGGGGTATCCCGTTACAGGCTGAAGTCACGAAATATTATGGGACAACTGCCCCGAAAAAGAAGAAAAGGAAGGCTAAGGCTGAGAAGGCTTACATGGTACCATTTATTCTATTATTTTCATTTAAGTTCACATGTTATTGTTTTAAACAAATTGCTGAAATATTACATTCTTGGCACGTAGGTTCGGTTATTGGCATCCGTGATATTAAAGATGAATTCTGGAGGCAAGCCTTCCGAAGAAGAATTGAAGATGACGGAGGATGTCATTAAAGGGGGTAAGGTACAACAGATTGGTCAAGAGGCCGAGAACACTACTACCTTGGCAATACATGAGAAGGAAGTATCAGTCAAACAAATGCTTTTGAAGTTGTAACAACTACAGCCGATAAGGTAAATATATGACTTCCTTATTTTTCTTTTCTTTTTTTTTTGGGTAAGATCAGGGGGTGTGTTCCCTGCTAGCGCTAATGCTATAACTTCTGACATCGCGCCATTGGTTAATTTTATTAGGTAAATGAGTCTGAAAAGGAGATGAAACTTGAGTTATCCGCCACAGCTGACAATAATCAGGGGGTGCAACTTGAGAAGACGTCTGATGGAAAACAGTAGCATACATCCCCTTCAAATCAGTTCACAGTTTTCGGCAACGTATGCATGAAATCTTTAATTAGTGACATTTATATGAATTCTATTAAATTTTGGGATATAATATATAATGTATGTGTATTCTTCAGGCCGTAAACAGGAGGGTAGTAGTTATTCTTACTGACCCTAAATCCGAGAAACCTGTGCGCGTTGGCCGGGGTATCGTAGACTTGCCCACCAAATCAGCGGAAACTTTATTGGTTCATGGCGAACAACTTTTGCCGAATCATAGAAAAGTGGAGATAACTCAAGTCTTTGAAGGCCATGAAAAATTTCAACTGCTCGTCCTAGTTCGTGACGACATTACCATTCTGGCAGATGTTGTTTGAAGTTTCATCCAATGGCCTGAATCTCACATCTTCCTGGCTCGTTCGTCTCCGCCTCAACCGAAAGCAGTTGGGGTTAGAAAAAATACCTTAATATGTTAAATGTTTTTATATGTTAAATTTATATGTTATTTTTTTTTGTAGGGAACAAAAAAGCTAAGCCTAAGTCCCCAGACATGCCAACTACCTCGTCGAAACAACAACTTGATGAAGTATTTAATTAACTTCTCCATTTTTTTAAAAACCTCCCTGTATTTATATTTTTTCTGTATTTCTAAAAACCATGGAAATTTTGTGTAGGGGACAAAAAAGACGGATAAGCCTAAGTCCCCAGACATACCTACTACTGCCTCATCATTGAAAGAGCAGGTTGATGAGGTATTTAGTTAAGTACTCTTTTATTTTTATTACTCTAACTAGCTAGGATATGTTACCTTTGGATTTTTTATTATTTTATTTATCTACATGTATAGGCTAGTGGTAGTAGTAGTAGCACAAAAAGAGAGAAGCATTATTTCCCCACACTGAAAGATGTTAGGAGTATAAACTCCACTGTTTATTCTGAGAACAATTTCATGCTAAAAGTAAGAACGCCGACGATGAGGAAACTGTATGTGGAGGTCGGCCGTCGCATAGCAACCAAGAAATTGATAATTATTCCGCTCGAGGAGGATATTTTAGGGATTGAGCGCGAAGCAATTGTGTCATAGGAGCTGCTAGCCATTTGGGCTGGCCTTCTCGAGATTGATGTCTAACACCTATGTGTTTGGATGAAGTAAGTTTCTTAATAAATCATTTCATATTTTAATATTCTGACTAGATAGTGTTTTAAATACCAGAATTAATACCGTAATGATGTAGGATATTGAAATCGAGAGTGATCCCCGAGAATAATATTCCATGTGATCAATACGGATTCCTGTGCCCCTATATTTTATCTATGCATATCATGATGTTTTCGTTCGAAGATCGGGTGGATTATATTGCTCGAGAATTGGCGATAACCAAAAAGCTGGTTTTTGCCCCTTATAATGAAATCGGGTAATAAACAAATTAATATTACGTTTCTCCTTACAATTTCATTTTCATAACTAATATATGTACTTGTTTATAATGATGATGTGTCTTGATGTAGGAGTCATTGGGTGCTAGCAGCCATCATGCTGACCAAGAAGAAAGTTTTTTGGTTGGACTCTTTGCATAGACAACCAACCGAGACCTTTAAGAGCTTGATTATTAAGTAAGTTTATAATACTCATTTGTTTATAATAACATTAAATTTCAATTTTTATTTATTGTAAAATGTTCATTTTTGCCACAAAAATATGAGTTTCTGCCTCCTTTTTTGTTTTATAAAAAAAGGGCCTATGAGAAGAAAAGAGCTAACGAGGATCAACCCACGAAAGTTTCTGATGATGGCCCTACTTTTATTACGATAACAGGGGTACGTGCTCAAATACAATACCTTAAGTGCAAAAATCTGTCTATAATAATAATACGTGCGCAAATACAATACCTAAAGTGCAAGATTCTGCTGTGGGCCTTCTCGTCTCTTCGTTTTTTATGTAATAATAGGTCCCTCTCCAGCCGGATAACATACAATGTGGATAATACGTTTGTCGGTTCATGTTTGAGATTATTATGCGAAGATATATCCTTATTCCAGAAAAGGTTAGTAATTTAATAATGTGTTTATTACTTTTGTTAAATTAGAGCTGATGTTGTCTTGGTTGCTGCTATACCTAAAGTGCAAGATTCTGATAATGTCTTGTCTTTGTTTTTTCCGCAGTATGTAATCAACGCGCCACCACAAGTACCTCAGTACAAATGGCACCAAATAGACTAGGTTAGGGACATGTTGGGCAAATACATCTTAGAACATAACAATGAAGACTAAATGCATGATACTTAGAGCTTAGATCAGCTTAGTAAATATTTTGTTGAAGTTAGGGAATGATCTTAGTTCATGTAAAGTGATCAAATTGTAAGTATATATAATGCTGCTGTTGTAGCTGAATTGAATCTATTAAGTTCTGATGAACCCAGCTGTGATTTATCTTTGGTCTTTGATATATCTTCTGCTGCGATATATGCAGGATTTTGAATGACATGAAACAAATTTAATTTTTAAAAAAATTAGGAGTTTGTAATAAAAACGGTTACTAAAACAAAAACCGTTGTAAATACCTTTCAAAAATACCCACGCATAATATTCAACAACAGGTTTTAAAATAAGAACCGTTGTAAATACCTTTCACAAATACCCGTGCATAATATTCAACAACAGGTTTTAAATGAAAAACCGTTGTTACTAAAGTTTTCAACAACGGTTAATTTCCGTATACCCGTTGTTAAAAGTCTGCACAATTTTGGTGGGAAAGATACAACAACGGTTTTTTATATGATAACCGTTGTTATATCCTTCCCACCAAAATTTTGTCAAACTTTCCACAACGGCTTACTTACAACAACAACGACTTTTAACCGCTGTGAATAATTTCCACAACGGTTTTAACCCAACCGTTGTAAATACCTTTTACAACGGCCGCTTTAACAACGTCCGCTTTTTGTTTTTACAACGGTTTTTACCCGTTGTTATAGCCTGTATCTGTAGTAGTGATATAGAAAGTGGGATTTGAAGAAGGATTTTCACGAGATTTGCTGAGTTTTAAAAGGGATGAATATGAGAGACAAAGAGAAAGAGACACCATAGTTGAAGACAGAGAGAAAGACATCATAATGTCTTTGCAAATGCGCATGATATGGGAATTAAGCCCCAATTCCTAAAGTTATAAGCTCAACGGCCGACCCCCAGATTATGGTGTTTATTGTTGTTACTTCTTATTCTTGTTGTTGCTGATGATAAGAAGAGAAGGCGGCGGCCACAATCAAGGAATTTCGGGTTATGGCTAGAATTCGTTGGGGTTGTATCTGAAGCGATGGTAGATTGGTAGTTGTTGAGATTTGGTATTCTGGATTTTTACTTTCATAGATCTAATTAGGCTAATTAGGGGTTTTTTGCGCGTTTGATTGAATTTTTGGTAATGTGAAGTGGATTTTTCTGGGTTATTTTAGTATAGGGAAAAGGAAAGAGATGAAGATCATATATGATGAGAAAAGGTGTGACCTTTTTACCCGCTACAGTAGGTTAATAAACGTCCAATTCTATTAAAAGCGAAGGGCTATAATAGTTGATTATATTGGTAGTTAAAATACAGTTTGGAATATTTTGAGAAGTACCCCAATAGTTTGGAGTATTCCCATTAAATAACCCTATTAAATAATGCAATTTTTAACTTATTAAAAATCACTATATTAACAAAATAAATCACATACAAAAATTAACTAGTAATTCATGATTACAAGTACTTAAAATGGGTCATATAATTATAAATCACAACAACTTGTATTTATAATAAACCATTCATTCTAGTTTTAATTGTTTCATAAACAATAAATAAACCTAAGTAATAAAACAATTTAATTACTAAGTACGAATCTTATTTAATCGAATTATAATAAGATACGTTTTCTTACTCACAAAATCATTCGTTCAATTTTAAGGAAATAATTAACTTGTATCATCATACAATTAATTAATTAATCAATTAAAAGTGTTACCCTAGAGGTATGACTTTAAGGGATCGACTGATCACCACCGTCATACTACAGTAATGTCAAACTCTAGCCCGCCAATCATTACTGATTAATGTGGATCAGTTGACAATAAAATATTACTTTTCCTCAGCATTCTTAATATGAGATATAAACATGTGATCGCATTATTGTCGAGGACACCTACTCCAACAATCTCCCACTTATCCGCAACAAGTGTGCGTCACCAATTCTCTTGTCCTATTATTATCTGTTGGAATATGTGTCCTCCGACAATAATGCGATCACAACTGTCGATCATGATGATCACATGTTTAAGTCTCATTTTAAGAATACAATTGGGAAGTAATATTTTCATCAAACCTGGTCCACACATACCGGTAATGATTGGGTGACTAGAGTTTGACATTCTTCGTCGTGCGGCGGTGGTGATCAGTTGATCCCCTTAGGTCATACCTAAAGGGTAACACTCTTAATTGATTATTTAATTGATCGTATGACGATACGGGTTAATTAAATTACTTGAAATTGACGGACGATTTTGGAAGTAATATTTACGTGTCTCATTGTAATTTGATTAAATAAGATACGGTCTAAGTAATCGAATTGTTTTATTGCTTAGATTAAATTATTGTTTACGAAAGCAATTGAACTGAATGAATAATTTATTATAAATACAAGATGTTGTGATTTATAATTGGTAAATTATTTTGGTACAAGTAATTATGAATTACTAAGTCGATTTTGTATATGACGTATTTTTATTAATGCGTTGATTTTTAATATGTTAAAAATGCATAACAATTTTACATGACTTGTGACATGTGACAAATTGACAAATTGACAAAGATAAAATGGAATCCATTTTATCGTAAATAGACCGAATTAGTGGGAGTATTAGGAAAAATATTATGTTGATTAATTAAGTGGAAAACATAATAATTTTTCCTAAACCTAGCCATGCATACCTAGTGCCTCTTGTGAAGAACACCTTGCTCATGCATTGGCCATCACCACCCCTCCCCCTACCCGGTTTTGTCATAGAGAAAACCATGGGTTTTTCTCTATAATTTACCTAATACACTACTTCAATAGTTAGGGTAATATTCATTTCATTCTACCATCTAAAAAATAGAGTTTTAGAGAGAAAAAAAATTCTTCCTCCTTCTCCCTTTCTCTTAACCGAAAATTAAGAGACCAAAACAATATTTTTGGGTCAATTTTATTCAAATTAATATTGTTCTAGTATCAATAATATTAATTTTATTAAGAGATTACCTTGGGTATTATTCCTTAGGAGGGATTCTATACTTGAATCCTTTGTTCTTCCATTTTAGAAGTGCTCAAGAACAAGTAAGAAGGAGATCTTACTTGTGCCCTTTGATCCGAAATATCAATGTAAGAATGATGATTTTTCCTTAATATTTACTTATGTTTGCATGCATAAGATCTAATTAATTTTATGACTAAATTAAATTTGAAACATATATGAATATGTTGAATATAATGAGATATAGATTTCTAACAAGTGGTATCAGAGCCATAGGTTGTTTGTGTTAGAAATCTTTATCTCATTACTTTACATATTCATATATGTTACATTTAATTTAGTCATAAAATTAAATACAAATCTTATGCATGCAAACATAAATTAAAAGAGAAGAAATCATGTTCCTTACTATGTGATTTCGGTTTTATGGGCACCAACAAGATCTCCTTCTTGTTAGTTCTTGAGCATTCCAAATAATGGATGAACAAAGATTCAAGTATAGAATCTCTCCCAAAAGCATATACCCAAGATAACCTCTTAATAAAATTAATATTATCAATACTAGAACAATATTAATTTAAATAAAATTGACCCAAAAATTTATTTTGCTCTCTTAATTTTCGGTTAAGGGGAAGAGAAGAGAGGAAGTAATTTTTGTCTCTCTAAAAACTCTATATTTTTAGATGTTGTGTTTGAATGAATAATACACACTAGCTTTTGCATGTAGTGTGTGAGTGAATAATAAGCAAAAATATTTTGCTCTTTTCTTTAGGGAAAACCGAAAAAGGGAGAAGAGATGACCCAATGCATGCTCACCTTTTCTTCCCAAGAGAAAGCTATGTATGCAAGGCTATATGTAGGCATCATCATTATGTTTTCCACTTATAAATAATCAACACAATTTTATCCTAAATACTCCCTCTATTTAGGTATACCTACATAAAATGGATGAGTCCATTTTATTTGTGATTTTGTCAATATGTCACATGTGACACATTTCATGACATCTTATTTATAAAATGTATTTTTAACCATTAAAAATCAACATATTAATAAAATGTCACTTATAAAAATAACATAGTAATTCACAATTACTTGTACCAAAAATGGTTTACCAATTTATAAATCACAACATCTTGTATTTATAATAAATTATTCATTCCTTTTCAATTGTTTCCGTAAACAATAATTTCATCTAAGTAATAAAACAATTCGATTACTTAGACCGTATCTTATTTAATCAAATTACAATGAGACACGTAAATATTACTTCCAAAATCGTTCGTCAATTTTAAGTAATTTAATTAACTCGTATCGTCATACGATCAATTAAATAATCAATTAAGAGTGTTACCCTTTAGGTATGACCTAAGGGGATCAACTGATCACCACCGTCGCACGACAGTAATGTCAAACTCTAGTCAGTCAATCATTACCGATATGTGTGGACCAAATGTGACAAAAAATATTACTTCCCAATTGTATTCTTTAAAATGAGATTTAAACATGTGGTCATCATGATCAACAGTTGTGATCGCATTATTGTCGGAGGACACATATTCCAACAATCTCCCACTTGTCCTCGACAAGTGTGCATCACCAATTCTCTTGTCCTATTACTATCTCCCACTCAATGCAAGGTGTCTTTCAGGTCGTACTTGCAAGTGATCATATCGAGAGTGGTTTCCTCGATCTGGAGAACAACTGATTGACCGGAATCATCCACCATGGATACCTTCCGAGCGAGGCCACGCATTTCCAGTTCATTACTCCTCGAGTGGCCCTGAGATATTGTTATAACCCTGACAAGGGGTGGACAATTCCTATCGCACTTATTCCCTTCAACTAGCCACAACCATCATAACCCAAAATATGCCCATTTGACCCCATTTGCGAAGGTCGTAGTAACACAAATCAAAGTTAATCTGAAACTGTGCCATCTTAGGCGAACGGTCCTTAGTCAAAAGAATCGACTCATTAGAATACTATAGTAGCTCTCGCCACGACCAGGCTATATAAATTTGCCAGAACTCTATAAGCGGTCATAAGGCCCGACAAAGTGTTCCTAACAGTCTTCCTATGTGATCGACTAGTCATCTCACATGACTCTATGGCACTTGAACTTGCCATCAATCGCATCACACTCTAGTCACTTCGAGACGTCACCTCATATAAGTGACTATGGGCGAATACCATGTTAATCCGGGTTCACTTTAACGGGGTTCAATATTGTCTCTACAACCCGTTTGGATGTAACAAAGTATAAAGGAGTTTTCAGATTTAAAAACTCGAACGATAAATGTGATTATCATATGAGTAGTCAATACTTGATTACTACTTCATATTCTATAATCCAGTTTGATCTTGAATGTAGTTGTTCATCTCAATTCAATTGAAATGACATGACTCATCATGTTAAGCCTATGAGAAGGCTTTGGTTAGTAGGTTTTATCAACTTCTTGTACCTTACTAAACCTTACTACATATTCGTTTTCCTTTGTAATGTATACATTTGCATTACAAAACTTTCTGAGTACGTGTCGAGATCCAATCAAGACATAGGCCTTCTAGCCTTAGAATAGCTCCCACTTTTTTTCACGGTGTGGGGACTCATCCTTCTTGCACATCCCATGATTGCAAGTGTACTCAATTTCCGTTGTAAATATTTCTCATTGTTCTTTATTGCCTAGAACGATTCTAGAAAATCTACTTCTTAATTAACATAGCCACAATGGTATCTTAACCATCCTAATGTGTTTTGATTATGGCTTTGTCAGAAACCATGCGCAATCTCAATTGTCAATTGTCACTTGTGTAACACCCTTAGACAAAATTGCATCAAAAACACTTTGCATTACATCCTTAATGCTTCTGCAAGCACTTAAGGTAATCTTTATGGCTTACTAGGTAACCATTACTTAAATTTGATTTGAAACAATTCATCATACTCAAAGTATATGAAGTGTTATACATCATTTCTTATTTAATTGATTCGGCAGCGGAAGCAAATGGAATCAATCAAATATGTTCAATTTGATTGAACTGGTCATGAATCTTATCAACACAAGACTTCTTATTTGACGCTAATATCATTTAGATTTATCTTCATAAATCCGGATATTAAAGATGTATTATAATACTTCAAAAGTCTTAAATCATTCCAATGATCAATATGTCATTCACATATAAGACTAATTAAAATTACCGTAACTCCCACTAATCTTCATGTATAAACATAACTTCTCGACTTATCGGGAAAAATTTTATACCATGATCAAATCATTGATTCCAACTCATTGATGTCCTACTCAAGACCATCTCTTAAGTTGCACATTATCTTAGGATTGTAAGAATGTATTGAATACATTCCTTCTAATTGAAGAAGTTGGTTTTAGATTCACTCGCTGTATGTATATTTGTACAAATCAAACACAATCCCTAAGAAGATCCAAATAGACTTAAGCAATTCAACTAGTGCAAAAACCCTTTGTCACTAATCAAGCCTTTTATTTCGGATTTTCTTGGCTCTAAGCCTTGTATTGAGTTGTGACTTTAAACACTCTCATGTAAGTCATATATTCATTACTTTCTAGAAGTAATCAACTTGAATCAAACGATTTCTTTTGTAAGTTATAAGCTCTTTTACTTTCTTAAAAGTAGCATGAATTCATCATCTTTAACAACTGACGAATTTAACCTCCTAGGTTTGAAAGAAACAACACCTACACAAAACTAAGGTAAAACGTCTCATGTAGCCAAGAAAGACCAGTTTCTTGCGACATACAATTCTTTGTGGCTCTTTGAATAATTTCTCCCACTCTGTCTTCTAGAAATAAACTTGTATTTTAGAAAGACAGCTTCACGAGCCACAAACCCGTTGTACTGGTGATTATAATAAGGAAAAATGAGCATTTGTTTCTTTTGAAAAACTTACAAACATGGTTCCCTACCATTTCATATCTCATATGATTCGTTTTGGATTTAGTGGAAAAATAATTTAGACAAAATGATAAAATCCCCAAAAGGATCAAGTAACTCAAAGTAACTTGATCGAAGTCCAAACCATATCGAATAGCGTTTGATTTCTTATCCAACCACACATTATCCCATAATGCGTGCTAAGAAAGATTAATTTGTGATAGTAAATCACATTTCCTTTGGCTTATATCAAAGTCTTCACTTTGATAATCCCATCACGACTAAGTCGTGATTCTTTGAACTCTTTGAACTTCTTCAAAGATTTCTCTATTTACCTTATTAAGTGAACATATTAGCGTCAACTTAAATCATTGGTAAAAGAAAATTATCAACCTATTCTGTATCAATGATTTACAACCTCGATTTTCCTTTTTAATCAAGAAACACGAGATATCTTGCTTTGAATACAAGATACGCATATACCATTAACAATCTAATGGTTTCAAGAGTACTCGATAACTCTTTGCGTTCATCATTCCAGAATCTATGGTTTAATCTTGGGTTACCAATTTGAGTCTTGCATCATCTACATGATATATTATTCTAGTTTGGTTTAGAATATAATCACCTTGATAATGGACTAGCCATACATCAAATCATGGTGTATAGGGTCACAAAAGTGAAACCTCTATTGTATCTTAACAAGTATATATTCTTATTTAGAGTTTATGTACTTAATAGTCATAATTAAGTGCAACTCTAAACCCAAAACTATATTGAGTACACAATGACTCTATCTCTCAACATCATTGTTGCTAGTCGTCATATTCTAATCATCCTATGTATCAAGTACAATGATGAAAACCACCACCGGTTTCTAATATTGACGAAGTAGTACTAGCAAAACTTATGTTAATCGAAAAACATTTATAGAAGAAGGTCCCATTAGATGTCCCACAACTAACTTCCTGATTCTTCAATAATTTGGGGTAGTTTCCTTTCTAGCGTCCAACATTTAAGACAATGGAAACTTTATCGGTCGGGATTGATAGGTTTAGTATCGCTATTCTCAATAACTTTACTTTTAACATTACCTTGTATCAATTCCATTATAATCTTTACTTCTTGAACCTCGTCCTTTTCTTAACGGTTTAAGAGAATGCTCCTACTTATTTCAAAAAATCTTTACTTAGAAAAGCAAAGTTGAATCTTATGAAGACTACTCTTCAATTCAATCGTTTTAGTCTTAAAACTTTCATTGAAGTGGTTGCGTTATTTTGGTCAATTACGAATTCTGACAAATCTAATTACCAAAACAATTTATTGCTTCAAGGCACTTAATTTAATTAAGTATATGAAAAACAATCCATTGTAAGTAGATGTGTTAGTCAAGAATCAAAAACCTGTTTGATAATGAATAACTTTTATCTATACTCTTCCATGAGATCCTTCCAATGGATAATTCGAGGTTTTTAGAAGAAAATTCAAATTTTGTCTTTAGTTACGATGTTTTAATGGAGTTTTAAATCGAAATGATATCGTATATAAAATTGTGGTAAAGAAATAGAACAATATGATAACGGAATAGTGGAAAACTTAACATTTATCGTATTATTAATACTTGTAAATAACAAGTAAAGCATTTACATAGTGACCTCTACCCAACTATGATAAATGATTCCGAGATCCAAATTCATATTAACTTGGGCACGGGGTAGCCGATGAAACCCTTATCAATATAACTCGGTGGATTAACTCTTTAATCGATTCTACTTTTAGAACTCTCGGTCGATAAAATTACATTAACATTTATCTTTAGCCCAAAACACATCCGACAAGGGCACGGGGTAGCCGATGAAACCCTTATCAATTACTTTTGTTGAGTTCAATCCAAATTTCGAATAAATGTGTCCATGATCCAAATCCACATTAACTTGGGCACGGGGTAGCCGATGAAACCCTCATCAACATGAATTCGGTGGATAGACATTTATCACCCACTTCACCAACGTAACAAGGTTTGTCTTACGGTAAAGCCGGCTCAACTCCCTTGCGAAACTGGTACTTCATGGTTTCTACTTTTTCGTAAGGCTAAGTCTCAATTGTTTATTTTTAGCGAGAGGTCATTTCAATTTATTATCTATCACGTTTTAAGTGAACTAAAGCGGTGAACTACGATAATTATAATTGACACGGTCGATAAACTCGATTAAAATGATAATGCATGTTTTAGATATGGCGATTTAGCGATGCATGCAACATATAAATAAAATGCAAAGCATAAATTAAATCCTAGTACGGCCTTCCTAAAATAGAAAATCTAATTAATTACTACATATTCGGAAACCAACTCTATTGGTCCCTTGAACTTCGGCTTTGACACGCATCTCGAGGTAACACCGTCTTTATGTATCGTCTTCCTTGAGTGACACCGTCTTCAAGGAACTCCGAAATAAATAAATTACATAACAAATTACATAATTTCCTCTTATACATTTATAATTAAAATAAAAATAAATCTATTAAATTACAAAACGGTGATACGAGATCACAATAAATTACAACCGAATCGATATTCCCATACATTTCGGGTAATACCAATTAAAAACTAAGGCCATACTAAGTAAAATTACATAATTCAAAAAAGAATTACATAAAATAAAATTATGACAATCATAAATAAAGTGCAGCATTATAATATGTATGAACATGCCCAATTTTATGTTAAATCACCTTTAAGGAGCAAATATCGTATATTAAACGGTTTTTACGGATTTGCGTGATTCAACCTTTTAAAATCACAATAAATTACATAAAATCATATTTATGCACAAGTTAATTACCCTAACCAACTTAGGACTCAAAATTAGTCTCCACTAACTTATGACAATAATTAACTTATATTTCTTAAAATTGTTCATTAATGGACTCAAAAATTACAATAAAATGCTATAAACTCCAAATAAATCACAAAAATTTCAAATAAATTCAAAATTTGAAATTTTAAACTCATGAACATTCTGGAAAAATACCATGACACTCATAATGTTGAAAAACTTAGGTTAAAAATTTCAAAACTTATCGAGAAAAACAATGTTGCGGTTTATCGGATTTAACAATTATTACCATAAAAATATGAGAAAAACTTTTTTTTATCAACTTTTCAATTTTACATCTGAAATAGGTTATAAAATGAAACAAGTGACATTTTTCCTTAGTCAAGAAGTATGTTTTAGCAATTATTCACTAATTAAGTCACTATTTATGTTATTTTTCATCAAAAATTCATAAATCATGCATAAAGACTTCATTATAGCCAATTATTTTACACACATCTTGTAAAATTGCATGTGACAACATACTAAATTTCTATGACCAGATTCGAAATTTATCTCATATTAACCCATTTTTCATTTAAATTCGATTTTTATCATGAAAAATCCAAATTTCGAGCATAAAAACTCCAAAAATTCTGAAAATTTACAGATCATCTAAAAATAATATATGTGAAAACATATCCAAAAATCACTGGAAAATTAGAAGTTTAGCTAATTTTAGTCCGAAAATGACATTTTAATCATAAAATCACATTTTTAATGCCAATATTATATAAGATGAACAATAAAAATCCATAAATTAACCAAAATATCCTAAATACATTTTAGGATCAGAAACTTTAACATGCATAAAATTATTTCGTGATATTTCATAATAACACAAATTTACAAGTTTTATATGTTAATCGTATAACTCGGAAAAACTATAACTGATTTGCATGCAAACAACCAAGGCTCTTGATACCGCTTGTTAGAAATCTTTATCTCATTACTTTACATATTCATATATGTTACATTTAATTTAGTCATAAAATTAAATACAAATCTTATGCATGCAAACATAAATTAAAAGAGAAGAAATCATGTTCCTTACTATGTGATTTCGGTTTTATGGGCACCAACAAGATCTCCTTCTTGTTAGTTCTTGAGCATTCCAAATAATGGATGAACAAAGATTCAAGTATAGAATCTCTCCCAAAAGCATATACCCAAGATAACCTCTTAATAAAATTAATATTATCAATACTAGAACAATATTAATTTAAATATAATTGACCCAAAAATTTATTTTGCTCTCTTAATTTTCGGTTAAGAGGAAGAGAAGAGAGGAAGTAATTTTTGTCTCTCTAAAAACTTTGTATTTTTAGATGTTGTGTTTGAATGAATAATACACACTAGCTTTTGCATGTAGTGTGTGAGTGAATAATAAGCAAAAATATTTTGCTCTTTTCTTTAGGGAAAACCGAAAAAGGGAGAGGAGATGACCCAATGCATGCTCACCTTTTCTTCCCAAGAGAAAGCTATGTATGCAAGGCTATATGTAGGCATCATCATTATGTTTTCCACTTATAAATAATCAACACAATTTTATCCTAAATACTCCCTCCATTTCGGTATACCTACATAAAATGGATAAGTCCATTTTATTTGTGATTTTGTCAATATGTCTGATACCCGTCGTGAGGTGTCAAAAATAAATTTATAATCTCCAACTACAACTATAGCTAGCGGCAGTCGGGTCGAACCACAGAGAGGCAGACGTAAATTCTAGTTGTTTAAATTCGGTCTAATGGTAACAATGAAGTGGGGGTTTGATTGGGTTGGTCTATAGCTAATGAGCAATAAAATAAAGTAAACTAAGCAAATAGATGAAATCAAATATAAAAAGGGGGTACTAGGATGGTCGGTTCGTTATAGCTTCGGCGGCAGCATATTAAACAGGACTAAATCGAACACATGTGAGGTGGGAAACAAGAGGTCCTCTCGGTCCACTCTTAACAAATAGCATCTTTCGATCTCGCTATAGGTCCCTAATATCACTAATACTGACTCTCGTCCTGAAAAGTGACTAACGGTCTAAACTCTACCTATCTTTCAATCTCAGCACAGTTTAGTCATCTTAATTGGTGATCTAACAACTTTCCCTATCTTTCGATCTAATGGGTCAGTCATAAATTGAGCATCTAACTGGTCGCATGCATTCGATTCGTTAAATACAACATTAAAATCAATTAAAACGAAAGGTAACCTCACGTGGTCAGTCGATCGACCGGGTATGGCAGTCGATCGACTGACACGCGATTTCAGTCCAATTTTAATACTACGCCGCCTACGCCATAATTTCCCTACATCCTAGCACAATTAATTTAGCTACTCATGCTGAAGGTGATAACAACAATAAAACTAGGGCATAAAAGTACTGAATTCATAATTAAAGCGGTAAGACAAACAATTAACATGCAATGATAAAACGGTTTCGGGAATCTAACTAGCAATTCTATACTAATAACGAAATAGAAGTGAATTGAAATAGGGCCGAAGAATACCGAGATTGCAGAGGAAAGATTAAGAATAAGAACGAAAATTCCAATGCTAAACAATATTCCAAACCCTAATAAAACTTAAGGATACTGTGTAAAAACTTAGATAAAAATCGGATCAAAACTGAATGTGAAACTTAGATAAAAACTGGATGATCCACTTGATGTTTCTAGGTTACGTTATATAGCCAACATACGTAACAACTTATTGTCAAAACCTAAACATAATGGGCTTGCGCTTCCTCGGTCTTTTAATTCACGTCTGGGATAGCAGATTGGTCGATCGACTGAAGGTGGTGGTCGATCGACTGATCCTCAGTGTACAGTAGCTTCTGGAACCCGCATATTGGTCGATCGACTGATGACAGTGGTCGATCGACTGCTTGAGCTGCTACTTGACTTCTATAATCTTGTGGATTTGTCTTTTAGGCCTTGAATTGCGCACCAAGCTCGTTCCTTAAGCGAATACTTCACGTCAAATGCAACGCTGGATACTCGGGGACGGATTTAGCTCAATTTCCGCTGGATTCTTCACATTTCTGGAATAATGTACAAAAATACGGAAGTAGACGGAAATAGGGAGAAATGTAGCATAAACTACATGAATGAGCTCTGAAATGCGTGTAAAATGGGATGTAAAACATCATATAAAAGACACGCATCAAACTTCCCCAAACCAAACCCTTGCTTGTCCCCAAGCAAGAACTAGACTCGATCTAATGACCTAATGGAACGAGTTCAATCTCAGAGCGAATTACAACATGTGAAGCCTAAACCAATTTAATGCACAACCAACAATCAATTAGCAAATGAATCATGCAAACGAGTTATGGAGCCGTTAAAACTACTGAACCGTCAACTGTAGAGACTCATCAAATTGGACTCTCACGGGTCGCTCATATCACTCAAACAAGCACAGTTGAATAACGTAAAGATAGAAAGAATTGGTTTTGTAAAGACTCTCACCTAACTACGAGCTATAAGAGCATGCCTGCAGTCTAATATGAAAGCAATCTCTACAACCGTACATACGCGTTCTAACCAACAAGAGACCATGACACGTGCCGAGGTATATATGTGGATATGTGAGGTATGGGTAAGA
The DNA here is from genome assembly GCF_048544455.1 of Silene latifolia. Taxonomy (NCBI): domain Eukaryota; kingdom Viridiplantae; phylum Streptophyta; class Magnoliopsida; order Caryophyllales; family Caryophyllaceae; genus Silene; species Silene latifolia. The sequence continues at coordinate 183,136,160 of NC_133536.1, forward strand.
AGAGGCAAAACATTTATGGAAAAGTGGAGGTACAGGTGATCAAGCTAGTACCAAAACGGAACCACATGGCAACATCCTTCTTCTTGCTCAACAAAAAATGAAACGGTGCTATAGCAAGCACAAATCTCACAATCTCCAGGTATAAAAGTAATCAACTAACTCCCCAAAAGAAATGATTAAAACATGGGAGCAAAAAAAATCGCCATAAGATAAGGATTTGAATTATGCGAATTTGATTTCTTTTCTTTATCTCGAACCTCAGTCGATCGACCTGAATTGGCAGTCGATCGACTGCTATGAACAGTACAGAACCTCTCTTTTTTTCTTTTCGAATCATTTTTTCATCTTTTTTTTTTTTTCAGCCTTTTTTATTTCTTTCTTTTTTATTTCTTTCTTTCCTCCTTTTCATCTTTCCAACAATATCTCAAACATGAGCATATGCTACCAAAAACTAAGTAACAATCCCAAGAACACAGACTACTAGCTTGACAAGGGCAGGCTAAATGTAGGATGTAGTAATGGGACAAAAAGGCTGTTTTTGGCAGTGTGGGGTTCATGGGCAAAACGAATAAGGGGAAACCTCTACCACATATGTCAACTAACCACAGACCGAATGCGTACAGGTATTAAGCAGATTAAGTTCATATTTATGCACATTTATGTGACATGCCTCATAAGGAGAACTACTCACATTCCTAAATAAACTGGTCATAGATGTCACCAGTTATAGGCTCTAAATCTCAGAAATATGATGTAGCTTGCCAATTTTCAAAGTCAAGTCTCAAGTCCAGCAAATAATTAACGAAAACTCGTAGGTATGCATTTATACGATTCTACTAATAACATGTTAATCAAGCAAGGCTCAGGCAAAACAGGTGCAAATGCAATGTCATCCTTGAAATACTACCGTTCCGACTCGACCTATATGCTAAAATAAACGTGCATTTTATGGAAATTTTTGAAATTTTCAATTTTTTTGAATTTCGTATAAAATGAAATGAACAATGCAAAACAGAATGTAAACGTGAATGCAAGCAAATGATATGCGACGCAAAACCCTTCCCCAAACCAAATCGCACAATGTCCCCATTGTGCAAAATCATGTAATGAAGAAAAGATAAATGGGAATTTGCGGAAAAATAAATAAAAATGACAGGAAGTGGAAATCGGGAACTTACAAGACTTTAAACGCAAAGCAAGGAAACCTCCCCAAACCAAATAAGAGCTAGGAGGTTTCAAAGAGCGCAGTGCTACTAATAAGTACCTGAAAGACAAATAAAACCCACGCATAAAATCAAGAAGACAATTTTGAAGCGGTAAATATGTGCACAAATGAGAAAATTAGAAGAAATAAATAATTGGACGGAAAGTAAAGTGGAGTAGAAAACTCCCTTAAGTCCGCATATCGACCAAACACAGCAGGGGAGAGGTCGTGAATAGGTACAACAGCGTCCTTGGTCGATCGACTAAGAACGGAAGTCGATCGACCAATGTGTCAGGAACAGTAGCTCCTGGAAAGTGCAACTCAGTCGATCGACCAATGTAGCCAGTCGATCGACTGAAAATACTGCTGTACTCCTTATTTCTTCGTATTTGCTCAATGAGGTCTAAAAACCTGCAAGTGCACAGTAATACGCGCCCAAAATTACGCAAAACCCAGAATAAAGTCTCAAACGCATAAAATCCTAAGCAAGCAAAATAAAATTCGAAGTTTCGCGCACACAAAAGCAATAAAACGTGTCTAACAAAAGCAAATAAAATGTTTGGAAAACATGTGATCAACTAGTAGTTGATCAAGAACGGCCACGGAATGGCCCACTTTGTCGGCTTCTGGCTACTAGAGGTAGCCTTAACGGTGCTTATCTTAGCAGCTGCACCCTTCTTAGCTTCCACGTCCGTATGGCTCAATGGATCAACACTTTCATCGTCTCCCCAATCAATGACCTCTTCTTGCTCATCAAAGTCCAAGTCGGACTTCCGTGCCTTGACCGGTTCGTCATCAACTTCCTCATCAGTGGCATAGCTAAGGCAACCAAGACCTCCTCGTGAAATGATTGGCTTCTTTGCAGCTAGAGTGACTTGCAGATCTTCCTTCCCCAAACCAGCTCCTGCGATATCAGAAATAGACAAATCTTGCTCCAATTTGCTCCCAATCTGGGGCGGAGGGGTTACAACAGGAATAGAGATAGGTAAATCAGGAAGCACAAAGTACGATTTCTTGTCGAAACCGTATTACAAGTCACGAGCCACATGGGGTCCTTTTTCTTAGATGGTCAGGGCAAAAACGATAGAATGCTTACCCACTTTAAAAGTCGGGGTTCCTAGACCGACATCTATGACTCGCACCAAAGGTGTGCGAAATGGCCAACCCAAAATAATGGGAATATGGGCATCCTCAGGCATGTCAAGTACCACGAAGTCGACGGGGAAGAAGAACTTCCCTATTTGGACAGGGATGTCCTCTAAGACTCCTATTGGCTGGACCGCAGATCGGTCAGCCATCTCTTGTCATATCATTCTATGCGCAAACCTCGTCAATTTGAGCTTCCTAGCTAGACTCAAAGGCATGACACTTATACTAGCTCCTAAGTCACATAATGCCTTCTCAATAGAGAAGGTACCTATATTGCAAGGAACAGAAAAGCTACCCGGATCCTCTAGCTTATGGGGTGCAGTGTGCGACAAATAAGAGCATGACTCTTTTGTTAGTGCGACAGTATGCACATTTTCAAGTGACTTTTTCTTAGACAGGAGTTGTTTCATGAATTTAGTGTAGGCAGGCACTTGATTAACTAACTCAAGGAAGGGTGCTTGTACATTCAAGCTACGAATGACTTTTTCAAATTTATTGAAAAATACCTGTTCCTTTGTCGGCACTAGTCTCTCCGGATATGGGGCTGTAAGAAGTACCTTAGCCCTCTCCTCTAAATCGCGCGTGCCGGTATCTGTGGACTTAGGCTGAAAGTCCACCACCTTCTCCTTATTGAAGCTTGAACCCTCCTCAGACCGTCTCAAATGTGAGCCATTAACCGTCATTGGGTCAAACTTCGGAACCGGGACGGACCCATTAGCACTCGGGTCTTTCCCCAACACTTTCGGAGTTGTCGAACCCCGAAACAAATGGTCTCTCAAATTATCGGGCATCGGAGGACGAAAAATCTCGCTATCAGCAGTGATCTTGGTCGATCGACCACTATCCTCAGTCGATCGACCGAGGTGTATAGTTCCAGAAGCTGCTGTAACCCGCGTATCAGTCGATCGACCGGGTGTATCAGTCGATCGACTGATATACCTGGTAGACGCCTTTTTCTTTGAATTATTCGTTATAGCTTTCTTTTGACTCAGATCTGCCTCATTCTTTTCAACAGCGTCCTCGACCATGGCAGGCCCCTCCAGGGTGGACCCACTCCTCAACGTGATAGCGTTTAGGGTCTCCTTTTGGTCGGTTTGAGTCGGTAAGTGTCCCGGAGCTCGAGTGGTACTCTTACTAGCCAATTGAGCAATTTGGCTCTCTAGTAGCTTCATCCCGGCCTCTCTTGCTTGGGACTCCTTCAGCAACAAGTTCTTGAACTCAAGAAAATCGAGAACCATGGGGTTGTTGTTGCTTTCACACATAAGGAGGTTTTTGATATTGTTGTTGCTTTTGATGAGGGTGCACATAGGGTTGCTGCTGCGGAGGTGGAGTTGGATTTAGGACATTCTGGCTACTCCACCTCAGGTTAGGATGAACATTAGGCTCATAGTAGGTGTTTGTCTGCCTATAATGTTGAAAGGCAGCACAAGACTCAAAGGGACTAGGGCAATTCTTCGAAACGTGTCCCTCGGCTCCGCACCTTTCACGAGACGAAAGGATCGTCGACCACGACATTTACTTGGTAAATACCCCCCTTTGAAGCTCCTCCTAGTTCATACTTGTCAAATCTTGCAGTGAGAGCTTCAAGTGCAGCTACAGAAGGAGATTCAGCGCTCCTCCTTTAATTCCCTCTGGAATTCCCATACTCAGCCTTGTGGGTGGCTAGATCGTCAATGATCTTCCACCCCTTGGTTTCTCCCAAATTCTCAGCAAATCGGCCACTGGATGCAGCATCCAAAATAGCCCTCTGATCGTCATACAGCCCATTATAGAACTGATTGCACAAGCTCCATTTTTCGAACCCATGGTGCGGTATGTTTCGCACCAACTTCTTAAAACGGACCCATGCTTCGTGGAAGTTCTCGTCCGGCCCTTGTTTAAAGCTCGTGATTTGAGCTCTAATTGCATTGGTCTTCGAGGCAGAAAAATATTTCTTGTAAAATGCCAAAGCCAATGAATTCCAATTGGTGATCCCATGAACGGCTCGGTCTAGATCTCTATACCACTCCCTTGCAGCATCACGAAGGGAGAAGATGAACATGGTCTCCTTGATCTGGTCTTGGGTCACGCCGACTGGTGGGGGTATGGAACAACAGTAGTCAATAAATGTCTCCATATGCTTAGCTGCATCTTCATTTGCAGCTCCCCCGAACTGGTTTCTCTCAACCATATTAATGTATGAAGGCTTTGGTTCGAACTTCCTGTCATCTCCTGGTAATTCGAACCCCTTATATAAATTTGCAAATTGTCGGCTCGAAATGACTAGCTATACTCGCTTCCTCAGCCATGACTGGAATTTCTGGAGAAGTGACTGTCTCGGCTGAAGAGGTGGAGACGGGTGAAGAATGTGGATCTTCCTCGAACAGCTCGTTCTCGTAATAGCTTGACAGAGTACTCAGCTCTTCCTCTGTCGGTAATATCCTTTGTGATCGTCTCAACTCGCGCAAAGATTTCTCAATCTCAGGATTGAATGGTACTAGTTCACCACCCTGTGACCTGCGCATAAGAGGAAACTACAAAAAGAATATAAGAAAAGTTTAAGGAACGGATGTTCCTTAAACTAAGAAAGACTAAATTAAAACAACTAAAAATTAGAACTATTGCCTCCCCGGCAACGGCGCCAAAATTTGATACCCGTCGTGAGGTGTCAAAAATAAATTTATAATCTCCAACTACAACTATAGCTAGCGGCAGTCGGGTCGAACCACAGAGAGGCAGTCGGGTCCCACCTCACATGTGTTCGATTTAGTCTTGTTTAATATGGTGGTCGATCGACTGATCCTCAGTGTACAGTAGCTTCTGGAACCCGCATATTGGTCGATCGACTGATGACAGTGGTCGATCGACTGCTTGAGCTGCTACTTGACTTCTATAATCTCGTGGATTTGTCTTTTGGGCCTTGAATTGCGCACCAAGCTCGTTCCTTAAGCGAATACTTCACGTCAAATGCAACGTTGGATACTCGGAGACGGATTTAGCTCAATTTCCGCTGGATTCTTCCCATTTCTGCAATAATGTACAAAAATACGGAAGTAGACGGAAATAGGGAGAAATGTAGCATAAACTACATGAATGAGCTCTGAAATGCGTGTAAAATGGGATGTAAAACATCATATAAAAGACACGCATCAATGTCACATGTGACACATTTCATGACATTTTATTTATAAAATGTATTTTTAACCATTAAAAATCAACATATTAATAAAATATGTCACTTATAAAAATAACATAGTAATTCACAATTACTTGTACCAAAAATGGTTTACCAATTTATAAATCACAACATCTTGTATTTATAATAAATTATTCATTCCGTTTCAATTGTTTCCGTAAACAATAATTTCATCTAAGTAATAAAACAATTCGATTACTTAGACCGTATCTTATTTAATCAAATTACAATGAGACACGTAAATATTACTTCCAAAATCGTCCGTCAATTTTAAGTAATTTAATTAACTCGTATCGTCATACGATCAATTAAATAATCAATTAAGAGTGTTATCCATTAGGTATGACCTAAGGGGATCAACTGATCACCATCGTCGCACGACAGTAATGTCAAACTCTAGTCAGCCAATCATTACCGATATGTGTGGACCAGTTGACAGTAAAATATTACTTCCCAATTGTATTCTTTAAAATGAGATTTAAACATGTGGTCATCATGATCAACAGTTGTGATCACATTATTGTCGGAGGACACATATTCCAACAGTTTGCATGCAAATCGGTTATAGTTTTTCCGAGTTATACGATTAACATATAAAACTTATAAATTTGTGCTTATTATGATATATCACGAAATTAATAATGCATGTTAAAGTTTCTGATCCTAAAATTTATTTAGGATATTTTAGTTAATTTATGGATTTTTATTGTTCATTTTATATAATAATGGCATTAAAAATGTGATTTTATGATAAAAATGTCATTTTCGGACTAAAATTAGCTAAACTTTGATTTTTCCAGTGGTTTTTGGATATGTTTTTTCATATATTATATTTAGATGACCTGTAAAGTTTCATAATTGTATGAGTTATTATGCAAGAAATATGGATTTTTCATGATAAAAATCGAATTTAAATGAAAAATAGATTAATATGAGATAAATTTTGAATCTGGTCATAGAAATTTAGTATGTTGTCACATGCAATTTTACAAGATATGTGTAAAATAATAGGCTATAATGAAGTCTTTGTGCATGTTTTATGAATTTTTGATAAAAAATAGCATAAATAGTGACTTTAATTAGTGAATAATTGCTAAAACATACTTCATGACTAAGGAAAAACATCACATGTTTCATTTTATTACCTATTTCAGATCTAAAATTGAAAAGTTGATAAATATAATTTTTTTCATATTTTTATGATAATATTTGAAAAATCCGATAAATCGCAACATAGTTTTTCCTTGATAATTTTTAGATATTTTTAACCGAAGTTATTGAACATTATGAGTGTCATGGTATTTTCCAGAATGTTCATGAGTTTAAATTTCAAATTTCAAATTTATTTGAAATTTTTGTGATTTATTTGAAGTTTATAGCATTTTATTGTAATTTTGAGTCCACTAATGAACGATTTTTAAGAAATATAAGTTAATTATAGTCAATATGTTAGTGGAGACTAATTGTGATTCCTAAGTTGGTTAGGATAATTAACTTGTGCATAAATATGATTTTATGTAATTTATTGTGATTTTAAAAGGTTGAATCACGCAAATCCGTAAAAACCGTTTAATATACGATATTGGCTCCTTAAAGGCGATTTAACATAAAATTGGGCATGTTCATACATATTATAATGCTGCATTTTATTTATGATTGTCATAATTTTATTTATGTAATTTTTGAATTATGTAATTTTACTTAGTATGGCCTTAGTTTTTAATTGGTATTACCCGAAATGTATGGGAATATCGATTCGGTTGTAATTTATTGTGGTCTCGTATCACCGTTTTGTAATTTAATAGATTTATTTTTATTTTAATTACAAATGTATAATAGGAAATTATGTAATTTGTTATGTAATTTATTTATTCCGGAGATCCTTGGAAACGGTGTCACTCGAGAAGGCGATCAATTAAAGATGGTGTTGCCTCGAGATGCGTGTCAAAAACCGAAGTTCAAGGGACCAATGGATTTGGTTTCCAAATATGTAATAGTTAATTAGATTTTCTATTTTAGGAAGGCCATACTAGGATTTTATTTATGTTTTGCATTTTATTTATATGTTGCATGCATCGCTAAATCGCCATAACTAAAACATGCATTGTCATTTTAATTGAGTTTATCGACCGTGTCAATTATAATTATCGTAGTTCACCGCTTTAGTTCACTTAAAACGTGATAGATAATAAATTGACATGACCTCTCGCTAAAAATAAACAATTGAGACTTAGCCTTACCAAAGAGTAGAAACCATGAAAACCTATTTCGCGAGGGAGTGCACTCGGCCCTACCGGGGTACAAACCTTGTTACATAGGGGAAGTGGGTGATAAATGTCTATCCACCGAATTCATGTTGATAAGGGATGAATTGGCCCTACCGTGCCCAAGTTGATGTGGATTTGGATCATGGACACATTTATTCGAAATTTGGATTGAGCTCAACGGAAGTATTCGTGACCGTAGTCGCATGTGTTCCGGGCTAAAGATAAATGTTAATGTAATTTTATCGACCAAGAGTTCTAAAAGTAGAATCGATTTGTAACACCCTCATTTATTCAGGAGCCTTTAGCTAGACATTCCCAAATAAATAAGACTGTTACCATCTCGGTTTCCCAAGGTAGTGAATAACAAAGTTCAACTCACCAAAGTTCTTTAAATTAAAACTTTAATGAATACATATGTATTACAAATTAATCAACTAAAATTTAATATAAAATAATTACAACTCGCAGCGGAAATAAATAAAGTGACATAAATGTTCTACGTGATATAGACTTCAACTATGGTCCAAGTCAAGCTCTCATCCCAATGCTCCCGAGTCAGCTAATCTTTGGTACCTGTCAAATCTGCACCCCATAAAACGGTTCACCGCAGGTGTTCACGAATACACAGTCAACCGCGAGGTTGAGTAGGAATAAACTAAACAACAATAATAATAATCCAACCAAAATAAACGTTCTTCAAATTCTCATCACTTCATCCGTACAATTCACTTACGTCTCTGGCAGTAGCACAACCCCCTTAACACCGTGCTATGCTCAATGGCGGTAGTACTTGCGTACCATGCTCACTTGGCAGTAGTAATTACTTACTATGCACAACTATCACTGGCAGTAGTAATTACTTACTATGCTCATATGGCAGTAACGATTGCTCGCTATGCACAACTGGCAGTAACACCCTCCGTGTTATGCTCAACTAAATAATCAACTCTCCAACAATCCATTACTCAATGACAATCCCGTCTTAATGCTCAACCAACATCTTAGCATACACAATTACTCTATTTCCATTAATAAATCACAATATTAACCTTAACCTAATAAATCGTCACATTTAAACATTCATTCACTGAACAATAAAATCGAGTTGAGTAGGAAATTCCTACCCGTATACATGCAGCTCCAATGAATGCAATCCAAACACGTAGAAATCCAAATAAAGTTTCTCAACGAATTCCCTAACATAAATATTATAAATTCCACCAATTATTAATTTGTTATTAAACTTATCATATTAATTTATTCAATTTATTTTATAAGGTCACGGGCTTGAACCCGTCTTACAATAACCACCCCAAATGTAAAGGAATCATCCTATGAATAAATGTTACCCATCTCACAAACAAACAATAAAAATAATATTATAATTACTACTATTATATAATAGTACTACAAATACTACCACTAATACTTTATTACTATTTTTATTACTACTACACTACCACTACGGCCCGTCACAACACTCATAACTCCTGCCACCATCGCGAGCCATCAACACCAACATGCCACCACCGTGAACTACCAACACCAACCTGTCACCAGCCACACCACCAAACCACAACCACCCCTCATTCCCAAGTAACAACACACAAACCCAACGTAACCATACACGACACACAAATACACACATAACCACCAGCCACCATATTGCCACCAGGCTACCATCGTGGTTTCCGCCTGACCCACGGTGGCCCCCAACAGCACCACCATACACGACTGCCAAGACCGAACTTTATCACAGCATACGCGACACCTACCACAACACAACACACGACACACCCCACCAAGCACAGCCACGACACCTATAACAACTATAAACATGATAAACACAACCCGTGCACCTCCCTTTGAACCCGATTTCCGATTTCCGACCACCAAACACCACTCATACCACCAGCCATGACAACCACCATGATCCCCTCACTACCCACAACAATAACCACCCAAAGTCTCCCCAACTAGGCCATGGCAACAAGGGTAACAATCTGTCTTAAGAGGTCTTAACACAACACCCATTAATTCCCCTGTTTCGCGAATTTCGGCTACCACCAACACCAGCCGCCACCTGCCGCCACGAAAACACCTCCACGGTGGTCGACTACCTCCCCCCATCACAACCCTACCATGCCCAGGTCAAGACTCGACCATTAGAGGGTTCAATTACTCCCTAAAACCACCCACGACCTAACCCGCAACACCCCCTGACCAGCCACCTTTAGCCGCTTGCCACCGCCACCCTAGGCCTTCCTAGACACCACCACTACACCCATTCCAACCCTTGCAACCCCACGAACCACCTCCCAAAGTTTGGTCTCATTCCATCAAGATTTGGGTCAGTTTCTAAGTGTCTTAAGATCGTCTGACATTCAGCTGTATAAGAAAATAAAACGAGATTAAAAGTTGTTACCTATTAATTACCGCTTGCTAATTCCGTCTCCAAAAGCTCCTCCTCTTAATTTGTGATTTATTTATCAGATTTAAGGTGGTATTTATAGTGTAAGATTATAGAGAAAGCGAGGTCGATTAGGAAACTATCTTAATTTACCTATTCCAATTAATATAGGAATTACTATTATTATAATTATCATTATATTATTATTATCACAATTATATTATTATTATTACATATATCATAGGTAGGATTCCCTTATTTTATCTTTACTAATCTATTATTGTCATAAATTATTATTAGTAATAATATAATTACTACCTTTCCATATTATATTATAATTATTTTCCGATGCAAATCCCGATTATACTCTAACCTTATTATACTAAATTTCAGTCCAATTACTTAATGTCACATGGTCCAATACACAATTATTAGCTAAGCCCAATTCCCGACTTGAATTATTAATTTATTATTTAATTAACGTCTTACTTGTATTTATTATTAGAAATGCCTTTAATTAATTATTAAATTACATAAACTATTCTCATAACTTATCATTAAAATACGGGGTATTACAGTCTTCCCCCCTTAAAATGAACTTCGTCCCGAAGTTCGCCCATAACTACAACCACAACATTCACAACATCACACCATTCAACATTACTAAGCAACTTCAATTATCAACTTCATCAATCTCATCAAAACAATAATTCAAAATTTATGTAGTATTACATTCTTTCCCCCTAAAAATAAACTTCGTCCTCGAAGTTTGGAATACTAAAAATAGGAACAATCAATTCATTATTATAATGCCACAAAACCATGAAACACATATTGTAATATAAAAGACTTATCGCTTCCAACATGAATTAACGATTGAATAAATAACAAAATTTTAATTACTAGCAAATCACATCATATAAGATATTCGAATTAATCTTTATTCCAACTTATTGCTTAACTACTGGCGAATACATTGCCAAATTAATAATAATCTATAACAAAAGATGCGCATAATTATTTAATTAATCTTTTCTTAGTTCATCTTAATTTTCACTAACAACATCCAACTTAAACATGAATGCAATTATTTTAACATATATATATATATATATATATATAGGCTTTAGGGTAACATGTTCCGCATATCACTAGACATGATAATCTGATTCACACAAGTCACAATATCAAAACATCAAGAGACAAAATTTTCATTATTCAAGACGAAGGAAAACATGCTACAACTTAAAAATCATAGATAATTAATAACATAAATAAATTATGGAGAATTTCTAGAAAATACAAAGAGTTAGTAGATCATGGGTGAAAGAATCAAGTCAAAAATTCAAAGGGTCAATTTATAATGCATTTTACAAGATACTTGGTCGAAACAGAAACTTTACAGCAACTTGTCAGAAACTTAGGTCAATTTGTAAAAATCACCATAAATTGTCAAAATATTTTCAGAAACCATGGCTTACCAATTTAGAAACATACATGAGTCTAATAATAATCTATAACAAAAGATGCGCATAATTATTTAATTAATCTTTTCTTAGTTCATCTTAATTTTCACTAACAACATCCAACTTAAACATGAATGCAATTATTTTAACATATATATATATATATATATATATATATATATATATATATATATATATATATATATATATATATATATATATATAGGCTTTAGGGTAACACGTTCCGCATATCACTAGACATGATAATCTGATTCACACAATTCACAATATCAAAACATCAAGAGACAAAATTTTCATTATTCAAGACGAAGGAAAACATGCTACAACTTTAAAATCATAGATAATTAATAACATAAATAAATTATGGAGAATTTCTAGAAAATACAAAGAGTTAGTAGATCATGGGTGAAAGAATCAAGTCAAAAATTCAAAGGGTCAATTTATAATGCATTTTACAAGATACTTGGTCGAAACAGAAACTTTACAGCAACTTGTCAGAAACTTAGGTCAATTTGTAAAAATCACCATAAATTGTCAAAATATTTTCAGAAACCATGGCTTACCAATTTAGAAACATACATGAGTCTATTAAATAGTGGCTTTGGAATTATAGCAAATAATTACGTAGTTTTTAAATGGCAAATTTTACAAAAACATGGCGCGAAAACATCACTGTACAGGAATATTTCGACTACTGTCCACTAAAATATTTATTTCTCCTAAACCGTATATTATATGAACACGAGACCAGTGGCATATGAAAGCTAACTCACAAAGGTATCACACATAAAAATGTCGGGCAAGAATTTTAAACCGACAGTAAATGACAGCCAAAACAATCAAGGATAAAATGTCGAGAAATCAACCAAAATCACATTCTTCACAATTTCACTTATACCCATCATACTTCACATATTAATCACAACTATGCCTCCCCAAATACATACCATCACACTTTTCTATAACCATACACATATACCAATGCTTAAAATCATATCACATCCCCTCTTCCTAGAAGCAAAGTTATGTCCTCGTAACCACAATCATCAATGAAAACAACATGTACACAAGGCAACAAGAACTTTCAAGACAAAACAAACAATATTCGTTTTAAATTACCCCACACTCTCAAGTATTCTCTCAGGGTTCCCGGTTCAAAACTGAGAGGGCCATGGTACGAATTAAGGGCGCCTTCTTAACCGCATTAAGAGAGGCTCCTAACAGTTTCTACCCGGGGTTCATTTTATTTAGACACATCCTAAGTTCGTTATTATTCATTAGTTAGGCCTGAGAATCGTTTTGCTCTGATACCACTTTGTAACACCCTCATTTATTCAGGAGCCTTTAGCTAGACATGCCCAAATAAATAAGACTGTTACCATCTCGGTTTCCCAAGGTAGTGAATAACAAAGTCCAACTCACCAAAGTACTTTAAATTAAAACTTTAATGAATACATATGTATTACAAATTAATCAACTAAAATTTAATATAAAATAATTACAACTCGCAGCGGAAATAAATAAAGTGACATAAATGTTCTACGTGATATAAACTTCAACTATGGTCCAAGTCAATCTCTCATCCCAATGCTCCCGAGTCAGTTAATCTTTAGTACCTGTCAAATCTGCTCCCCATAAAACGGTTCACCGCAGGTGTTCACGAATACACAGTCAACCGCGAGGTTGAGTAGGAATAAACTAAACAACAATAATAATAATAATCCAACCAAAATAAACGTCCTTCAAATTCTCATCACTTCATCCGTACAATTCACTTACGTCTTTGGCAGTAGCACAACCCCCTTAACACCGTGCTATGCTCAACTGGTAGTATGAAGAGTCTATCACACCCGAAATACTCGAGGGGGGGGGGGGGGTGAATTGAGTATTTAAAAATTATGCCTACTTTTTATTTTATATCAAGGTAATTAATTACTTAAAGTTTATTGATTAAACTTTAACTAATTAACTAATTGATTATGAACGTAATGAAATGACTGAAACGAAAGATGCAAGGACACACGATATTTGAAGTGGTTCAGCTTCACACGTCGAAGCCTACGACCACTATTCTCGATTAATAATTTTAGTACCTTACTCCGGATTACAAAATTATCAACCCAACTCGTATAGTTAACTCTAACTATAACTCGATTTGAATATCACTAGATATTCGATTTGACTATCTTAAGTTACTAAGAAAGCACTTGATTGTTCTTCTAAGTGTTCACACAATTGAACGAGTAAGAAACAATATGAAGTACTATTATCTTATGATGTAATCTTAAGAAAGATAAGCAATTTGATGAGCACGACTTTTCGCAATATTTCCAAAAACAAAACAATAAGACAATAATTAAGAATTAAACTCAAATATGTTTTGCAAAGATTGTTATATTTCGAAAAGCTTACATAAATAAGGAATGATCAATTGTATTTATAGTAGAAGAGGGAACTAGGGTTTGCAGGAAACCCTAGGATGCCGTGAGATAGGCGGCAAAGATTACAAGAGATAAATCTTTATCTCTTTCCTAATTAATCCAAGATATTATAGTTTAGGTAAATAAGATAAAAGTAAATCTTATTTGTGATCTTAAACTATATCTTTTAAGAAGTTAGAATAAGTAAACAAATCAAATCATATATTATAAAGATAAGAAAATATCTTATATAAATATAAGCTAGATTTGATTAGATAGTTTACTTAAGCACAACAACCTCACACGCCCCAACGGTTTGCAGCTCACGGCTGAAACCCTAGGCCCGTGCCCATCTTGGAGAAAAGCCTATCTTCTTGGATTAGGGTTAAGTTAAATAGATTAGCAAACCCTAGGTAGCATGACGACCCATAAGTCGTTTTACTAACCAATAGGAATATGTAAGTCATCCATTATAACAACCCATAATTCAACTCTACTATATACACAAATGATTTCGAAATATGTTTAAAGAATTTTATCCTTTGAAAAATGATTTTAAAACTATTAAAATCGTGCCATTAAAATGCTACCTAAAGTTACAGTAGAAACAGCTATAACTTTAAGTTTGGTTAGTAAAGTTATAGGTGAAATAGCTATAACTTTACTTTCCCAATACTCTCATCTTAAGATACCGTCATTAGATGAAGACCTATACTAACTAATCTTCCTGGAGATCTTCAGTAAAGGATCTTCTCTTTATCTTGACCAAAAGCTCTTCATCTTGAGCTTTGTTAAAGACTTGATCTAGCCTTTTGCTTGAATGATCATCATACTTGAAACTTGTTACAGTTGCTTATGACGCTGTAAGAACCTTTAATGTTATAGCTCAAGCTGCTATAACATGACTTGAATGATGCTTCACAAATCTTCAATGTTATAGCTAAGAGAGCTATAACATTACTTGCTAAACTTGTAAACCTAAGTTATTCTAACAAAGACTAAACAAACGATTACAAGCAAGAGTATATATAAAACGAAGCACACACTTGTCATTATCAAAACTTAATCATATATCTATATGGTCCAACACAGTAGTACTTGCGTACCATATATCTATATGGTCCAATTGGTCCGAATAAGAACAAGTGTTTTAAGCCAAATGGGCCGAATGAAAAGCAAGCCAAAATGGGCCGAATTAGACAGTTATTCAAAATATAAAGTCTAACAAAAGAAAAGGCAAGGAAAGGAGGAGGACGGGTTTAAGGAATGTCACGTTTCACGACATTGGGGTTGACATAACCAGGATGGGTCCTAAACTCAAGAGAGTCAAGACGATCAAAGCATGAACGGACATGGTTAGCTTGTGCCGTGAGACACCGCTCAAAATTAAGCACTTTCAATGACAAGGCTTGAGTAGCCTCGTACACAACCCGTATATCCTCATGCATAGCCTTCCCTTCCTTCCACAAAGCCCCACATTGACTAGCCAAATTAGCCAACGAACTAGAATGACGAACACACTCCTTGGCCGCCCTAGCCGCATCCTTAGCCATAGCATCAACCCGTGCTTCAAGCCCATGCAAATAAGACAAGACTTCACCATGATCCGAACCCTTCGAACCCGAAGCCTCATTCTTGTCTTCTCCCAAACCCGAGACCAACTCCACAACCATCTTATTTTGTGCATCCAATTTCTCACAAATATTTGCCATAAACAATTCCAATTTTTGTTCAACAACCGAGACCACATCCGACGATTTCTCCACCACATTCCCTTTTGCCAAAAACACCAAATCGGGTCTAATAGCCCCGACTTTCATCAATTTAAGATGAGTGTCACACATCTCATCTTTCACCTTTACGCCATAGCTAGAAATCCCAATCACACCTTTTTGTTCCAAAAGCCGAGAGACCCACATACCATATGGCAAATCCAAAGTTGTATAAAACTTTTCCTCAGTGACACAAACACTTGTTTGAACGATTTTATGAAACACGAGACGAGGAAGACTAACTTTGGATCCTTCAAGCCACTTAGACAACAACACCATCTCATAACTAGACAACTTATCACGACCACCCCTTCTCGGAACAACCGTGTTCCAAATGAAATTAAGAAAGAATTTCAATTTTGGGGTAAACGACCCCGCAAGCATGTTACTAGACCCCGTAGCATCAACATCAAACCACTTCTTAATTTTAAGCTTCTCTTCCTCCGTCACATCTCCCCATTCCGCACTCGGATTTATTTCGATCCCATCATCAGGGACCGAAAACAGAGTACAAAAATCGGCAAGGGAGATTTTGACTTCGGCATCATTCACCACCACATGCAACACATTATTTTTGACAGAGACGGAAGAATAAAATTGGATTACCTCAATAGGATAAACCGGACCAACAAAGGAACAAACTTTCTTCCATTATTGAAAATTCAAGAAATCCTTAAAGAATTGTAATGCTTCGATTTTTCCATACCACATTTCGGAATAAAAACGACCACCATGAATACCGTACCTCATAACAAAGTTGACACGGGTTCTTTCATCCGCGGTGAGTCGAAGCTTATCAAGCCCCATTGATGTTGCATTCGGCATGTATTCCCAAAACATTGTCCTTTGATAACCTTCTTGAGTAGCTGCAACCTCGGTTTCTTCCATCGAATCTTCAAACCCCACGGCCTTCTTTTTCCCTTTATTTAACTTCCCTCTTTTCCCTTCTAAGTTAGGATCAACCCGGTTATGATCGGGGTTAGTTGGTTTTTGGTTTGATGAAGGTGAGGGAGTTTTGATAGGAACATAGGTTTTGCATGAAGGTTTGTGATACGTGCATTTTATATAGTCTTTTTAGCCTATTTCATGCACGTATTTCTATGCTTTTATCGTAGTTTTATGCTACGAAATGCCCCGAATATGCTACTTTGGGTTATTATGTCTTATTTGCAGGTATGGACCCGAAAGTAGCGAAATCAAGCTATTTACCGTCCATTTTTGCATGCATTTGGAGGAAGAGTAGATTTGGAGCGGGAATTATAGCTGTCTTGGGATGCGGGAAGGTGTTTCGGGAGCTAAAAGGACAAGTCAAAGTCAAACTAACGAGAATTGTAGCTGCTGAAGTCAAGACCCACCTGATCGAGTGATTTATTGCTCGATCGAGTGGTTTTAGGTGCAATAAATAGTCGATCGAGTTGCTTCCTTAGTCGATCGACCAGTCCCTTAGGTGTACTCAGTCGATCGAGCACTATACATGGTCGATCGAGCTGTTTTCTGGCTGAGTTTGCTCGATCGAGTGATTTTTCTACTCGATCGAGTGGACTTTGCTACGGGCTGGGCTTTTTAACTTTAATTCCGTCATTAGGTTTAACTTTACTCCTAATTTCTTATAAATAGGAGTAAAGGTTGTCATTTGTAATCGGCCAGAATCCAATAATCTGAGGATCACGTTGCTCTTCTCTTTTCTCTATACACTGTTACTCTTTATTTCCGGATTCTTTAATCTAGTAATTTCTTCTTCCCTTTTTCTCTTTCTTTTAATGTTTATTGTTATTATTTATTTTATTATTGTTTCCCCCATCTCCATGTCTAGCTAAATCCCCTTGGTATGTTAGGATTAGGGAAGCCGTGGTAGCGATGCCTTAACTGTATTAAATAGATTAGTCTTGCGATAGGAATTGTATTAGGCAATTTAATTGTTATCCGGTCAAATGAATGCATGCGAGAGACCATAAATTCTAGTTAACCCCGACCTAGATCGAAAGATTGGAAGGGAAGGCTTGCTTAATTACAATAGGGTATTGCGGTGAGGGCGAAAGTTAAGTCATTTTACACTCTAGGGCGGTTTAAGGACCGAAAGGTGACGACCATAGCTCTTCTTATCAATAGTCTAATCGCCTTAATATTCCCGATATAATAGATCTGATAGCTGCCACGGTGGACCGACTCTTAGCATACTTCTTTCTCTTCTTCCGTTAATTCTTTTCCCTTGCCTTAGTTTCTAGTTTAGTCAATCAATTCAACCCCATTAGTGACATTTAGACGGATAAATAGACAAATAGATAGTACACCGCCTCCCTGTGGAGATCGACCCTACTTGCCGCCGACTTACGTTAGCGATAATCTAGGTATTTTATTTTTGGTGTAGAAACGACCGCATCAAATTTTGGCGCCGTTCTTGCGGGAGGCAATCTATTTATTTATTTGTTTAATTTTATCTTTTTTTAGCCTCGGGGATTTTTCCCTTGAGGCCGTTTTTTAATCTTTTGTTTAGTCTTTGTTTTGATAGGCCTTACAGGTACTACCTAGACAGTTCTAGGTGAAAGACAATCAAAGGGAAGGCTTGAGTACCTTTGACCCATCACCGATGTCCCATTATATGGAACAGTAGGTGATCTACGGAGATGTGGTCTGCTGAGCACAATGCATACCGTGTAGTTGTGCCGCCACATCCGCCCTATCAATGGCCGCCGCAACAAGATCCTCCTGATATACAAGAAGAAGAGATTGCGGAGCTGAAATCCTTACTGCAGACACTTGCATCTCAATTGCAAGATCGTGACCGAGAGAGGCAAGATCATGATAGACGCACTTCTTCGCGACTTGAAAAGCTCGAAACTGACATTGCTCAGTTAGCAGCTGCGATACAAGAAGAAGAGGTTGCAGAACTGAGGTCTTTAATGGAGATACTTGCATCTCAAATACAGAATTATGATCGAGTGAGGCAAGAGAGTGATAGACGTGCGGATGCTCAAATCATTGAGTGAGTCTAAAATTGCTCAGTTAACAGAGTCGGATAATTGGCAACCAGAAGAGGTATACCTTGCTGAGAACGGTTTTTCCCATGAAAAAACCGTGTTGCCCAATGCTGAGGATGACTTTTATGACTCGGACGACGAGTTTCTATCACATTTCATTGCCCCACACGAGGATTTCAGCGCTGTACAGGAGGAACCACTCGATCGAGTGACTTATATTAGTCGATCGAGTGATTTTCTAGAAGACAGTCCTCGATCGAGTGGTATCTCTTCTCGATCGAGTGACATTCAGGAGGGAGTTGCTCGATCGAGAGACTACTCTGGTCGATCGAGTGAAATGCGGGAAGAGATTGGTCGATCGAGTGATTATTTTGCTCGATCGACTGATTTGGCCATTGGGAGCTTAACTCCGTCACTTGGGTTCATATTGGATGACGAGTTTGACGATGATGAAGGTTATGGTGAACCTCCCTTATTCACAAATAGTCGGATACACTTGAAACTGCGAGTTACGGGATGGGTTCCACTGAGGAGGTTGATGAAGAAGCAGTTGAGACGGTAATTGCTCCTAGCACGGAAGAGGTAATAAACTCTTTTACTTATGATTCTGTCATTGAGAGCGACCGATCTGAGGTAGTAAACGATAATTTTATTATTGTTTGTTCTAATAGTATTCTGCCTCGTTTGACTCGCGCTGTTCCTTTTAATGTTATACCTCCTCACATGTGGTCGATTAATTTAAGGATTTTTCACCATCCTCGTCATTTCAAAACTGTTAATCTGAATCGGGACCCTTATATATTGACAGTTGCTCCCGCGCTCCTTTATTATGTGGATAAATTTAGGAGCTCACATAGGAAATTTGTTAGACTTAAATGTTTACACATTTTTATTTCCTATTTTGTTATTCCACTCTGGTGCTACTTACTGTGTTGTGTAGCACATGCGCAGCTATTTGACAGGTTGCTGCGCGCTTTGAGCTGTTTTGATCGTGATTAATTATAGAGGCTCGAAGAAAAAGAAGGTCGAGCTGGGACCTGACTGAAGCTAGCGCTACCCGGGAGGCAACCCGGAGATTTTATTTTGTTCTTTATTTTATTTAAGCTGTAATAAATGGTTTTATACCATAAACTTCCTCAGTATGCTTGTTTTGGTTAGTTGCGGGCTGTTTCAATTGTATTTTGCAGGAATTCATCGAGCGTCACTCGATCGAGTGGTTTGCTTACTCGATCGAACAACGTAGCAAGGGGATTCACTCGATCGATCGATTAATCACTCGATCGAGTGCCTGCAGAGAGGAAACTACTTGATCGACTGGTGCACCATTCGATCGAGCAGTTTTGAATGCCCAATTCACTCGATCGACCACTGTTGGACGTACATCGAGTGTATTTGACTTGGATTGGCTTCCTGAGACGGTTTTCCGGGTCCTTAGCAACCTCCCATTTCATGGTCGGTTTGGGGAGGCCCCCTTATTCGCGCATTTTGTGAGTTTTCCGCTTTTTACTCTCTCTTTCTCCTTTCAGTTTGCATTTCCTTTCCATGTTTTGGTACAATGGGGGCATTGTACGGTTTGGTTTGGGGAGGTTATGCATCCATATCTGTGTCTGCATATTGTTTTTATTGCATTTCAGTTATCACGTTTACTTTATGTTTGCATTGTTGTTTATTCTTGTTAAAATTCAAAAAATTCAATAAAAATCAGAAAATTGTCAAAAACATATAGGTTGAGTCGGAACGGTAGATTTCAATGATGAAATTGCACTGCGGTTGTCTTTTTGCTTAAGCCTTGCATTAAACTGTTATCTTTTAGCTTTGTCTTATTGCATATCTACGAGTTAATGTTTAATTTAGCTGAACGAATAGACTTGACCTGAAATTTTGGCAACCTACTTATAATTTCTAAGATTTAGAGCCTTATAAACTGGTGACATTTATGACCGGTTTCATGTAGGATTGTGAGTAGTTACTCCTTGCATATCATGTATCATTAATTTGCACAAATATGAAATTCAATTGCTTTTTGCCGTCATACATTCGGGTTAGTGGTTGGTGTCACATGCAGGGAGGTGCTTACTTTTTCCCTTTCTTTCATTTTTACCCATTTAACTCCACATTAGCCAAATTTGCCAGTTGACCCTTTAGCTACATCCAAATTTAGCCTGCCTTGTCAAGCTAGTTTAGATTGTTGTTTTGCGGTATATATTTCATTGTATCAAATATTGGCGCATATTCTATTGAATCGGAGTTGGTATTTTATGAAGAAAGGGAGGTTGATGAAGAAAAAAAAAACGTGATGAAAAAAAAAAGAAAAAAAAAAGAATCGAAAAAAAAAGAGAATTCAGAAGAAAAAGAAGAAACCGAAGAAAAAATAGAAAGAAAAAAAGAAAAGAAAAAAAAAATGCAGTTTGTTGACGGTTTCTGCTCCTATGTTCTATCTTACATTAATTGAGGAGTGAGTTCAGTTTGGTTTGGTGAGTTTTATGCCAAATGAAGGGCATGTGCTTATTCCATAATTGCTTAAGAATCGGATGTTGATATATGGTTTTGTTTAGGTACTAGCTTGATCACCTATACCTCCACATTCCCATAAATGTTTTGCCTTTTCTTACCCATTGCCTCACTTTACCATATTTTTTGTAAGCCCTCGGCTGTGACAGGACCTTGTTTGGTTGGAATGTGTGTACGGTAGTTAGAATTGTCTATCATATTAGTTGCATGCATGTTATGTGGGTCGTAGTTTAGGTGAGCGACTATTTTTCTTTCTCTCTTATACATATATGTTCACCCTTTGCTTCATGAGAGAAAGAGTGACCCGTGAGAGTCCATTATTAAAGGTCTTGCAAGGTCGACGGTTCAGCTACTTTTATAAACATCTTACGACTCGTTTGCATTTGACTGTCTAGCTATAGGTGTTAGTTTTCTTGCATTAAATTGGCTTAAGTGGGCATTTGTAGCTAGCTCTGAGTTATTTTTCCGTTCCATTAGCGTATAGTTTTGAGTTTACTCGGGGACGAGTAAAGGTTTGGTTTGGGGAGATTTGATACGTGCATTTTATATAGTCTTTTTAGCCTATTTCATGCACGTATTTCTATGCTTTTATCGTAGTTTTATGCTACGAAATGCCCCGAATATGCTACTTTGGGTTATTATGTCTTATTTGCAGGTATGGACCCGAAAGTAGCGAAATCAAGCTATTTACCGTCCATTTTTGCATGCATTTGGAGGAAGAGTAGATTTGGAGCGGGAATTATAGCTGTCTTGGGATGCGGGAAGGTGTTTCGGGAGCTAAAAGGACAAGTCAAAGTCAAACTAACGAGAATTGTAGCTGCTGAAGTCAAGACCCACCTGATCGAGTGATTTATTGCTCGATCGAGTGGTTTTAGGTGCAATAAATAGTCGATCGAGTTGCTTCCTTAGTCGATCGACCAGTCCCTTAGGTGTACTCAGTCGATCGAGCACTATACATGGTCGATCGAGCTGTTTTCTGGCTGAGTTTGCTCGATCGAGTGATTTTTCTACTCGATCGAGTGGACTTTGCTACGGGCTGGGCTTTTTAACTTTAATTCCGTCATTAGGTTTAACTTTACTCCTAATTTCTTATAAATAGGAGTAAAGGTTGTCATTTGTAATCGGCCAGAATCCAATAATCTGAGGATCACGTTGCTCTTCTCTTTTCTCTATACACTGTTACTCTTTATTTCCGGATTCTTTAATCTAGTAATTTCTTCTTCCCTTTTTCTCTTTCTTTTAATGTTTATTGTTATTATTTATTTTATTATTGTTTCCCCCATCTCCATGTCTAGCTAAATCCCCTTGGTATGTTAGGATTAGGGAAGCCGTGGTAGCGATGCCTTAACTGTATTAAATAGATTAGTCTTGCGATAGGAATTGTATTAGGCAATTTAATTGTTATCCGGTCAAATGAATGCATGCAGGAGACCATAAATTCTAGTTAACCCCGACCTAGATCGAAAGATTGGAAGGGAAGGCTTGCTTAATTACAATAGGGTATTGCAGTGAGGGCGAAAGTTAAGCTGTTTACACTCTAGGGCGGTTTAAGGACCGAAAGGTGACGACCATAGCTCTTCTTATCAATAGTCTAATCGCCTTAATATTCCTGATATAATAGATCTGATAGCTGCCACGGTGGACCGACTCTTAGCATACTTCTTTCTCTTACTGTTAATTCTTTTCCCTTGCCTTAGTTTCTAGTTTAGCTGAATCAATTCAACCCCATTAGTGACATTTAGACAGATAAATAGACAAATAGATAGTACACCGCCTCCCTGTGGAGATCGACCCTACTTGCCGCTGACTTCTGTTAGCAGTAATCTAGGTATTTTATTTTTGGTGTAGAAACGACCGCATCAGTTTGGAGGACCCGGTCCGAGTTGTGGACCGAGTTGAGGGCGAGTGGAAACGGGTTGAGGGAGGAGTCATCATGATTATAGGATTTTGGAGGTTGAGTGTGTAGAAAAGTCTAAAGAGAGGTCTTTGGGTTTTGTGTTTGTGATGGTGACGGTAGGAGGGAGTATTTATGGGAGCATGAGATCAATTATGGTAAAAGTGGTTTAAGGGAAATAGGAAAGTGGAGGTGGCGTGTGGAGAGTGAGTTAGGTAAGTTTTTGATTTTTTTTTTTAAAAAAAAAAAAATATTTACCATAATATAAACAAGTGGTTAGGGTAAATTGTCTAAAAGATATGACAAGATATATTGAGATATGGTAAGATATGGTAAGAGATAAACTTGTGGGAATTTCGGTTTTGGCAAGAAATTGGAACAATTGGTTACGACTTTTGGCTCATAATAAAACTTAAGATATATATGACTAGAAAATGGAATATTCTCATAATATAATATAAATTTGACATAAATAAACGTGCAACAAAAAATACGGACACAGTCATACAATCTCGTCAAATCTAGTCAGTCATATAGAGAATAAAATATTTGTGACAAGTTTAGTTGCCACCAATTAAACCAATTTCCAATCGTAAAATCTCAAAACGTTCTCTAGCCAATGCTTTGGTAAAAATGTCAGCCCATTGTTTCTCTGTACTACAAAATTCCAGTCTTATATTGCCCTTATCTACATGATCCCGTAGAAAATGGTGTCTAATGTCTATATGCTTAGTTCGTGAGTGCTGTGCAAGATTTTTAGATATAATAATAGCACTTGTGTTGTCACATAAAATAGGTATACACCCTACATTAACACCGTAATCACATAGTTGTTGCTTAAGCCATAAAAGTTGAGAACATACCAGTCCAGCAGCAATGTACTCGGCTTCAGCAGTAGATAATGCAACGGAATTTTGCTTCTTTGACCCCCACGTGATGATACACGGTCCAACAAACGTGGTTATGCCGGAAGTACTATTTCTGTCAAGTGAACATCCTGCATAATCTGCATCTGAATACCCTATGAGATCGAAATTACACTCAAGAGGATATCACAGATATAATTTAGATGTACCAATCAAATACTTCAAGATTCTCTTAACTGCGATCATATGCGATTCTTTAGGGCACGATTGATATCGAGCACATACGCATACACTAAACATAATTTCCGGACGACTTGCAGTTAAATAAAGGAATGAGCCAATCATACCTCGATAAGTCATCTCATCGACAGACTTACCGTTCTCATCCAAGGTCAACTTCTTCTCAGTGCCCATAGGAGTTGGCTTAGAGTTAGAATTTTCCATACCGAATTTCTTGATTAGCTCCTTGATGTATTTTTTTTGGTGTATCATAATCCCTTCAGGAGCTTGTTGGATTTGGAGTCCAAGGAAGAACTTGAGTTCTCCCATCATGCTCATCTCGAATTCTGAGGTCATTAAATCTGAAAAATACTTGCATAACCGATTATTAGTTGAACCAAAAATAATATCGTCAACGTATATTTGTACAACTAATAAATCATAAACCTCAGTTTTCAGGAATAGGGTTTTATCGACAGATCCTCTTTTAAAACCACTTTCAAGAAGATATTTTGACAATCTGTCGTACCACGATCTCGGAGCTTGTTTCAAACCATGCAATGCTTTATCTAATTTGAAAACGTGGTTTTGAAACCTGCTATCGAGAAATCCTGGGGGTTGTTCAACAAAAACCTCCTCATTCAAATAACCGTTAAGAAAAGCTGTTTTAACGTCCATTTGAAAAAGTTTAATTCCTTTATGAGCAGCAAATGCTATTAATAATCTAATAGCCTCAAGTCTGGCTACAGGAGCGAAGGTCTCATCGTAGTCAATTCCTTCTTGTTGATTATACCCTTGTACAACCAATCTAGCTTTGTTTCGAACAATAACTCTTGTATCGTTCAGCTTGTTCCTAAACACCCATCTCGTACCGATAACCGTTCGGTCTTTAGGTCTTGGAACCAAATGCCACACTTTGTTTCGTTCGAACTGTTGAAGCTCTTCTTGCATGGCAACGATCCAATCTATTTCGGCAAGTGCTTCTTTGATATTTGTTGGCTCAATGGTTGAAAGAAAGGAGTAGAATGAGCAAAAGTTGTTAAGTCTTCTACGAGTTCGAACGCCTTCATTCAGACTTCCTAGGATGGTTTCCATTGGGTGAGAATCTTTATATTTCCATTTCTTAGAAACAGGAGGCACTTCTTCATCTGAACTTGTCTCGCCTTCTTCGAATGATTGGGGTTCAAGCCTTGTTCCCCCTGAATCCAAGTCTGGGGTTATAACAGAATCAGTTATAACTTTGGACTTAGTTCGTTGATTAGAAGTTGAAGTTATAGCTTCATCAGTTATAACTTTATCCTCCAATTGCTTGGATTGAGAAGAGGTTTTAGTATCATCAACTAAACTCTCAGTTCTCTTTCCTTTATCATTCGAAAGGCTTCCTTGTTCATCATTTGTGCCGTCAATTTCTTTATCTTCCTCATCCAATTCTGGAAGTTCATCCCTGGATAATCAGAAATCAGGTTCGTTCAAATCTTCTTCCTCATCCTGTTCAGCTTTGTCAAACATATTATTCTCATCAAAAACGACATGAACACTTTCTTCGATGCATAAGGTTCTTTTATTGAAAACGGTATATGCTTTACTATGATTAGAATAACCGACAAACACCGCTTCGTCACTTCTGGGATCGAATTTACTTAATCTATGTTGGAAATCTATATCTCATTATACAACATATTCTTATATGTTTCAAATTTATTTAGTCATAAAATAAATTCTAGATCTTATGCATGCAAACTTTAATAAAAGGAGATAAGAAAATCAATTTCTCACCATGTGAATTTCGGTCATCATATGGGCACCAACAAGATCTCCTTCTTGTTAGTTCTTGAGCTTTCCAATAATGGATGAACATACAAAATCCCAAAGTAGAGATTCTCCAATTAGTAGCACCCAAGACAATCCCTTAATCCCACAAACTAACATGTACTAGATGTTTATATTGTGGTTTACCTTAAATATGATTACTAATACTCATATATTACATTGATAATTTTAGTAATCTATTATGAACAATTTGAATCAAAATTTCTCAAGTTTTTAGAGAAAGATGAACAAAAGAGAGAGTTTGCATGTGAATGAATTATCATCATATGAATGTGTAAGAGAGAAAAATAAATAACCAACAACCCATAATAGAAGGGGAGTGTCACGGTTGGGAAGAGCCAAAAAATGGCATCATTTCTTTTCTTTTTCTCTTCTCAATATTGTAGGTGTGTAAGATGTGTAAGACTAGTTGTAGGTAGGCATCATTATGTTTATTTTATCAAATAAAATAAAACAACCAAAACCCACTAACACACCCTCCATTTTCGGTCCATATACATAAAATAGACTACCATTTTATTTTGTCAATTTGTCATTTGTCACACAATATGTCACATGTAGTATGATACATGTTATTAATTAATTTAATGCATATTTATCACATAAATATCATTTTATGAATTAATTAAGTTACATTCAACAAATTGACTAGTGATACTTGATAACATAAATAAAATGGGTCATATAATTATAATTCACAATATCTTGTAATTATAATCAACCATTCATTCTTATCTTTATTGTTTCTCAAACAATAAACAATTTTAGTAATAAAGCATTTTATTACTAAAATAAATCTTATTTAATCTTATTACAATAAGATATCAATATTCTCTCTCACAAATCGAATTGTTCAATTTTAAGGAATTAATTAATCTGTATCGGTATACAACTAATTAACCTTTTCAATTAAGGGAATCGTCCTTTAGGTGTGACCTCAAGGGATCAACTGATCACCACCGTCGCGCGACAGTAATGTCAAACTCTAGCCAACCAATCATTACCGATATGTGTGGACCAATTGACTATATATATGTAATGTATCATGCCTTTCGTATTCTTGGTATGAGATTTAATAATGATATTTAAATCATGTGATCGCACTATTGTTGAGGACACATTTCCCAACAATCTCCCACTTGTCCTCGACAAGTGTGCGTCACTAATTCTCTTGTCCTATTACTATCTCCCACTCAGTGCAAGGTGTCTTTTGGGTCGTACTTGCAAGTGATCATATCGAGAGTGGTTTCCTCGATCTGGAGAATAACTGATTGACCGGAATTTATCCACCATGGATACCTTCCGAGCGTGGCCACGCATTTCCAGTTAATTACTCCTCGAGTGGCCCCGAGATATTGTTTTAACCCGACAAGGGTGGACAATTCCTATCGCACTCATTCCCTTCGACTAGCCACAGCCATCATAACCCAAAATATGCCCATTTGACCCCATTTACGAAGGTCGTAGTAACACAAATCAAAGTTAATCTGAAACTGTGCCATCTTAGGTGAACAATCTTTAGTCAAAAGAATCGACTCATTAGAATACTATAGTAGCTCTCGCCACGACCAGGCTTTATAAATTTGCCAGAACTCTATAAGCGGTCACTGCCCGACAAAGTGTTCCTAACAGTTTGCCTATGTGATCGACTAGTCATCTCACATGACTCTATGGCACTTGAACTTGCCATCAATCGCTTCACACTCTAGTCACTTCGAGACGTCACCTCATGTAAGTGACTATGGGCGAATACAATGCTAATCCGTGTTCACTTTAACGGGGTTCAATTGTCTCTACATCCCGTTTGGATGTAATAAAGTATAATAAAAGAGTTTTAAAGTAAAACTCGAACGACAAATGCGATTATCACATATGAATAGTCAATGCCTGATTAATATTTCATGTTCTATAATCTAATTTGATCTTGTATGTAGTTGTTCATTTCATTTCATTTTAAATGACATGATTCATCATGGTTAGCCTATAAGAAGGCTTTGGTTAGTAGGTTTTATCAACTTCTTATACCTTACACAACCTTACTACATACTCGTTTTCCTTTGTAATGTATACATTTGCATCACAAAACTTTCTGAGTACATGTCGAGATCCAATCAAGACATAGGTCCTCTAGCCTTAGAATAGCTCCCACTGTTTTCACAGGTGTGCAGGACTCATTCTTCTTGCGCATCTCATGATTGCAAGTGTACTCAATTTCTGTAGTAAATATTTCTCATTGTTCTTTATTTCCTAGAACGATTCTAGAAAATCTATTTCTTAAATAACATAACCACAATGGTATCTTAACCATCCTAATGTGTTTTGATTATGGTTTTGTCGGAAACCATGCGCAATCTCAATTGTCAATTGTCACTTGTGTAACACCCTTACACAAAATTGCATCATAAACACTTTGCTTTACCTCCTTAATGCTTCTGCAAGCACTTAAGGGTAATCTTTATTGCTTACTTGGTAAAGATTACTTGAATTCGATTTTGAAAACAATTCATCATACTCAAGGTATATGAAGTGTTATACATCATTACTTATTTAATTGATCCGGCAGCGGAAGCAAATGGAATCAATCAAATATGTTCAATTTAATTGAACTAGTCATGAATCTTATCAACGTAAGACTTCTTATTGACGCTAATATCATGTGGATTTATCTTCATAAATCCGTATATTAAAGATGTATTATAATACTCCAAAAGTCTTAAATCATTCGTAATGATCAATATGTCATCCACATATAAGACTAATTAAAATTACCGTAACTCCCACTAAACTTCACGTATAAAAACAACTTCTCGACTTATCGAGAAATGTTTTACAACATGATCAAATCATTGATTCCAACTCATTGATGTCCTACTTTAGATCCTCTCTTAAGTTTCACATTATTTTAGGATTTTAAGAATCTATAAAACTCATGACATGTATTGAATACATTCCTTCTTTTGAAGAAGTGGGTTTTAGATTCACTTGCTGTGCGCATATCCTCATAATGAAACACAATCCCTAAGAAGATCCAAATAGACTTAAGCATTTCAATTAGTGCAAAACCCTTTGCGACCAATCTTGCTTTGAAATCTCTCTTTATTAGTGCAAAACCCAATGTCACTAATCAAGCCTTTTTATTTCGGATTTTCATGGTTCTAAGCCTTGTATTGAGTTGTGACTTAAACACTCTTATGTAAGTCATATGTTCATTACTTTCTAGAAGTAATCAACTTTGAATCAAACGATTTCTTTTGTAAGTTATAAGCTCTTTACTTTCTTAAAAGTAGCATGAATTCATCATCTTTAACAAGTGACGAATTTAACCTCCTAGGTTTTGAAGAAACAATGTCTTACACAAAACGTCTCATGTAGCCAAGAAAGACCAGTTTCTTGCGACATAACATTCTCTGTGGCATTCTTTGTGGCTCTTGAATAATTTCTCCCACTCTGTCTTCTAGAAATAAACTTGTATTTTAGAAACAACTTCACTTCACGAGCCGCAAACCCGTCGTACTCGTGATAATTGAAAAGGGAAAAATGAGCATTTGTTTCTTTTGAAAACTTACAAACATGGTACCCTTACCATTTCATATCTCATATGATTTAGTGGAAAATAATGTAGACAAAAATGATAAATTCCCCAAAAGGATCAAGTAACTCAAAGTAACTTGATTGAAGTCCAAACCATATCGAATAGCGTTTGATTTCTTATCCAACCACACATTATTCCATAATGCGTGCTAAGAGAGATTAACTTGTGATACTATATCACATTTCCTTTGGCTTATATCAAAGTCTTCACTTTGATAATCCCATCACGACTAAATCGTGCTTCTTTGAATTTTAGAACTTTTTCAAAGATTTCTCTATTTACCTTATTAAGTGAACACATTAGTGTTAACCTAAATCGTTGGTAAAAGAAAATGATCAACCTATTTTGAATCAATGATTTACAACCTCGATATCCTTTTCAACCAAAAGGCATGAGATATCTTGCTTTGAATACAAGATATGCATAAACCATAAGATCTAATGGTTTCAAGAGCACTCGATAACTCTTTGCGTGAATCATTCCAGAATTTAAGGTTTAATCTTGGGTTACCAATTTTGAGTCTTGCATCATCTTCATGATATATCATTCTAGTTTGGTTTAGAATATTATCACCTTGATAATGGACTAGCCATCCATCAAATCGTGGTGTATAGGGTCACAAAAGTGAAACCTCTTTTGTATCTTAACAAGTTTATATTCTTATTTAGAGTTTATGCACTTAATAGTCATAATTAAGTACAACTATAAACCCAAAACTAGATTTAGTACACAATGACTCTATCTCTTGACTTCATTGTTGCTAGTCGTCATATTCTAATCATCCTATGTATCAAACATAATGATGAAAACCACCACCGGTTTCTAATATTGACGAAGTAATACTAGCAAAATTGATGTTTAATCAAATAAACATTTAACGAAGAAGGTCCCATTAGATGTCCCACAACTAACTTGTTGATTCTTCAATAATTTGGGGTAGTTTCCTTTCTCGTGTCCAACATTTAAGACAATGGAAACTTTATCGGTCGGGATTGATAGGTTTAGTATCGTCATTCTCAACAACTTTACCTTTAACATAACCTTGTATCAATTCCATTCTAATTTTACTTCTTTAACCTCGTCCTCATCTTAACGGTTTAAGAGAATGCTCCCACTCATTTCAATGAGTCTTTACTTAGAGAAGCAACGGTGAATAAAGATTACTTTCATTGAAGTGGTTGCGTTATTTTGGTCAATTACGAATTCTGACAAAACTAATTACCAAAACAATTTATCGCTTCAAGGTACTTAATTCAATTAAGTATATGAAACATAATCCATTGTAAGTAGAAGTGTTAGTCAAGAATCAAAAACCTGTTTGATAATGAATAACTTTAATCTATACTCTTTACAAGAGATCCTTAGCAATGGTTCATTCGAGGTCTTTAGAAGAAAATTCAAATTTTGTCTTTAGATACGATGTTTTAATGGAGTTTTGAATCGAAGATATCGTATATGAATTGTGGTAAAGAAATAGAACAATATAACAACGGAATAGTGGAAAACTTAACATTTATCGTTTTATTAATACTTGTAAACAACAAGTAAAGCATTTACATAGTGACCTCTACCCAACTATGATAAATGATTCCAAGACCCAAATTCATATCAACTTAGGCACGGGGTAGCCGATGAAACCTTTATCAATATAACTCGGTGGATTAACCTTTTAATCGATTCTACTTTTAGAACTCTTGGTCGATAAAATTACTCTAATGTTTATCTATAGCCCAAAACACATCAACAAGGGCACGGGGTAGCCGATGAAACCCTTATCAATAACTTTTGTTGAGTTCAATCCAAATTTCGAATAAATGTGTGCATTATCCAAACCCACATTAACTTAGGCACGGGGTAGCCGATGAAACCCTCATCAACATGAATTCAGTTGATATACATTTATCACCCACTTCCCCTACGTAACAAGGTTTGTACCCCGGGATAGCCGAGTGCACTCCCTCGCGAAATAGGTTTTCATGGTTTCTACTATTTGGTAAGGCTATGTCTCAATTAATTGTTTTAGCGAGAGGTTATGTCAATTTATTATCTATCACGTTTTAAGTGAACTAAAACGGTGAACTACGATAATTTTAATTGACACGGTCGATAAACTCGATAAAAGAAGATGCATGTTTTAGTTATGGCGATTTAGCGATGCATGCGACATAAAATAAAATGCAACCATAAAAATAAATAAATCCTAGTATGGCCTTTCCTAAAATAGAAAAACTATTTAACTATTACATATTCAGAAACCATCTCCATTGGTCCCTTGAACTTCGGACGAGGCACGCATCTCGAGGTAATACCGTCTTTATGTATCACCATTCTTGAAGAAATCCGTCTTTGGGAACTCCGGAATGAATAAAATTACATAATAAATTACATAATTTCCTATTATACATTTGTAACTAAAATAAAATAAATCTATTAAATTACAAAACGGTGATACGAGATCACAATAAAATTACAACCGAATCGATATTCCCATACATTTCGGAAAATACCAATTAAAATCTAAGGCCATACTAAGTAAAATTACATAATTCAAAAATTACATAAAATAAATTATGACAATCATAAAGAAAATGCAGCATTATTATATGTATGAACATACCCAATTTTATGCTAAATCGCCTTTAATTAGCCAATATCGTATATTACTTGGTTTTTACGGATTTGCGTGATTTCAACATTTTACAATCACAAAAATTACATAAATTCATATTTATGCATAAGTTAATTACCCTAACCTCTTAGGACTCAAAACTTAGTCTTCACTAATAATTTGACCATAATTAACTCATATTTATAAAATTGTTCATTAATGGACAAAAAAATTACAAAAATAAGCTATAAACTTCAAATAAATCACAAAATTTCAAATAAATTCAAAATTTGAAATTTAAACTCATGAACATTCTGGAAAAATACCATGACACTCATAATGTTCAAAACCTTAGGTCAAAAATTTCGAAATTTTTTTTTTTCGGAAAAACAATGTTGCGGTTTATCGGTTTTAACTAAAATAATCATAAAAACATGTGAAAAATTATATACATTAACTTTTCAATTTTAGATCTGAAAAAGATAATAAAATTCAACATTGGACGTTTTTCCTTAGTCATAGATTATGTTTTATTAATTTTTCACTAATAATGTCACTATTTATGCTATTTTTCTTCAAAAATCCATAAATCATGCAAAAAGACTTCACTATAGCCCATTATTTTACACACATCTTGTAAAATTTCATGTGACAACATACTAAATTTTTATGACCATATTCGAAATATTTCTCATATTAACCTATTTTTTCACTTAAATTCGATTTTTTATCATGAAAAATCCATTTTTGGAGCATAAGAACTCATAAAATTATGAAAATTTCCAGATCAACTAAAAATAATATATGTGAAAACATATCCAAAAACCACCTGAAAATTCGAAGTTTAGCTAATTTTCGTCCAAAAATGACATTTTTATCATAAAAATCACATTTTAATGCCAATATTATATAAAATGAACAATAAAAATCCATAAATTAACCAAAATATCCTAAATACATTTTAGGATCAGAAACTTTAACATGCAAAATTAATTTCGTGATATATCATAATAACACAAAATTACAAGTTTTATATGTTAATCGTATAACTCGGAAAAACTTAACCGATTTGCATGCAAACAACCTTGTGCTCTGATACCGCTTGTTGGAAATCTATATCTCATTATACAACATATTCTAATATGTTTCAAATTTATTTAGTCATAAAATAAATTCTAGATCTTATGCATGCAAACTTTAATAAAAGGAGATAAGAAAATCAATTTCTCACCATGTGAATTTCGGTCATCATATGGGCACCAACAAGATCTCCTTCTTGTTAGTTCTTGAGCTTTCCAATAATGGATGAACATACAAAATCCCAAAGTAGAGATTCTCCAATTAGTAGCACCCAAGACAATTCCTTAATCCCACAAACTAACATGTACTAGATGTTTATATTGTGGTTTACCTTAAATATGATTACTAATACTCATATATTACATTGATAATTTTAGTAATCTATTATGAACAATTTGAATCAAAATTTCTCAAGTTTTTAGAGAAAGATGAACAAAAGAGAGAGATTGCATGTGAATGAATTATCATCATATGAATGTGTAAGAGAGAAAAATAAATAACCACAACCCATAATAGAAGGGGAGTGTCACGGTTGGGAAGAGCCAAAAAATGGCATCATTTCTTTTCTTTTTCTCTTCTCAATATTGTAGGTGTGTAAGATGTGTAAGACTAGTTGTAGGTAGGCATCATTATGTTTATTTTATCAAATAAAATAAAACAACCAAAACCCACTAACACACCCTCCATTTTCGGTCCATATACATAAAATGGACTACCATTTTATTTTGTCAATTTGTCATTTGTCACACAATATGTCACATGTAGTATGATACATGTTATTAATTAATTTAATGCATATTTATCACATAAATATCATTTTATGAATTAATTAAGTTACATTCAACAAATTGACTAGTGATACTTGATCACATAAATAAAATGGGTCATATAATTATAATTCACAATATCTTGTAATTATAATCAACCATTCATTCTTATCTTTATTGTTTCTCAAACAATAAACAATTTTAGTAATAAAGCATTTTATTACTAAAATAAATCTTATTTAATCCCATTACAATAAGATATCAATATTCTCTCTCACAAATCGAATTGTTCAATTTTAAGGAATTAATTAATCTGTATCGGTATACAACTAATTAACCTTTTCAATTAAGGGAATCGTCCTTTAGGTGTGACCTCAAGGATCAATCGATCACCACCGTCGCACGACGAAATGTCAAACTCTAGCCAGCCAATCATTACCGATATGTGTGGACCAGTTGACTATATATATGTAATGTATCATCCCTTTCGTATTCTTGGTATGAGATTTAATAATGATATTTAAATCATGTGATCGCACTATTGTTGAGGACACATTTCCCAACAATCTATTCTTACCATTATTATGGACAAAACATTTACTCTCGATGCAACGTAGATGTGATATGTTAGGTTTACGTCCCCTGAGAAGCTCATAAGGAGTCTTCTTGAGAATGGGTCTAATCAAAGCTCGATTATGAACATAACATGCAGTACTAATAGCTTCAGCCCAGAAATTTCGAGGTAGGCCGCTACATAACAACATCGTGCGTGCCATATCCTCCAATGTTCTATTCATACGCTCAACAACACCATTTTGTTGTGGGGTTCGTGGTGCCGAGAAGTTATGCCCAACACCATTCTCCCTACAATATTGTATAAAAGCTTGATTATCAAATTCGGTGCCATGATCCGTACGAATGGAAACTAATTTTGATTTATATTTATTTTGGGCAAGCTTCATTAGAACTGCAAATTCTTCGAAAGTCTCATCCTTTGAGTTGAGAAAGATTGGCCAAACAAATCTAGAATAGTCATCAACTAGAACGAAGACATACCTGGATCCACCTCTACTTCTTACCTTCATTGGGCCACAAAGATCCATATGCACGAGTTCTAGTGGTTCTTTGGTACTTACTATTCTCTTGGGTTTGAACGGCGATCTAACGTGTTTGCAACGAGCACAAGAATCACATAGGGTTTCTTGATCGAATTTGATTGATGGAAGTCCTTCAACCAGATCCCATTTCTTTAGCTTATTCAACGTTGTTGAATTTATGTGAGCAAATCTTTTGTGCCAAAGGCACGGATCATCTGTCGTTACTTTCATGCATGTGAATGAATTAGTAGGAATATTATTTAAATCAATCATACAGACATTCCTTCTACGGTGTCCTTCAAGCACAACACTACTTGTTCCTTCAATTATTATTCGACAAGAGTCTGAATGAAAGACAACTTTATTTCCTTTGTCGCATAATTGAGAGATACTAAGTAATTTGTGTTTGAGACCACTCACAAGATAAACATCACTAATTGCATTAGAAGAGGATATTCCAACTTTACCAACACCGATGATCTTACCCTTCTTGTTATCACCAAATGTGACCTTACCTCCATCGAAGGGTTCAAGTGAAAGAAATAAATTTACATCTCCAGTCATGTGCCTTGAGCATCCAATATCAAGGTACCATAGGTTATTTTCTTTCACCACAACCTGCAAAATGATTAGATACAGTTTTTAGATACCCAAGCTAAGTTGGGTCCTTTGACGTTAGTCACTCTAAAAACTAGATCTTTTCTAACCCAAACCCTTTTTATGACTTTACGTTTTGGAGGCGAATGGGTTTGTTTAGGAACCGTCTTAGGTTGAGTTGTGGGTTCCTTATGTCGAGGTCTTTCGGGTTGTTTGGGGGGAGCTTTGGTTTTGAAGGGCTCTTTAGGTTTAGGTGTTTGTTTTGATTTGGTAGCCTTCTTGAAATCGAAGCTCATATCGTAGAACCAACGATGATCATTGTTGCGTTCCTCACTTGTACTTGGTTCTGATGGGGTACAATCATTATCTTCGAAAATAGTGTCGGATGCTTTAACAAAGTTGATTCCTTTTCTTAAATCCTGAGCATATTTGACACAATTTTCTTGGATATGTCCAGTATGACCACAGTAATTGCAAATCAAATATTCTTGTAAATTCGTATATTTTCTCCTTCTGAAATCTCGTTCGGCAGAGGTTGATTTGCATTTAGAGTGATCTCTACGACCATAGCACTCGTGCCCTAATCCCATTTTCATGTTATTATCTGATTGCTCAGTTAGGAAATTTAGAACACGTGTGCTACCTTCCCATTTCTCATGAACCTTTCTAGCATGCAAAAGTAATTCTTTTAAGGACTCTATTTCTTTGTTGCATTTAGAATGGTCTGACTCTATGATTTTTGGAGGATGAGTCTCTTCATAATTGTTACGAAAGTTTTGGAATCTATCATTAAGAACTCGAACCATCTCGGTATGCGTTCTTTTAATATTTGAAAGAACGGTTTTAGATTCCTTCAATTGCTGAGTTAGAGACTCGATCTCCTTCTTTTGATCTGAGATTACTGTCTCTCTCGCCGTAGCCTTGGACTCAAGAAGCTCTTTGACTTTCCTCAATTCCAATGTTATAGCTTCACTAGCTATAACTTTGGCTTGAAGATGCTTAATGTTGAGTTTTAGGTTTGAGGTTATAGCTTCATTAGCTATAACTTTATACTCAAGAGCCTTCTTCTCAGCATTTGTCGTATCTGAAGTTGTAGCCGTATTAGCTGTAACTTTAGATTTGAGCTTTTTGGCTTTTGCTTTAAGGAGTTGATTCTCTTCAGCAATATCGAGAATTTGTTCTTTCAAGTCTTTCAATTCCATCTCTTGTTCGTGACACTTATCAAGAGATTGCTCAAAATATTCTATTAAAGCATTCTTAGACAATTTCTTAACACTCTTCTTAAGTTCAAGATAGCTTACCTCTTCTTCTTCTTCTGAATCAGAATCTCCTAGGAAGCAGCAGTAGGAGTCCACACTATCTTTATCATCGTCTGAGAAGAGGTCAAGACTGACGTTGCTTAAGCATAGGTTAGCAACTTCTTCTTCTTCTGATGCTTCGTCGTCCTCAGGGTCTAGATCTCCCCAGCAAGATGCTATCATCACTTGCTTGAATTCCTTCTTAGTCTTGTCACGTTTTGCTTTGTCTTTAATTTTCTCCCATGTGGGACAGTCCTTAATCATATGACCGGATTCTCCACACTTGAAGCATCCTCTATTAGCAAACGTATTCTTTGACTCTGAAATTTTCTTATTAGAGAAAGTATTATTGTTATTGAACGATTTTGCTTGCTTATTTCTGAAAATGCGTTTGTTGAATCGTTTAGCAAACAAGACAGTTTCGTCCTCTATTTCTACATCTTCTTCTTCTTTAGCAGAAGCTTGTAGAGCCATGCTCTTCTTATTACTGGACTCGGCCTCATCGTCATCCAGGACGAGTTCATGAGCCATGAGAGCACCAATAAGTTCTGCATAAGGAAGGGAAGTGAGATCTCTGACTTCTTCCATAACCGTGACCTTGGGACGCCATTTCTTGGTTAGGCTCCTAAGTACTTTTCTAGCAATATCCTCGGATTTAAAGGTTTTACCAAGATTTTTGAGCTCATTGACTATAGTAGAAAATCGTGCTGACATGCTATCATGTGATTCATTATTTTCCATTCTAAAAAGTTCATATTTTTGAATTAGCAAATCAATGCGATATTTCCTTACAGCCGGTGTTCCTTCACAGGCCAACTCAAGACTATCCCATATTTCCTTGGCCGAAGTACAAGAAGAAAAACGATCGAATTCAGTCGATGTCATGCCGTTTTGTAACAGGCTTATCGCTATCGAGTTTTTCTCAGCCTTCTTGTAATCAGCCTCAACATAGTCTTCTTCCTTTTTCTCATAGGTAGTGCCTTCCGAAGATGCGACCAAAATTTTATGTGGTCTGTTTTTTATAATCGTCCAGCACTCCCAATCATGTCCTTTTATGTAGTGTGTCATCATGTTTTTCCAAAGTCCATAATTCTTCCCATCAAAGAAAGGACACTTAAGATACTTGGAATCCATTTCACACGTGTAAGGCAGCGGAATAACAATAAAATAAAAAGATAAAAAGATAGACGGATCTAGCCTCTTTGCGGTTAGGCAATCAAGAGCACGAGGCTCTGATACCAATTGAAGAATCTATCACACCCGAAATACTCGAGAGAGGGGGGGGGGGGGTGAATTGAGTATTTAAAAATTATGCCTACTTTTTATTTTATATCAAGGTAATTAATTACTTAAAGTTTATTGATTAAACTTTAAATAATTAACTAATTGATTATGAACATAATGAAATGACTGAAACGAAAGATGAAAGGACACACGATATTTGAAGTGGTTCAGCTTCACACGTCGAAACCTACGTCCACTATTCTCGATTAATAATTTTAGTACCTTACTCCGGATTACAAAATTATCAACCCAACTCGTATAGTTAACTCTAACTATAACTCGATTTGAATATCACTAGATATTCGATTTGACTATCTTAAGTTACTAAGAAAGCACTTGATTGTTCTTCTAAATGTTCACACAATTGAACGAGTAAGAAACAATATGAAGTACTATTATCTTATGACGTAATCTTAAGAAAGATAAGCAATTTGATGAGCACGACTTTTCCCAATATTTCCAAAAACAAAACAATAAGACAATTAAGAATTAAACTCAAATATGTTTTGCAAAGATTGTTATATTTCGAAAAGCTTACATAAATAAGGAATGATCAATTGTATTTAGAGTAGAAGAGGGAACTAGGGTTTGCACGAAACCCTAGGATGCCGTGAGATAAGCGGGAAAGATTACAAGAGATAAATCTTTATCTCTTTCCTAATTTAATCCAAGATATTATAGTTTAGGTAAATAAGATAAAAGTAAATCTTATTTGTGATCTTAAACTATATCTTTTAAGAAGTTAGAATAAGTAAACAAATCAAATCATATATTATAAAGATAAGAAAATATCTTATATAAATATAAGCTAGATTTGATTAGATAGTTTACTTAAGCACAACAACCTCACACGCCCCAACGGTTTGCAGCTCACGGCTAAAACCCTAGGCCCGTGCCCATCTTGGATAAAAGCCTATCTTCTTGGATTAGGGTTAAGTTAAATAGATTAGCAAACCCTAGGTAGCATGACGACCCATAAGTCGTTTTACTAACCAATAGGAATATGTAAGTCATCCATTATAACAACCCATAATTCAACTCTACTATATACACAAATGATTTCGAAATATGTTTAAAGAATTTTATCCTTTGAAAAATGATTTTAAAACTATTAAAATCGTGCCATTAAAATGCTACCTAAAGTTATAGTAGAAACAGCTATAACTTTATGTTTGGTTAGTAAAGTTATAGGTGAAATAACTATAACTTTACTTTCCCAATACTCTTATCTTAAGATACCGTCATTAGATGAAGACCTATACTAACTAATCTTCCTGGAGATCTTTAGTAAAAGATCTTCTCTTTATCTTGACCAAAAGCTCTTCATCTTGAGCTTTGTTAAAGACTTGATCTAGCCTTTTGCTTGAATGATCATCATACTTGAAACTTGTTACAGTTGCTTATGACGCTTTAAGAACCTTCAATGTTATAGCTCAAGCTGCTATAACATGACTTGAATGATGCTTCACAAATCTTCAATGTTATAGCTAAGAGAGCTATAACATTACTTGCTAAACTTGTAAACCTAAGTTATTCTAACAAAGACTAAACAAACGACTACAAGCAAGAGTATATATAAAATGAAGCACACACTTGTCATTATTAAAACTTAATCATATATCTATATGGTCCAACACAGTAGTACTTGCGTACCATGCTCACCTGGCAGTAGTAATTACTTACTATGCACAACTATCACTGGCAGTAGTAATTACTTACTATGCTCATCTGGCAGTAACGATTGCTCGCTGTGCACAACTGGCAGTAACACCCTCCGTGTTATGCTTGTTGGAATATGTGTCCTCCGACAATAATGCGATCACGACTGTTGATCATGATGATCACATGTTTAAATCTCATTAAAATGAATACAATCGGGAAGTAATATTGTTACTGTCAACTGGTCAACATATATCGGTAATGATTGGCTGACTAGAGTTTGACATTACTGTCGTGTGACGGTGGTGATCAGTTGACCCCCTAGGTCATACCTAAAGGGCAATACTCTTAATTGATTATTTAATTAATCGTATAACGTTACGAGTTAATTAAATTACTTGAAAATTGACGGACGATTTTGGAAGTAAAATTTACTTATCATATTAAAATGTGATTAAATGAGATACGGTCTGAGTAATCGAATTGTTTCATTACTCGGATGAAATTATTGTTTAAGGAAACAATCGGAATTGAATGAATTTTTGTGAATACGATTTACAAATTGGTAAAATATTTCGGCACAAGTAATTATGAAATTACTAAATCAATTTTTGTATGTGACGTATTTTTATTAATACGTTGATTTTTAATATGTTAAAAATACATAACAAATTATGTTACATGTGACATGTTACATATTGAGAAATTGACAAAAATAATATGGACACCATATTATGATATGTACCGAAATAATGGGGTATTAGGTTAACATTGTGTTGATTAATTTATTAAGTAAACATAATGATTGCCTAATAGTCTAGCCATGCAAGCCTATGAACATTGTTGAGAGCAACAACTTCATGCATTGGCTCACCCCAAAAGCCCCCCTACCACCCGGTTTTTGAGAAAAAAAAAACCATGATGGTTTTCTCATATTTTTACCTAATAATATACAAAATGTTTTGTATCATATTCATTCACTTGTTCATCCAAAATTTAGAATTTTAGAGAGACAAAATCCTCTCTTATTCTTCCTCCCATAAAACCGAAAATATTAAGAGTCCATAATATTTTTGGGTCTATTTTCTACTAAGATTAATATTATACTAGTACTTAAAATATTAATTAGATTAAGTGTTAAGCCTTGGGTATAAAGCTTAGGGAGAGATCTTATACTTAGATCTTATTCATCCATAAGGAAAAGCTCAAGATCAAAAGAGAAAGGTGATCTCTTTTGTGCCCTTAAATCCGAAATCCACAATGTAAGGACATGATTTCTCTTCTATTATATTAATTGTTTGCATGCATAAAATCCGTTTTAATTTTATGACAAATTATTTTAGACATATATGAGTATGTTAATATGTATATGAATCTACATTTCCATCAATCGGTATCAGAGCCAAGGTTGTTTGCATGCAAATCGGTTAAAAGTTTTTTCGAGTTATAAGAATAACAAATAAAACTTGTAAAATTTGTGTTATTATGAGATATCACAAAATTAATCCATGCATGTTAATATTTCTGGTCCTAAAATATTTTAGGATATTTTGGTTATTTTTTCGGATTTTTATTGTTCATAATTTATAATAATGACATTTAAATGTGATTTTATGAGTAAAAATGTCATTTTTGGTCTAAAATTAGCTAAACTTCGAATTTTTCATTCATTTTTTGATATGTTGTCACATATATCATTTTGAGATAACCTGTAAATTTTCATAATTTTTGGACTTGTTATGATCGAAAAATGAATTTTTCATTGTTAAATTCGGATTTAAGTGAAAAATAGGTTAATATGAGTTAAATTTCGAATCTGGTCATAGAAAATTAATATGTTGTCACATGCAATTTTACAAGATGTGTGTAAAATAATTGGCTATAAATAAGTCTTTTTGCATGATTTATGAATTTTTGAAGAAAAATAGCATAAATAGTGACATTATTAGTGAAAATTAATAAAACATAATCTATGACTTAGGAAAAACGTCTAATGTTGCATTTTATTATATTTTTCAGATCTAAAATTGAAAAGTTAATGAAAATAATTTTTCCATGTTTTTATGATTATTTTATTATAAATCGATAAACCGCAACATTGTTTTTCCGGTAAATTTTCGAAATTTTTAACCTAATATTTTGAACATTATGAGTGTCATGGAATTTTTACAGAATGTTCATGAATTTAAATTTCAAATTTTGAATTTATTTGAAATTTTGTGATTTATTTGAAGTTTAATGGCTTATTTTTGTAATTTTTGGTCCATTTATGAACAATTTTGTAAATATGGGTTAATTATGGTCAAATTATTAGTGAATACTAAATTTTGAGTCCTAAGAGGTTAGGGTAATTAACTTATGCATAAATATGAGTTTATGCATTTTTGTGATTATAAAATGTTGAAATCACGCAAATCCGTAAAAACCGAGTAATATACGATATTGGCTAATTAAAGGCGATTTAGCATAAAATTGAGCATGTTCATACATATTATAATGCTGCATTTTCTTTATGATTGTCATAATTTTAATTTATGTAATTTTTGAATTATGTAATTTTACTTAGTATGGCCTTAGATTTAATTGGTATTTCCCGAAATGTATGGGAATATCGATTCGGTTGTAATTTTTATTGTGATCTCGTATCACTGTTTTGTAATTTAATAGATTTATTTTATTTTAGTTACAAATGTATAATAGGAAATTATGTAATTTATTATGTAATTTTATTCATTCCGGAGTTCCCAAAGACGGATTTCTTCAAGAATGGCGATACATAAAGACGGTGTAACCTCGAGATGCGTGCCACAACCGAAGTTCAAGGGACCAATGGAGTTGGTTTCCGAATATGTAATAGTTAAAGAGTTTTTCTATTTTAGGAAAGGCCATACTAGGATTTATTTATTTATTTTTGCTTGCATTTTATTTTATGTCACATGCATCGCTAAATCGCCATAACTAAAACATGCATTGTTATTTTATCGAGTTTATCGACCGTGTCAAATATAATTATCGTAGTTCACCGCTTTAGTTCACTTAAAACGTGATAGATAATAATTTGACATGACCTCTCGCTAAAACAATAAATTGAGACATAGCCTTACCAAATAGTAGAAACCATGAAAACCTATTTCGCGAGGGAGTGCACTCGGCTACCCCGGGGTACAAACCTTGTTACGTAGGGGAAGTGGGTGATGAATGTTAATACACCGAATTCATGTTGATAAG
Organism: Silene latifolia; assembly: GCF_048544455.1. Lineage (NCBI taxonomy): Eukaryota > Viridiplantae > Streptophyta > Magnoliopsida > Caryophyllales > Caryophyllaceae > Silene > Silene latifolia. The sequence goes on from NC_133536.1 coordinate 183,179,552, forward strand.
GGATGTATCGGCTACCCCGTGCCCAAGTTGATGTGGGTTTGGATAATGGACACGTTTATTCGAAATTTGGATTGAACTCAACAAAAGTAATTGATAAGGGTTGCATCGGCTACCCCGTGCCCTTGTTGATGTGTTTTGGGCTATAGATAAACATTAGAGTAATTTTATCGACCAAGAGTTCTAAAAGTAGAATCGATTAAAAGGTTAATCCACCGAGTTATATTGATAAAGGTTGCATCGGCTACCCCGTGCCTAAGTCGATATGAATTTGGGTCTTGGAATCATTTATCTAGTTGGGTAGAGGTCACTAGAAAATGCATAAAACTTGTTTAAATCATACATTTTTACGAGTAACATTAAAACGACAATTGTTTTACTCCTTATATTTTGTTTTGTAGACCACTTCTTTTTCATAACAAATGGCAACATCAACACCAACTCCTAATGCTACACCACTCGCTAGTTCGTCTTGGCTCCGATCCTTTATGGATAGATGTAAACTTGAAAAGAATGGGTCAAATTTCTCCGAATGGGATGCCCAACTCAAATTAGCCGCCGAAGGTGACGACAAGCTTCGTTACCTTACCGAGGCCTCTCCACCCGAACCCTCCACTAGGTCCACCGTAGCCACTAGGGAAGCCTATGAGACTTACCAAAAGGAGTCCGCCGCAATGAAAAATGTCTTAATATTTGCGATGGAGGCGGACCTCCAAAGGAGAGCCTTTAAAATGGGCAATGCTAATGAGATTTACTCCAAACTTGTGACCATGTTTTCACAAACTCCGCGGATCGTCCAATATGACGCGGCCGCGGCATTCTTTGATCTCGACTTCAAAGAGGGCCAAAAGGTTAGCCCTCATGTGCTCAAACTCATGGAGCTTGTCGAGACCTTGAAAATTCAAAAGGTTGAGATCCCCAAAGAACTCATCGTAGATAGGATTCTACACTCATTGTCCAAAGTCAAGGCATATGTGCAATTCCGGGTGAATTTCAACATGCAAGACAAGGATGTATCTCTTGAGGAGTTGCACAAGTTACTTGTGCAAGCCGAAAGGGACATGGGGTTAAATGTGAACCCTCCCAAGGATGTGCTTAACATAAGCACAAAGAGTAAGGGGAAGTTCAAGAAGAATGGGAGAAAGGGCAAGAAGCAAGCTCCCACATTCACCAAAGCTAAGTCTTGTGAAGCTAGCACCTCCATAGTCAAGAAGGGTCCTCTTGATAAGTGCCATTATTGTAATGGCATGGGACATTGGAAAAGAAATTGTTCCAAATACCTTGGTGATATCAAAGCTGGAAAGATCACTCCAGTAGGTAAATGACTAACCTTCTTTTATGTTTCTAAAATTCAACTATGGTATTATGATGCAAAGTTGTGATAATGTATCTCCCTTTTTATTATAAATAGGGCCTCCACCAAGCAAAGACAAGGGAAAAGAAAAACAAGCATGAGAAACCATGGAGAAGCTAAGGATAGCTTTTGTGGAGCTTTGTTTTTCATTGTCTTATTTTAAGTTATGTTTTGAATTTTTAGAACTTTAAATTTCCGTGTTCGACATGGAAAAGTTTTTTTTGGATAATGAGTTGTATTTTGGATGATGGTGACTTGGTTTGCAACCCAAGTCACCCGTTTTATCATTTATCCTTTATGTTCTAAAATTTCATCTTTAAATGCTTGCGTTTTGAAACATAAGATTATTCACTTAAGGTGATCTAATAGACAATTATAATGACGGGTTTCATTATATGTCCACATGCTTAAGGCTTGTGTATGATCATTTATAAAGCAATTTTGAGTCTATGAACTCTCTTGAAGGAATGTCAATCACCAAGTACACATATGAATTCAATAACAATTAGTCTACCTATAAGGTAGTTCTCCTTATAATTCAACATCATTAATTTGTGTCTCATATGCTATCTTTGAATGTTTAGTGTATTTATTCTAAAGATAGAGTGGGAGAAAAATGAGGACACAACACACAAGACAAAGATCATATTGTGTTGTTGTGTAGATGAAGATCTACACAAGAGAGAATGATTTGAATAAAGGTATATATATTTACATAGTATGCCGAATAGATGAGATCTATGGTCTCAAGTTAGTTCTATATGACTAAAGAGACCAAGTGTAATAATCATAAGAGTATATTCTCAAGATAACTACACGAGGAGACCAAAAGAAGTTTTGGAATAAAATGACTAATGTAAAGTCTTAACAAGTTTTTGACTATGTTTATGAAACATTTGACCAATAGTTTCAACCATGAGATTTACTTAAGAGCCTAAATAAATCAAAGTAACATACTAGTTATGATCGAGTTGCAAAATTGATATACCGATATCTTCAATGGCCAAAGTTTTTAACCACGCAAATGTCATTGTTTAACCTCACTATAAATGGTTAAACCTCCTTCCAAAAGGGTATTTGCGAAGGACGTATTCTAGATATTGTTTATACTTGAATAATGACATTGCTACACATCATTATGACATGAGTGTGTTGGAGATTTAAAATCTCTTTCCGTAAGGTTAAGATGAGACCACTTCAATATAGGTATTTTGAAGGGATATGATGGGAACATATATGGTTCTATCTTAATAACTTGGCAATGCAATTTTATATTTCAATTCTTGAATAAATTTCGATCGAGAAGTCAATTTCGAAATATGTAGAATTGAGTGGGAGTTAGGAAATTCTCATGTGAAGACATGGAATTTAGTGGGAGTTATCATCTTTTGAATTTTTACGACTCATCACTCATTAAAGGATGGCGAGCTAATACCTTCTTTCATAAAGAAGCAATTGAGTTTTCAATTCTAGATGAAAATGGACAATGATGAATCCAATTACATCAAGGGATGTTGGATTAGTATTAAGAGATACACATCGTATCAACATTCACATAGGTTATTCATGTAGATGAAAATGGAATTGCCATTAGCAGTCATGGTCGTTCATTGAACCTATGAACGGTTGATCTCATGATTATTAGTAACTAATGTTTCCGCCATTAAAATAATCATGTACATGTCCAATTATAAATCATATGCATAAGAGCATGATGATTGATTGGTGAGCCATAATAGAAATGTCATGCATTCTCAAGTAGAATCCGATGAGCAATTTCAGTGTTTGACGGAATGTTCTATTGTGTGTCAAGAGGTTGCACATATTATAGAAAATCCGAGCACATATGAGGATTTATGAGAATCCCAATTCTTTTAAGCCTAGAAAGAGAAATGAGAAGTTTTGGAACGATGCTTAGTTGAATAAGAGGTTATTCAAAAATCAGTCTTTCCTAGTTAAGCTAGGACTTGTGAGAAGTACTAAGCTAAATAATCTTGTCAAATTGTTACAAGATTCTACAAAACACATACCTAGTGCATTGTGTGTGGATGGAGTACTTGATCAGTACAAGTTATATCATTCATCACAAATTCGTTCGTTATGAGATAATCGATAAGAAAGTTCTTTCAAGTTAAAGAACCGAAACCAAGATCGGGAACCTTGATGTGTACTTGGTAAGATTCATGCTATGAGAACATGAATGTGAAGGAAATTGCAAGTGTAAGAAGTTTGAACACATGGACACATGAGATGTTAAACTTCTATTGCAATCAATAAGTGTTTACACTGACGATATACATCACAAGGTTGTAATGTGATATTTACTACCCGAGTGTGATGTCGACATTTGTCGTTTGAGTTATTATTAACTCACCTTGTACATTGTTATATCCAAACGGGTTGTAGAGACAATTGAACCTTGTTAAAGTGAACATGGATTAACATTGTTTTTGCCCATAGTTACTTATATGAGGTGACGTCTCGAAGTGACTAGAGTGTGATGCGATTGATGGCAAGTTCAAGTGCCATAGAGTCATGTGAGATGACTAGTCGATCACATAGGCAGACTGTTAGGAACATTTTGTCGGGCCTAATGACCGCTTATAGAGTTCTGGCAAATTTATATAGCCTGGTCGTGGCGAGAGCTACTATAGTATTCGAATGAGTCGATTCTTTTGACTAAAGACTATTCGCCTAAGATGGCACAGTTTCAGATTAACTTTGATTTGTGTTACTACGACCTTCGTAAATGGGGTCAAATGGGCACATTTTGGGTTATGATGGCTGTGGCTAGTCGAAGGGAATGAGTGCGATAGGAATTGTCCACCCCTAGTCAGGGTTATAACAATATCTCAGGGCCACTCGAGGAGTAATGAACTGGAAATGCGTGGCCACGCTCGGAAAGTATCTATGATAGATAAGTCCGGTCAATCAGTTATTCTCCAGATCGAGGAAACCACTCTCGATATGATCACTTGCAAGTACGACCACTACTACAAATGAGCACTTGGGCCACGGCTAAATTCGTGGCGCAAGTGTTAAATTTCCGTGGCTAAATCATTTGGCCACGGGAATACCTTTCGTGACGCAAGTGGTCGTGGCAAAGAGATAGCCACGGGAAAAACAAGAACGTGGCTATTATTAAATTTTTGGCCACGGATTCTCTCGTGGCTAATAACTCCCGTGGCCAAAAAATTTCCCGTGGCCAAAAAATAATTCCCGTGGCAAAAAATATATATGAAAATTAAATAAATAAAAAGTTAAATAATTTTTTTGTTTAACTATCGATATTTTATCATATATGGAATCGTGACAATTTCGGTACTGGTTTCGCTAGTTAACTCGATTCATTTGAGCGTTCTTTGGTTTCACCGGTCATGCATTCGCGCGCATCAAAGAGGCTTCCCAGGAGGTCACCCATCTCAACACTACTCTCACCTGAGCACGCTTAACTGTAGAGTTCTTTTGATGTGCTACCGAAACTGAAAGTTAACTTTGTTGATATAATTAGTACTTTGAATCCTTTTAAGTTTATTTTTTTTCTTTCAAAATTTACCTTTAGTACTATTTAATTACAAAAATGTTACATGATTTACGAATTTTTGCGGAAAAAACATTATTTTGGCCTAAACAATTAAATTTTCGATGTTACCCTCCCGACTAATGATTTTGACGTCATTTTTTTGCCCAAGTTAGCAAAACCATTTTCTCTAAAAAGTAAATTTAATAGTGTTTTCCTAATATTTTTTTATTTCTTTAGTTTATCGACATTCTGATTTTTACTTCTCTTCTACTCATTTTTTCGTATATTTTTTTTACGCAAATGCTATTGTAAGACCGCCGTACCTACGATATGAAAAATTAAGCATTTTTTGGTAAAATAATAACCACTTTTTATAACTTAAGGTCTTCCCCCCTCCCCCCCCCCCCCCTCCAAATTGGTCACTATTAACCAAAAAGTAGTCACTTTTTTACTCAAAAAACACGAAAAATACTTGAGTATCATACAACAGAATCTCTTATTTTCTTAAACTGATTTCTATTTGTGATGATTTATCGTTTTTATCTCAAATTTTTCACATTATTTGCACATGTGACTTTAAATTATTATAATTTCTATATTTTCCCTGTGATGTACTCATTTTCAAAGAAAAAAATTTCTCCATATTGAATTTTGGGTAAATTGATAAAACTACCAACTTTAGTCATCTTTTTCATAATCAATAGCAACATAATCAAAAATTAGTAATCACTACCAAAATATTAACTTTTTTCTACGATAGGTACCAAGTCGCCTTCTTACTCCAATTTTTTTTCCTACTTTAAAAGTGTTTTCATCGAAGAGAGGGATTTTGGAAGTGGGCGAGTGGAGATTTGTACTTGAATGATGACTTTTTGGACTTTTTCAAGTAGGTTGAGATTAGATTTTCAGGCGACTTAGTACCGATCGTAGAAAAAAGTTAATATTTTGGTAGTGATTACTTATAATTGATTATGTTGGTACTGATTATGAAAAAGGGTCCTTATATTATTACCATTTATCAATTAACCCTTTAATTTTTTATATTGATAATTTTTCCGATATGTTTTTTTCTTAATTTATTTGTGGAAGATCATTTTTTTTCATTTATTTCTCAAATAAGCACTTATTTTATTTAATCAATTTTGTAATCTAATTGTCGTTTTTTTTCCCTCCTAAAAAAAATTTTCCCAAACTTTTGTCTCACCAAGTTAAATTTTATATCAAATTCAAATTTTTCTATTAATATCTTACAAATAAAGTTGTAAATCAATTTTTGAATGAACCAATTGGACAATATGTTAATTTTTGATTTATCAAAGATAGATGATAAATAACTTATTTATTTAATTTTATATGCTATGTCTTTAAATGTGATACGATCATTTAATATTGTTATTCAAGATTATAATGTTTTAATTAAAAATTTAAAAGAAACTCACGACTCTAATAAAATTAATTATATATTAAAATAAATTTCTTAAATTAGAAATGTTTTGAAAAACCTGCAAACTGTAATTGTGATTTCTAAAAGAATAAAAAAATTTAGACGATAAACTTTTCTTTGCTTGCATATAAGTTTATAAAATTTTAAAATCTTATTAAAGTAAATAAAACAATAAAAAAAATATTAATTAACTTAATCAAAGTGTTTGCAAAATTTTATATTTAAATGCATTTTCATATTATTTATATTTGATTAAATTTCTTTTAGATTTTAGGTTTGCCTTAACATGAAAATATCTTAGTTTAAGTCGGAAAAGATAATTGCCACGGGAGTTTGTTAGTTTGTGGCTAAAATTTTTTTGCCACGGAACAATTCGTGGCTAATTAAAATTTCGTCACGGGTGTGACATAGTTCGTGGCTAAAATGATTATTTGCCACGGGTGTAGCCTATTTCGTGGCGCAAGTGACTTTTGCCACGGGAAAAGGCATCTCGTGGCATAAAATATTTTCCAAAATAATGAATAAATTTTCCCCGTGGCTAAGTAGATTTTAGCCACGAATTATAAATTCCCGTGGCATAATTCGTGGCGCAAGTGACCATTTGTTGTAGTGGACCTGAAAGACACCTTGCATTGAGTGGGAGATAGTAATAGGACAAGAGAATTGGTGACGCACACTTGTCGAGGACAAGTGGGAGATTGTTGGAATATGTGTCCTCCGACAATAATGCGATCACGACTGTTGATCATGATGATCACATGTTTAAATCTCATTAAAATGAATACAATCGGGAAGTAATATTGTTATTGTCAACTGGTCAACATATATCGGTAATGATTGGCTGACTAGAGTTTGACATTACTGTCGTGTGACGGTGGTGATCAGTTGACCCCCTAGGTCATACCTAAAGGGCAATACTCTTAATTGATTATTTAATTAATCGTATAACGTTACGAGTTAATTAAATTACTTGAAAATTGACGGACGATTTTGGAAGTAAAATTTACGTATCATATTAAAATGTGATTAAATGAGATACGGTCTGAGTAATCGAATTGTTTCATTACTCGGATGAAATTATTGTTTAAGGAAACAATCGGAATTGAATGAATTTTTGTGAATACGATTTACAAATTGGTAAAATATTTCGGCACAAGTAATTATGAAATTACTAAATCAATTTTTGTATGTGACGTATTTTTATTAATACGTTGATTTTTAATATGTTAAAAATACATAACAAATTATGTTACATGTGACATGTTACATATTGAGAAATTGACAAAAATAATATGGACACCATATTATGATATGTACCGAAATAATGGGGTATTAGGTTAACATTGTGTTGATTAATTTATTAAGTAAACATAATGATTGCCTAATAGTCTAGCCATGCAAGCCTATGAACATTGTTGAGAGCAACAACTTCATGCATTGGCTCACCCCAAAAGCCCCCCTACCACCCGGTTTTTGAGAAAAAAAAAACCATGATGGTTTTCTCATATTTTTACCTAATAATATACAAGATGTTTTGTATCATATTCATTCACTTGTTCATCCAAAATTTAGAATTTTAGAGAGACAAAATCCTCTCTTATTCTTCCTCCCATAAAACCGAAAATATTAAGAGTCCATAATATTTTTGGGTCTATTTTCTACTAAGATTAATATTATACTAGTACTTATAATATTAATTAGATTAAGTGTTAAGCCTTGGGTATAAAGCTTAGGGAGAGATCTTATACTTAGATCTTATTCATCCATAAGGAAAAGCTCAAGATCAAAAGAGAAAGGTGATCTCTTTTGTGCCCTTAAATCCGAAATCCACAATGTAAGGACATGATTTCTCTTCTATTATATTAATTGTTTGCATGCATAAAATCCGTTTTAATTTTATGACAAATTATTTTAGACATATATGAGTATGTTAATATGTATATGAATCTACATTTCCATCAATGCTCAACTAAATAATCAACTCTCCAACAATCCATTACTCAATGACAATCCCGTCTTAATGCTCAACCAACATCTTAGCATACACAATTACTCTATTTCCATTAATAAATCACAATATTAACCTTAACCTCATAAATCGTCACATTTAAACATTCATTCACTGAACAATAAAACCGAGTTGAGTAGGAAATTCCTACCTGTATAACAAGCAGCTCCAATGAATTCCCTAACATAAATATTATAAATTCCACCAATTATTAATTTGTTATTAAACTTATCATATTAATTTACTAGATTTTGTGCCCGTGCGTTGCACGGGTTTCAAATTTGTCTTTCCTTTAATTTTTCTGGACCTTTCAATATCATTTTAAATGATACGTAACAGTTGTGTTTCAATTACTCAAATAAAGTACTTTTTACCGTTTTCCCAAATTTTCGAAATTAAATTTTAAACTAAATAACTATGTCAAACAATAACACATGGGATTTGCATGATTATCTCATATATCGTAAAACTAAGACTCATGCTTGTTTACTTACACATAGTCTTCAAATATATTTTGTAAAACTGAATAAATTACTGCGAAAAGTTGGAATACGGTATCTTATTAAATTATACATTGATTCATGACGGCCAAATACTAACTAACCTCTTTTTGTATACTAATAGCTGTATAAATGAAATTATTGAATAATAGGCAGATTTGAAAACACTTCAGTTCTGTTGCATCTGTTGCATGTATCTGGGACTCCCCGTGAATGATGGAGGCAGATATATCCTCTGGCCGATCGCTATCCCCATACCATCTCCTTGTTTAATGATGACTTTCTTAGTTGGATTATGTATTTTGCATAGTCTTGTCACACGAACCTTGATTTTCCCGTCGTTACTGCCGGAGTCTTCATTGTCACGCGGTATTGGTCTTAGTTCATTGATCAGGGAATAAGATCTGTTGCAAAGAAAAATTCAAGTTAATATAAATTAACTTAATACTGATTGGATGCAGGAGCGAAAACTATACATGGAGAATCTATCTATTTCTCTAAGATTAGGAATTTATGAGTTAAAAGATAAGAGTCCACAATTAACGATTTTCAATATTTATTAATTTTATATTATATTTTTTTGCATGAGGTAGTGGCCTTGTCACAAAAAATGGCCATATCACCTAGAACAACCGTTTATTGTGTATAACTTGGACTCTGTTGATCCGACACTTAGATTTTTTTTTTGTTTTTTTACTATCAAATCAATTTTTAATTTCTACTTTTCTATGCCAGATAATAATAGAGAAAAAAAACATAACCTATTTATTAGTAATAAATTTACAATTTTTTGTAAAAGGGGACCGTCTCGCAGAGTAAAACCCTCTTATACTATAATTTGTGTAAAAAGGCGGCCTCTCTTAAGAGATGCTTTCTAAAGCCGGCTTTTCCTTAATTAAGGAGTACCTTAGTAATCTTGAAATAGAATTGCTGTATGAACTTGTTTCTTATATTGACTGCAGTATCCATGGGCAATGTGCTATTATCATGTTTGACGTCATAGCACGGCTGACATACAAGAATGTTCCAACCTGGCACCGTGATATTTGCCGGTCAGTTTCTCATTCTTTGGACTCCTATTCTTTCTCTGCCTTAACTTTGTTAAAACTATATCTGAAGGTGCTTGTTTTCTCGAACTTGTGTTTAACAGTGTGTGCGAAAATATCCCGATTGTTCTCTGTGGAAACAAGGTTGATGCGAAAATATCTGAACGTGCCGACTTTCTGCTTACAAAACCCGATAACAATGACTCCTGTAGTCACCAGAATGCCAATTCATTTCAAATTTGTCATTTTCGATGAGGTCGGGTCGGGTCGGGCCGAATTGGGTTGGATTATATAATCGATTTCCCGTGTAAATCCGCAAGAAATTGAAATAGATTTAACGAAGCGTTTGCAGAACGGGGGTTTTTTTAAAGAACAGAATGATTAACAGAACTGTTAACTGCTAAACTGCATGCAACCAACTTGGTGCGTCAAATTGAAGCACACAATTGCGTCAAATCAAATCAAATTTCCATCCTTATAAATACGTAACCAATCTTCTCTTTCGTTAAATTCATCAATACTTGTACTCCCTAAAATTCAATCAATGGTACACTACAATTCTCTCTTGCGTTATTCTTAATCTTCGCAAATTTATCTTGATTACTTGCTTAATTATCATAATTTAAGGTTTCTAACACTAATTATTTTACAGGCGTTGCCGAATCAACAGACTGTGGTTTCCAATAATTTGTTTATGTGTTCGTTTACTGACAACTACGTCTCTGGAAACTCTGGTTAATTTTAATCAATTAGTCTTGTGCAAAACGGTTTTACTCAATTGAATGGAACAAAGCGCAATTTATTGTAATATTCGTGACTAATGCTGTATTAAACTTGAATGCTGGTGCCAGGGAAAACAACCTTTGTGAAGAGACATCTCACTGGAGAGTTTGAGAAGAAATATGAACGTAAGTTTGTTTGACATTTCATATTTATATTTTCACGTCATTGCAAAATGATTCCGTCATTAACAGTGTTCTTTATTTCTGTTTCTCCAGCAACAATTGGTGTCGAGGTTCATCCACTGGATTTCACGACAGACCGTGGGAAATTGAGGTTTTATTGTTGGGATACTGCTGGTCAGGAGAAATTTGGTGGTCTTAGAGATGGTTATTAGTAAGTGCTACTTATAGTTCATTGCTTAAACATACATGTTTCCTGTTCCGAAACTGCTAAACTATTCATAGATTAGGTATTTGGGGTGGTCGTATTTAGATCGTCACATAATTTTGACATGGAATTTCTGCATTACACTGTTTCTTATATTGACACGTTGATTGTGGTAATTGCCTGCAGATATCCTTGGCCGAGTGTGCTATTATCATGTTTGATGTCACAAATATTACGACATACAAGAATGTTCCAACCTGGTACCATGATATTTGTCGGTCAGATTCTCATTCTTGGGACTTCAATTATTTCCCCACCTTAAATTTGTGAACACTAATCCTGAAGTTATTTGTTTTCTCGAACTCGTGTCCAACAGTGTGCGAAAATATCCCGATTGTTCTATGCGGAAACAAGGTTGATGTGAAGAACAGGCAAGTGAAAGCAAAACAGGTTACATTCCACAAGAAGAAGAATCTGCATTACTATGAGATCTCTGCAAAGAGCAACTACAACTATGAGAAATCTTTCTTGTACCACGCCCGGAAGCTTGTTGGGTAATTTTGATTGCTAATTCTCTTGTACTATTTTCTTTGTTAATTTATAATATATTGAACTTTTGATTTAATAATTGCTCCTGGTTCTTGCAGAGACCCTGCACTTAAATTTGAGTCAGACTATGCTCTTGCTCCACCAGAGGTTATTATTGACCCAGCAACTCAACAACAGTAAGTCTTTTTCATATGTTCCCCGCATCTTTTTCATATGTTCCGCACTTTCGCCAACTGTACTTCCAATTGAGGTATTAATTTAATTGTTTGTTTCAGACTTGAGAGAGAAGCCAATGAAGCAGCTATGATGCCCTTGCCAGACGAGGATGACGTATTCGAGGATTAATAATCTAGCAGGATTTCATGTCTTGTTTTGAGGGGGGTGCCCATAGAATAACACCAGTTATTTCTACTTACTACTCGTAAGCAGTTCATCTGATAAAGAACATAATCATAAAAAAAAGAAATCATCAAGTGCATAAGTGGTAACCCTAAGCTGATGCATGGTGTATATATATACCTACTTTGTAATTAGTGTTTTAGTTCTTAACAAATTCAAATGGAAAATAGATCTTTTTTTTTGCAAAAGATTAAGAAAGAAATTACAAGTAATTTTTTGCAAGAATATCACACTAGATAATAGCCTAAGACTAAACTTAAGCAAAGCCATGCTCTAACAAATGAGCACACTCAATGGAGCAAACTAATCACTAAGTTGAGCAACAAATTTGGAAAATCTAGGATTCATATACAAACGGACTTCAACATTATACTTGACTCTATTCACCACTGTTTGAACTGAGCCTTCCTGATTCATAAAGATGCGCCTATTCCTCTCCATCCAAATACCATGAGTAACAGCAGCAAGAGTCGTTCTAAACCAAGCTGCTGCCCATCCATGCTGGGAACCATAACTCCATTGCATTAGATCAAGCAAGTCAAAGTTACTGAGAGACAAATGCTGCCACTGAGCCAATGCTGTCCAGACTGCTTGAGAAAATGGGCAGCTGAAAAACAAATGTTGATGAGTGTCCAGATCAAGCTTACAAAGACTGCACCTGCTAACAATTTGGAAGCCCCTATGCTGCAGATTATCTACTGTTGCCAACTTTATTTGAGCAGCAAGAATAGCAGCCACCCTGTGAATAGGGACAATGCTTTGATGAAAAAACACAGAGAACCAGTCCTCCTGCTGAGGAGCATCAAGCAAAAACTCATAAACTTTGCTTATAGTAAGCTTACTACCTGCAACCCAAGAGTCAAGCCGACCCTCCGCTGTAACACCCCCATACTCCAAGTGCCTTACCAGGACCACTCAGGTATAAGGATGCCACCATCTCGGTTACCCGAGGCATGATAATCATAAGACAATGAAGAAACATACTTTATTAAATAAGTTTAAGTGATTACATTACAAAACCAACTGTAAGCAAAATACAACTGTTCTCAAACTATAAACCAACCGAAAGGAACTGTCCTAACAAACACAAATGGAAGACTAAAGACTCGGACATGTGATGACTCCATCCCCACTAGATCCCACGCGTATCCAAGATATACCGCTTGCAACTCTCACCACCCCGAATGGATCACCACAGTTTTAAAACATTTAAACGGGTCGATACTAATCACACAATTAATATACATGTCAATAATAAGATAAACAGACAATGAATCACACACACACACACACACACCACCAACCAATTCCCATCATCTCAATACTTGACCGTCCACCGGACCAGCCTCCACGATGGGGACCGCAGCCGTTCCCACCTAAGCCCCGCTCATCATACGAGCGATAACCCTGTCCCATTAATGTGCACATCCCCTTCCGTGGCGGGTTCCACGAAGGGCGAAACTAGGGCGTGAAGTCACTCCCGCAAGTGACCCCACTCGGTAGAACGCATCTCGAGAACCATCAACAACAATCACAACCACAAACACAATACAATCATCATATCAAACAACTAACTACATCACATCACCAATATCCCATTATGGGACTAATACTGAGTAGGAAATCCTACCTGGAAAGCAACACAATCATCAGACGATCTAGCAGCTGTCTCAAAACCTCTCCTTTACAAATCCTTCTCCTATCACATAATCACATAATCACATAATCACAATCTAACCTTAACAATTCATAAAAACCCCCAATCCCAAAATTAGGGTTTAACCAAATCAAAGGAAAGACAATAAAAAGGGTACGTAGATCTTACCCTCGACGCAAGGAATCCAACCATATAAACAACGACAAGAACTGACCGTCTGAACTCCGGGAATTGCTAAGAATGCGATTAGGAAGATGAACTTGTTGCTTTCTCTCTTAAACAGGGTTTTAGGTTTTGTAAAAGTGATTTAAAACAATGACGACGATACTTAAATACCTTAATCGCATAATTAACAAAACCCGAGAAAATTCCCGTAAAACCGGACACTCGATCGAGTACCCAAGGTACTCGATCGAGTACCCCTTACTCGATCGAGTGCCCCACTACTCGATCGAGTACCCAACAGTCGAAACTATTTTATTTCGCAACTTACCCTTACTCGACAGAGTAAGGCCTACTCGATAGAGTACCCAAAGACTTATAAATACGGAGTATTACAGTCTTCCCTCCTTAAAAGAACTTCGTCCCCGAAGTTCAACCCATACATAAAAACAACCATACTGACTCGACCAAGACACAACAACTTAGCTAAGGACTCAAGAACTCGACCGAACATAGAACATGAACTCTTAACCCCCATTCTATCAACTATGTTTACTTCCACAACATGACTCACTATATCGTATCTACCACATATATATCTCTCACGACACCAACTCCATACATAATTAACTACCATCCTCTAATGCTGCTAGCTCCATGATATCATCAACTATCAAACCCAATACTAAGACACTCATAGACATCAAACGGAATGTTACATTCTACCACCCTTAAAAAAAACTTCGTCCTCGAAGTTTACTCAGACTCATAACATCATCCTCCAACTGTCAACACTATATAAAATATTCTCATACTCCGAAGCATCACACTACTACAAGCACGGCCATGGCCTTTTATAAGTATTATCCACAAAACAAATCCCTCCTTTACGCTACGCTAACACTCTACTTCCAATTATATTACCGCATGCACCACCATGAAAAATGTTACGTCCTCGTAACTCACTAATACTAAATCCTTAGCTAAATTTCATTACCCTCTTTACCACTATATGTCAAAGATAACCGTTTATAAACCAAACACTCACTAATCTTATATCCAAGGTTCCCGTACATAAACATTTCTCATTCCTCAACTCATTCGGCATAGCACCTAACCAATACCATAAACTCGTAGCAAGTCGCCATACCCACTCTTCATTATTACTGCCAAACCAACATACCTCGCTATGTAAAGCACTTATCTTCCAGAAGCATAACTCCCGATCCACACTCGTTACGTATACTCACACTAGATCCTCAAGTTCTTTCCTTCATTACCGCAAAACTCATACACAACTTAACATGACACTAATTCCCAATACCCTACACTCACTGTCTCAACAAAAGATTATGAACCACCTGCATCTTTCGGGTCATTACCACACATGTCCTACGTCTCACTTGCCATTACCATGTCTACTGAAACCTTAACTAGAACAAGATCATAATTATTGTAACAACCTCTCACAACCGTGTTCCATTAACAGAATGTCACTATACCATGACAACAACGAAAACATATACAACTCTCTTTATATTAAACTCTACCCTCCTTCTCAAACTGAAACTTGTAAGAAACATTAGCGAACAAAATAATAGTCTATTTGTCCAAACTGAAACTCACAGGAAACAACAACAAATAAAACAACAATCTATGTATGACTGGTATGTATTTTCGAAACTCGAATCATAATCATCCCGCCTACTCCACCACAACCGGTGACGGCATCACAACACCGCCACCAACAGCCACACCGTAGTGCGAAAATACCCGTATCACAAAGACTATGTACCGTGCCCGGATCACCACCCGAAGCACCACAACCACACCGATAGACATCACAACGCATACGCTTCTCATAATCACCGACTCAAAGATAACTTCTCGAGACAAGAAAAACTTACTCAAATCCACTTTATTAAGTCACCACGCAACATATTATATGGATACACAGATAAGCATCTCATGAACATCATCTCTACCATTTCATGGAATACACATGTGTTATTAATACACATAAAATTATAACTAGCCATGTCAATTAATCAAATTATTACTCTTTTGGATATCATTCAATTAAATTACCGTGTCCAACATATATATTACAGAACATTCATAAAACAACTTTATAATTATCACACCATACCACTTCTTGTGAGGTCAGAACCTCACACAAACATTTACACATATAAGACCCGTAATCACAACCAACTAGTCAATCCTGACCACGTAAGTTACCACTCAACAAAGGTTACCTGTTGACCGAGCTTAACTCGCATGCCCCTCATCACATTCTTCCATTCGCATCACCAACACCTTCTGCCATACATAACCATACAGCTAACACTCATTATGAGAAACCACCTCCTAAGATTATGTCTTATACTTCCTGACAACCATACTTTTATCAATTCAGTCTCTACGAAATCAGCCTCTTTAGAATTGCCACTTTTCTAATATACCCTTACCCTTAACCACTAGTCACATACCATAACACTACCACTGTCCGGACATCAAACCTCTTCACTCATCTCTAAACATCATGATTTCTTTTCTATCTTTGGTTAACATCCCAAACAACGAACATCGAATCCATGAACAAAATTACCTCAACATTTTTCCCAATATTTTCCTTAATTGAATCATCATCCATTTCTCCACCAAAATCTCATATCATGTAGATATTCTACCAACTTCTTACTCCCTTAATTCCTCGAAACTCATGATTAATCATGTTGTCCTGAAACTTCTGTATAATCATTAACTTACTTACTCTTGATAGTATCATACATCTCGACGATTCCTTACTTTTATGTCACATAACTCCGGTCAACGTTTTCCTAGTTTTACTCCCCTCATTCTTTTCTTTTACACTCGACAAAATCAATTAACCATTCAACTCCTTATCCCTTCTACCTAACTCTTTAGTGTTCCGGTTACTTTCTCACTACTCCAAAACTCGCATCTAATTATTTCATATCGATATCATCTCACTCTTTCTTACCATAAATATTCTCTTATTATGTCATCAATCACCTTTGCCACTAATCCATCCATAGAATCAACGTTTACTGTTTAACAATTACATCTCTAGAAATCAAAATTCCTTTCATACCGCTAATTGCCCAAGGAAATCACACAGTAGATTCATCTCTTAATAAACCAAATCTCCCAAACTCATTCACTGTCTACTTATCCACCTTGCGACATGTCTCCACAAAATTCACTATATACTACTCTTCTCAACCCTTTTAAAACGAACCTTCACTATGTATATTCTTAACCCACACGACTCCTAACCATCCCCTTCCATGATTCTTTACATATCTCAAGCTGCCACCATTTGTGTCTCTCATTTCAATCTTTTCATTCTCACGTTCCATAAACTCACATCATCCCTTGCCCACATTCATTTACTTTTACATTACTCAACATTCAAACATATCTCTCATCTTATCTCACAAAACATGCTCTATGTCTCAATAAACCATACCAAGCCTCCTTTTCTTTTTTCCACTATCTATTACAACCACGTATAACTCATGTCCTCCCACCGAACTCATACTCACCACAGGTGTCACTCACTACACCACAAGATTGGGTAACTTACGCGTCAAGACCAACATACATGTAAAACAATGCATAAAGAAGCAAAATAACAACTTTGAATTAAACAAAATATACAACGAATTCAAAAGATAAGCATATGACCCAAAATAGGGGTCACTAGATCGAGTACAGGCCACTCGATCGAGTAAGGGACTTACTCGATCGAGTAGGAGTAGGTGAAGATCAGAAGCACGTAAAACAAATCACCAGGGCTACTCGATCGAGTAACTAAGGTACTCGATCGAGTGCCCCCTTACTCGATCGAGTACCAAGGATACTCGATCGAGTACCCCAATTCTCAGCACTGACCAGTTTTCGTAAAACAGTCATAACTCACTCATTTCTTGGTCGTTTTTGGCGTGTGACCTATCGTTAGAATCGTAAAAGAACAAGCTATCACCTCCAATTGGAATCACATCAAAATCATTTATGCATCTCAAGTTATAACAGTTTAAAGACAACCTCTTTATAATCGAAAAACACAACTACTTGATTTTACTTCCAAACAACTTAAACAACAACCAAGCAAACAAAACCAGTCCAAAACTCATAAAATCAGTATTCATAATCATATGTTACTATTTTCAAAAGCCAAACATCAACATTCATCATGCACATAACTTATCTAACTTGCCAATTATGACTTACCCACATGTTTTTATTCTATCACTTTTCGTAAACAAAATCACAAATACATGACATCAAGTCCCCTATTCACATGTTACTACCACGATGATTCATCTTTTCCACTAATTCATCCATCATACCACATATTTATCCACCATATTCGTTCAACATATTCACCCAGCACATGTTCAATTCACACTCCCAACCTTCTGTACTTTTACTCAACACGACAACAACAACATGTATACTTACACATCGCTTTATATATATATATAGACAAAACACTTTTCCTTACATAATTATAACATGCCAAATTACACGTATCAATCATTATACTTTCATGCTTTACAATCCACCAACATATAATTCACGTCATCATCATCAATTCATGCAACATACTACTACATAGATACACACAGCACACAATATGCACATAACGATCCCGACACATATCCCATGGTGACCGGTTCAAAATTGTAGGGCGAGTTCGCGACTTTAGGACGTCTCCCAAGTCTTTGCATTAGCTCCTACAACCTTTACCCCGGGTTCATTTTAATTGACTCCCTATGTTCATTAGGTTCATTGGTTACAGGTTTCAGGATCGTCGCTCTGATACCATTTGTAACACCCCCATATTCCAAGTGCCTTACCAGGACCACTCAGGTATAAGGATGCCACCATCTCGGTTACCCGAGGCATGATAATCATAAGACAATGAAGAAACATACTTTATTAAATAAGTTTAAGTGATTACATTACAAAACCAACTGTAAGCAAAATACAACTGTTCTCAAACTATAAACCAACTGAAAGGAACTGTCCTAACAAACACAGCGGAAGACTAAAGACTCAGACATGTGATGACTCCATCCCCAGCTAGATCCCACGCGTATCCAAGATATATCTGCCAAGCAACTGCTCACCACCCCCCAATGGATCACCACAGTTTTTAAAACATTTAAACGGGGTCAGTACTAATCACACAATTAATATACATGTCAATAATAAGATAAACAGACAGCTGAACTGTCACACACACACACACACACACACCACCAACCAATTCCCATCATCTCAATACTGACTGTCCACCGGACCACCACGCCAGGGGGGACCGCAACCGTTCCCACCTAAGCCCCGCTCATCATACGAGCGATAACCCTGTCCCATTAATGTGCACATCCCCTTCCGTGGCGGGTTCCACGAAGGGCGAAACTAGGGCGTGAAGTCACTCCCGCAAGTGACCCCACTCAGCCGAGAACGCATCTCGAGAACCATCAACAACAATCACAACCACAAACACAATACAATCATCATATCAAACAACTAACTACAGCACATCACCAATATCCCATTATGGGACTAATACTGAGTAGGAAATCCTACCTGGAAAGCAACACAATCATCAGACGATCTAGCAGCTGTCTCAAAACCTCTCATTTACAAATCCTTCTCCTATCACATAATCACATAATCACAATCTAACCTTAACAATTCATAAAAACCCCCAATCCCAAAATTAGGGTTTAACCAAATCAAAGGAAAGACAATAAAAAGGGTACGTAGATCTTACCCTCGACGCAAGGAATCCAACCATATAAACAACGACAAGAACTGACCGTCTGAACTCCGGGAATTGCTAAGAATGCGATTAGGAAGATGAACTTGTTGCTTTCTCTCTTAAACAGGGTTTTAGGTTTTGTAAAAGTGATTTAAAACAATGACGACGATACTTAAATACCTTAATCGCATAATTAACAAAACCCGAGAAAATTCCCCGTAAAACCGGACACTCGATCGAGTACCCAAGGTACTCGATCGAGTACCCCCCTACTCGATCGAGTGCCCCAGCTACTCGATCGAGTACCCAACAGGTCAGAAACTATTTTATTTCGCAACTTACCCTTACTCGACAGAGTAAGGCCTACTCGATAGAGTACCCAAAGACTTATAAATACGGAGTATTACATCCGCAACCTGGTTAGAGCCTGTTTTAGTGAGAAAGACATCCCTGGCAGCCAAAATTCCTTTGAAACTAGAGGAAAACTGATCTTTAGAAGTAAGAGACCAAATGGTATTAGTTTTCAGAACATACATCTTATGCCAGTTAACCCACAGACTATTAGAACCATTAGAGAACTTCCATATCCAGTTAAGCAACAAGGCTATATTCCATACTTGCACATTCTTTATGTTAAAACCACCTTTATGCCAAGGAGCACAAATAGTATTCCAACTTTTAAACTGCATCTTTCTTTCCCCATCCTTAATGCCCCAGAAAAAATTCCTACTTAAGTGATTAACTCGATGTAGCACAGTTTTAGGCAGGAGAACACTTGAACACCAAAAGTTCTCAATTCCAAAAATGACAGCATCCAAAAGTTGAGCCTTACCAGCATAAGTAAGAGACTTAACTGACCAATGCTGCAACTTAGTCTGGATCTTAAGAATCAAAGAATCAAACATACTCACTGAATATCTGGAAGGACCAAGAGGCAACCCCAGATAATGAAAGGGAAAGCTTCCTTCAGAAAATCCAGTAGTAGTCAGAATGGCAGCTCTAACCTCCTGAGCTACTCCACTAAAATATATTTGAGTTTTATCCACATTAGCATGAAGACCAGAAATAGAAGCAAAGGAAGCTAAGGCTTGCTTCACCGCCAACACTGAAGGCACATCCCCACGAACAAACACCATTAAATCATCAGCAAAAATAAGATGAGTCAGGCCCAACTGACTACATTTAGGATGGTAAGAAACCAAAGGTTGAAGACAAAGAAATCTAAGAGATCTAGATAAGATTTCCATACTAAGAACAAAAAGGTAAGTGGAAAGAGGATCCCCTTGCCTAAGCCCACCCTTACCAGGGAAAAAACCAAAGAGACCTCCATTAATCTTCAAAGAGAACCAGGTCCCAGTGATACAACCAAGGATCCAGCTAATGAACTGCTTAGGAAACCCAAACTCTTGTAACATATTTGCAACAAAGCTCCATTGTAAAGAATCAAAAGCTTTCTTGATATCCACTTTGATAAGGCATCTAGGAGAAATAGTTCTCTTATTATAACCTTTAACCAAAGCTTGAGAAAGAAAGATATTCTCATGAATACTCCTTCCTTTAACAAAAGCAGCCTGTTCTTCTCCAACAATTGAAGGAATCACTTTTTGAAGCCTATTAGCTAGAACCTTACTAACAGCTTTATAAAAGACTGTGCAGCAAGAAATTGGTCTAAGTCCATAATAGTACTTGGAACAACTTTTTTAGGAATAAGAGAAAGGATAGTAGAGTTAGCTTGCTTAGCCATTTTACCAGTCTAGAAGAAACTTTGAACTGCCTTACAAAAATCACCACCAACTACACTCCATGCTGACTTGAAGAAGCCAGCTGAAAACCCATCAACACTAGGACTACTATTGGAGTCCATACTAAACACATCATCTCTTATTTCTTGAATAGAGACAACCTGAATTAATCCATCATTATCATCCTCAGAAATCTTAGGACCACTTGGAATGGGAACAGTATTGAAGTTAGCAACAGGTTTAGTCTCCCCTAACAGACTCTGATAGTAATTTTGGAAAGCAGACCCCACATTATCAGGACCTTGCTGCAGAACCCCAGACTGATCACAAATAGCACCAAGAACTTGGTGATGCTGACGTTCAGAGATCTTGTCAAAGAAATATTTAGAACCACTATCAGAAAGTTGAATATTTTTAAGCTTTGCTCTTTGCTGTAGGATATTTAATTCAGCTTTCTTAAATTTAGTAAACTCCTGCATCCATTTTTTTCCTCTTGAATCAAATCAGTAGAGAAAGGATCAGGTTGAAGCTTCTGTTGACAACAAAGGAGCTGAACTTTGGCTTCCTTAACTCTGAGGGAGATATTACTAAAATCTTTACTATGCAGCTTGGTAAGAGCATGCTTGACAGACTTAAGCTTAGCAAACAAACAATACATGGGACTACCAGCAGTAGGAGAGACCCAAGCCTTCTGAACAGTGGACAAGAAATCAGGATGCTCCACCCAACTATTCAGGAAACTAAATCTCTTTAAAATCTTTCTGTCCTCAGTAATATAGGCCAAGACTGGGGAATGATCAGATATACCAGCCTCATGGAAGACTGCATGAGAACCAGGGAAAGAAGAGATCCAAGAAGGATTGACAAGCACCCTATCAAGCTTTGACCAAACCCTAGAGGCAGGTTCTTGCTTGTTAGTCCAAGTCATGTCACACCCAGAACTACTAATGTCATCCAAGTGACAGTCAGAAACACAAGAGTTAAACTCAAACATCGCATTAAGGAGGGGAGGATTAGGGCTAAGCTTCTCCTCAGGGTATCTAACAACATTAAAATCTCCCAACACAATCCAAGGATTAGGAGTGGCCACTGAACGAAGAGAGTCCCATAAATCCTCTCTCTGAGCAGCATCATTACTAGCATACACAATACTAAGATTTATATCAATGTTAGTTTCAAAATGATGAACCAAACCACTAATTACTTGAGCCTCCATCTGAGTAACACTAATAGAGACAGTACGAGGATTAAAGAGCAACCAAATTCTCCCATTATAGTGCTTGTCATAGTTACAAATACTTTGCCAATTCCCAAAATAGTTCTTAAGAATAGTCTTAGCGTTATGTTGCTTAACCCTGGTTTCCAACAGAGCAATCACATCCAATTTATTCTCATATATATAGGACCTAACCTCACTATTCTTGACAGGGTTATTAAAACCCCTAACATTCCAAGCAGCAACTTTCATTTAAGTTTTATCTGGTGGAACCACAACTTTGTGAGTAACCACTAAGGAAGTCTCTGGACATGCTGAGTGCTTTACAGCACTAATGCCAACAAAGTTAGGAGTGGGTTGTAGAGATCTCTGGCCAACTGAGCCTACATTCTCTAATACAACCCCTGCCTGTGCTGGATTAGTCACTGAGGTACCACCTAGTCCAACATCCTGAAACACCATAGTATCCTCAACCAGTAAGTCCTGATCATCAAGAAGGGAAAACTGATTTGGAGAGGAAGGGATAGAGTTTGTTTCCAGATCTTCAACAAGAGGAGAAGAGACCCTTATAGGATCAACCACAAAATTGTCAGGGCATACTGAGTGCTTTACAGACCCCCCTTTTGACAGCTTTCCTCTAGAGGGAGAGGATCTCTGACCTTGCTTAGAGCCTGAGTCTACATTCCTCTCCTTAGATGGAGAGACTGTCAAAGGGACATCTGAGGTACCACCTAGCTCCTGACTGCTAGTACCAACAGCCTGGTCAGGGCAGTCAGACCCAGAAGGAATACTAGATGCAGTCTCAACTAATGGTTTATCCTTAGTAACCTTAGCTAACAGTTCCTTAGCTTTTTCCCACTTGCAAGAATCCAAAGTATGACCCAACTTGCCACACCCTTTACAGAAGTAAGGGTACCATTCATAGACAACCTTCTGAGTGACCTGCCCTAAGTAAGGAATGTTAAGTATTACTTGATTAGAGAGTGGCTTCGAAACATTAATTTCAATCAAGACTCTTGCAAATGAGAGCTTGGCTTTAGTAGTAGTGGCAGGATCAGCAAACAAAGGCCTACCCAATTTACTTGCAATCTTACTTAGCACAAAATCTGACCATAGAAATGGATCAAGACCCGGAAATAAAACCCAAACTGGTACTTTAGAAACAGTCTCCATTTCACAAGAGAACATAGGAGACCAGTGCTTAAGAACAAGAGAATTACCCCCAATTTTCCAAGGTCCATGCTTAAGAACAGCATTCATTTCCTCAGAATTTGAAAAACGAAAAGAGAACCACCCCTTCCTAAAATATTGTACCACTGGTTTAGCAAATTTTCCCCAATATTTCGAAACAAACCCTTGAACCACAGCAACATAAGGTTTTGAACCCACTATATGTCCCATTAAAGTATTTTCCCACAATTTCAATTCATCAGCAAAGTCGCTTTCCTCTAAATCAATGGTCTCAGATTCCTTCATATTTTCACAAAAAAACAAATCCATACCCTGTTGCTTCGTATTATTAACAATGGAAGCCCAATTTTTAGGTTTGTCAGAAACATTATTCACAGTAACTGATTCCTTAGGATCATTATCAGTATTATTAACAACAGATGGAGAAACAGTAGTATTCACAGCTGTACCAAATTTTTCCAAAGGGATTATTACTTCAGTGGTATCAATTTTTTGAGAAGAATCACTAGATTGCTTAACTACAGTGTTATGAACAGTAGAAGAAACAGTATGGTGTAATGGAGTTGACGAAGCTATACCAGCAACAGCAATGGCGGAGGCAATTAGATCGTTCACCGTCCCCGGATTTCGCGGCTGGGTAAAAGAATCCTCCTCCAAAAGGCCACCATTTTCCACAATTGAACCAGTAATGGAGTCCTTAGCTACCGGCGAAGCCATTGCCGACTTTGCCTTAGCAATCCGAGCTCTAGTACGAGCCATGAAAGAAGAAGAATTAATGGAGGAAAGAAGAAAAAGCGGTTTTCATGGAAAGACGGTTAGAAAGTTTGTTAAAAAAGTTGTTGAAAAAAGAGAGAAAAAGTTTTTAGAGAGAGAAAATAGATCTTTTATCAGTTGTGATTAATTATAATATAATTATTATATCTTTTGCATTATCTGTTTGGCTAAATTTATATCTTTTCGTACATATTAATATTTAAACTATATAGGTGTTTTACAAAAGTTGGAGACTCTAGAATTGCCTGAAAAAAGCCTCTTTTATATATATATATTGATTCAATTTATTTTATAAGGTCATGGTCTTGAACCCGTCTTACAATAACCACCCCAAATGTAAAGGAATCATCCCATGAATAAATGTTACCCATCTCACAAACAAACAATAAAAATAATATTATAATTACTACTATTATATAATAGTACTACAAATACTACCACTAATACTTTATTACTATTTTTATTACTACTACACTACCACTACGGCCCGTCACAACACTCATCACTCCTGCCACCATCGCGAGCCATCAACACCAACCTGCCACCACCGTGAACTACCAACACCAACCTGTCACCAGCCACACCACCAAACCACAACCACCCCTCATTCCCAAGCAACAACACACGAACCCAATGTAACCATACACGACACACAAATACACACATAACCACCAGCCACCATATTGCCACCAGGCTACCATCGTGGTTTCCGCCTGACCCACGGTGGCCCCCAACAGCACCACCATACATGACTGCCAAGACCGAACTTTATCACAGCATACCCGACACCTACCACAACACAACACACGACACACCCCACCAAGCACAACCACGACACCTATAACAACTATAAACACGATAAACACAACCCGTGCACCTCCCTTTGAACCCGATTTCCGACCACCAAACACCACTCATACCACCAGCCATGACAAACACCGCGATCCCCTCACTACCCACAACAATAAACACCCAAAGTCTCCCCAACTAGGCCATGGCAACAAGGGTAACAATCTGTCTTAAGAGGTCTTAACACAACACCCATTAATTCCCCTGTTTCGCGAATTTCGGCCACCACCAACACCAGCCGCCACCTGCCGCCACGAAAACACCTCTACGGTGGTCGAATACCTCCCCCCATCACAACCCTACCATGGGCAGGTCAAGACTCGACCATTAGAGGGTTCAATTACTCCCTAAAACCACCCACGACCTAACCCACAACACCCCTTGACCAGCCACCTTTAGCCGCTTGCCACCGCCACCCTAGGCCATCCTAGACACCACCACTACACCCATTCCAACCCTTGCAACCCCACGAACCACCTTCCAAAGTTTGGTCTCATTCCATCAAGGTTTGGGTCAGTTTCTAAGTGTCTTAAGATCGTCTGACATTCAGTTGTATAAGAAAATAAAACGAGATTAAAAGTTGTTACCTATTAATTACCGCTTTCTAATTCCGTCTCCAAAAGCTCCTCCTCTTAATTTGTGATTTATTTATCATATTTAAGGTGGTATTTATAGTGTAAGATTATAGAGAAAGCGAGGTCGATTAGGAAACTATCTTAATTTACCTATTCCAATTAATATAGGAATTACTATTACTGTTATTATAATTATCATTATATTATTATTATCACAATTATATTATTATTATTACATATATCATAGGTAGGATTCCCTTATTTTATCTTTACTAATCTATTATTGTCATAAATTATTATTAGTAATAATATAATTACTACCTTTCCATATTATATTATAATTATTTTCCGATGCAAATCCCGATTATACTCTAACCTTATTATACTAAATCTCAGTCCAATTACTTAATGTCACATGGTCCAATACTCAATTATTAGCTAAGCCAATTCCCGACTTGAATTATTAATTTATTATTTAATTAACGTCTTACTTGTATTTATTATTAGAAATGCCTTTAATTAATTATTAAATTACATAAACTATTCTCATAACTTATCATTAAAATACGGGGTATTACACGATTAAAGCGTTAATCCACCGAGTTATATTGATAAGGGATGAATCGGCCCTACCGTGCCCAAGTTAATATGAATTTGGATCTTGGAATCATTTATCAAGTTGGGTAGAGGTCACTAGATAAATGCAATAAAACTTGTTTAAATTAAATTTTTTACGACTATTATTATTTTGAAAACGACATATGTTTTATTCCTTTTATTTTTGTTTTGTAGACCGCTTTTATTTCTCATAACAAATGGCCACTCCAAACACCAACGCCACACCTCTCACTAATACTTCATGGCTCCGATCCTTCATGGATCGTTGTAAACTTGAAAAGAATGGGTCAAATTTCTCCGATTGGGATGCCCAACTCAAATTAGCCGCCCAAGGTGACGACAAGCTTCGTTACCTCACCGAGGCCTCTCCAGCCAAACCTAATGCTAGGTCGAGTGCCGCTACTAGGGAAGCATATGAGGCTTACCACAAGGAGTCCGCCGCAATGAAAAATGTGTTAATCTTTGCGATGGAGGTGGATCTCCAAAGGAGAGCCTTTAAAATGGGCACCGCTAATGAAATATATTCCAAGGTTGTGACAATGTTTTCACAAACTCCGAGGATCGTCCAATATGAGGCGGCCGCGGCATTCTTTGATCTCGACTTTAAGAAGGGCCAAAAGGTTAGCCCTCACGTGCTCAAATTGATGGAGCTAGTCGAAACCGTGAAGATTCTAAAGGTTGAAATCTCCAAAGAACTCATTGTAGATAGGATTCTACACTCCTTATCCAAAGTCAAAGCGTATGTTCAATTCCGGGTGAATTTTAACATGCAAGACAAGGATGTGTCTCTTGAAGGCTTGCACAAATTACTTGTGCAAGCCGAAAGAGACATAGGGTTAAATGTTAACCCACCTAAGGATGTGCTTAACATAAGCACCAAAAGCAAGGGGAAGTTCAAGAAGAATGGGAAGAAGGGTAAGAAGCAAGCTCCCACTTTCACCAAAGCTAAGACTTATGAAGCTAGCACTTCCAAGATCAAGAAGGTCCTCTTGATGAATGCCATTATTGTAATGGTGTTGGACATTGGAAAAGAAATTGTTCCAAATACCTTGGTGACATTAAAGCTGGAAAGATCACTCCAGTAGGTAAATGACTATCCTTTCTTTTATGTTACTAATTCAACTATGGTATTGTGATACAAAGTTGTGATAATGTATCCCCTTTTTATTGTAAATAGGGCCTCCACCAAGCAAGAACAAGGGAAAAGAAAAGCAAGCTTGAGAAACCATCAAGAAGTTAGGAGTAGCTTCCATGAAGCTTGGCTTTTTATTGTCTTATTTTAATTTATGTTTCGGATTTTTAGAACCTTTTGATTTCCGTGTTCGACATGGAAATGTTTAATCCTTTCTAAAACAATTGTTGTATTTTGGATTATGGTGGCTTGGTTTGCAACCCAAGTCACCCGTTTTATCGTATTTTATCCTTGTTTTAAAAATTCGTCTTTATATGCTTGCTCATAGAAATATATGATCATTCACTTAAAGTGATCTAATGGACAACTATAATGTTGGGATTCATTATATGTCCACAAGCTTAAGGCTTGTGTATGATCAATAATAAAGTGATATTGAGTTGATGAACTCTCTTAAAGGAATGTCAATCACCAAGTACACTTATCAAATCTAAAACAATTAGTAAACCTATGAGATAGTCCTCCTTATACTTCAAAAATCATTATTTGTGTCTCATATGCTATCTTTGAATCTCTAGTATTTTCATTCTAAAGATAGAGTGGGAGAAAATGAAGACACAAAGAACACCAAGCAAAATTTGTGTACTTGTGTAAATGAGATCTACGCAAGAAAGAATGATTTGTATACCTATACAGATAGTATACACAAATAGATGAGATCTGTGGTCTCGAATATATGAAATCTACATGACAAAAGAGACCAAGTGAAGTAATCAAAAGAATATGTTCTCAAGATTACTACACGAGGAGACCAAAAGAAAGTTTTGGAAGAAGAATGACTAATGTAAAGTCTTAACAAGAGATTTGGCTAGTTTATGAGCGACTTTTGACCAATAGTTTCAAATATTGATATTTACTTAAGAGCCTAAATGAAACAAAGTTGCATCCTAGAAAATAAATGAGATTTATAACTAAAAGTTGCAAAGAATGATATGCCGATATCCACAAGAGCTAAATTAATTGTTAACCATGCTAGTGTCATTTCTTAACCTTATTATGAAAATGAAATGGTTCAACCTCCTTCCAGAAAAGGGTAATTTGAGAAGGACCTATATTAAATGACATTCCCATTTAAATAATGACATTGCTATGCATCATTATAAAATGAATGAGTTAGAGATTAAAATCTCTTTCCATAAAGTTTAAGATATGAAACCTTTTCAAAATAGGTATTTTGAAAGGATATGCTGGGAGCATATATGGTTTTATCTTAATAACTTAGCAAAGCAAAATATATTTCAATTCTTGAAATGTTTCGATTGAGTAGTCAATTGCGAAACATGTGGAATTAAGTGGGAGTTGGAAATTATCATGTGACGACATGGAATTTAGTGGGAGCAATCATCTTGTAAAAGTTTATAACTCATTACTCATTGAGAATGACGAGCTAATACTTTCTTTCACAAAGAAGTATTTGAGTTTTCAATTCTGGATGAAAATGGACTATGATGAATCCATTCACATCATGAGATGTTGGATAGGTATTGAGATATACACATCGAATCAACGAGAAACGTAGGTTATTCATGTCAATGAAAATGGAATTGCCATTTGCAGTCATGGTCGTTCATTGAACCTAAGAATGGTTGATCACATGATTATTAGTTACTAATGTTTCCGCCATTAGAATAATCATACACATGTCCAATCACTACAAGAAAAAAGCCTATTTGCAACGGACCAATCCGTTGCGAAATAACCCTAATCCGTTGCTTATATACAGTTTGCAACGGATATCCGTTGCAAACGGGTGCGTTGCTTATATGGCGTTGCAAATGAAAAAATATGCAACGGATCGGCGTTGCTAATTTTTATGCAACGGACGTATATTTTTTGCAACGAATGATCCGTTGCTTAAATGAGGTCCACGTGGCACCTGTTTGGTCAATTATGAGACGGATTTCCGTTTTAAAAAAAATGTTTTCCATTGCATAGTAGAGGGAAAAGTCAACAAATTGACTTTTTAAATTAATGGATAGCCGTCACAAAACCTGTAATTTCCGTTGCAAACACAGATGCATTGACTTTTTTAATTAATGGATAGCTGTCACAAAACCTGTAATTTCCGTTGCAAACACAAATGGGAGATTCAAGCATTCCTGCATCCATTTTCCTCCATTTCGTTACGATATCAAACAATTAAACAATAAACTTTAAAGAAGCCAACAATATAGAAACTTGGAATTGTTCATTTAGCAAATTTAAAAGAGTACATACATTGAAAACATCCTCAAAAAAAATCCATACGTAATTTGCTAAGCAATTTCGTTGTCTAGCTATTATGGAGTAATCTACCTAATTAGTTGGGATTGATGTCGAGTTGCCACTTCCACCATCATCATTGAAGTCGTCTCGATTTTGGAACTGGTTGCTAGAGTTTCCCGATCGAGAACTCCAATGATTCTTTGCAATGTTTCAAGGGGGGCCAAATTAACCTCATCAAGCAATATCCACTCACCATTTCTGAGCGCGGTAACAAAGGCCCCTTCAACAAATGAAAATATCATTCCTGACGAGGCATTAACTTGTTTTCTGGCAATCTCAACTTTCTGAGAAAAAGTTCCCTACCGTACCATAACTTTTTCATTCAGAGGTCTCTTACGCTTAGTTCCAGGTCCACATTTACCTATTTCAGCCACAAGTTGTACACACTTATGAAAGCCACTCAGTAAGCTGGTCCAGTTTTTTTTAATCACTTGTTTCTTCAACCGAGAGAGAAGATCCTCATTCTCCTGAGAAACATAGTTGTACGTCAGGCAAGGTTCACAATTAAGGCAGCTACTCCCTCTATCCCAACTATATTGCCCTCAATTCCTTTTTGAGCTGTCCCAAATTAATTGTCTTCTTTCTAAATCTAGTAAAAGTAAAAATGAACCTCCCATATTGCCTCTAGTTGAGTAAGTACAATATTTCATCATAAATATATAGTCCTATTTCCTTTATTAGCAAAGGGGTAATTAATGTTATTATATGACTTCCAGTATTAAATAGAACCTTTAGTAGAGGACAATATAAATGG
The DNA here is from genome assembly GCF_048544455.1 of Silene latifolia. Lineage (NCBI taxonomy): Eukaryota > Viridiplantae > Streptophyta > Magnoliopsida > Caryophyllales > Caryophyllaceae > Silene > Silene latifolia. The sequence continues at coordinate 183,210,277 of NC_133536.1, forward strand.
GATGGAGGGTGTAAAGCAAACTTCTTAGATACCATTACCTTTTCAGAGAAGGTTATCTGAAACAGATTTCCAAATTCATTGTACAGAGGCACGCATATATGTTGAGGATCCATTGGTTTAAACCCACCTAACAGATCAGCTACATCACTCTGCTGACTTAAATTCTGAAGCATCAAATAAAAAACATATCACACAATAGTTTAATTGAGAGATATACGGAGATGTATTCAGGCAAGTGGAAATAAGAGAGTACAGAAGCTGAAATAAGATACCAGAACAGTAAGCTTTTGACCAAGTCTTGCTGCAAGATTCTCGAACAAGTGTAGTTTTACCAAGTACCGTTTCACCAACCGAAGTACGGCTCATTCCATTTTACACCACAAGCTATCATCTCCAAAACGTGAAAAGAACTATGAAGCTCAACAAAAGGTTTCATTGCATGAGAAACCTGTAGCACAGTTAACAAAATACAGTTTAAATATTACATCGGAAAATAACTTGATTATTAGGACAGACTTATTCAACTTACATCATTCTCTCTTCGTGGAAGAATGACTCTTCCAATTTGTACTTCTCCATGCAAATCCTACATATTTGAGTGGAAGAAGGTAAATAACACAAGCTAACCAAATCAAATTCAAACATAAGACTTTAAAAGAAAACCAGCCTGAAGTATGGGTTTATCAAGGTCATATAAACTTTTTGCTCTGAAAGGAGGCACTTTCCACGCCTTTACTATATCTCTGACAATATCCAACCGCTTTTATTGTGAAGCAGAATAGGCAGCAAAAACATCAACAGCCTGAAACCATTATGTAAAATGACTATAAGAAGGAAAAAGAAAACTAGTACCTTCGAGATGATATGAAATAAAAAACTAAAAGCAGAAAACCAACCTCCTTAAAGATCCCACTGAGTGTGTCAACTGACAGCCCATATACACTGAAGCTTAAGCCTGATCCAGCAATTCTTTTGCACCATTTCAGAAGATCCCTGAGGAGTGCATGCCTTAGAAGAACCGAAAAGTCGAAGATAGAAAGTTCCAGTAATCTAATTCAAAAAAAGGCTGGCCTACCTTAAAGAGAACTTGCAGGAAGAACAACGCCCATTAAGTATTTCAAATGTTTCTGTAAAGTAATCAAGATCATAAGAACATGCATAACAAACATGGATTGCTAGCCCCCAAGACAAAAGAATTCGTACATAAATCCACAAACATAATCAACTACTATGCTGATCCTGAAGTCAACAAAAAGATAGCATGATAAAGAAGACGACAAAGCTCTCTTGGTGGAAAAAGATAAAGAAGACGAATAAGTTAACCCATTATATCTAACTTGCTTAAAAACATACCTGTGCATCAATAAAACTTGCATGCCTTAAGAAAGAGAAAGCCCATGAACACAAAATCTCGAACTTGTAAGATTCAAGTGCCTGATGTTATGTTGTACTGAGGCATGATCCTTGGAGGTGATCAGTCTGTTTGTGGCCGACATAAAACAACAAAGAAGATGAGTATAACAATTTAATAATTGATGACACATAGAACATTCAGATTTCAGACAGTCAGATTAATTAACAAAGTAAAAATGAAAAGATTAAGTACCATTTCCTGGGAACGTAAAGATCCACAACTTGTCCCTCTTCGTTCTGCATCTTGTTTGAATTGGATTGGTCACACAACAAAGCAATTACATAATTAAGCAATAGAGAAACACAATTAAGCTACAACTTTACAGTAATCTAGAATTGCACACATTACGCCCACTCCCTTCATTTTACCTAACTCATGTACGACACTGAAAACTGTGTTTTAACATATGAGTAAGACACTTGAACACTTCATCTTAAGCCTAACTGGCTTAACTAGCTGATTTTATTTGTCCAATAGACAAGTATCGGCATTGGACATGCATACATATAGAACAATTCTACATAGATTAGAGGAACATAGACAGTACCAAAAGGTTTCCAAGAATGGCGGCAGTGACAACAAAAAACACTCAGCGTTTTCAGTAATTCATGTATTAGAGTCTATCCTATCAATATACAATACCTCCCTCTTTAATGATGGAATTACAATCTATCAAAATAAAACAATTGAATGGGGTTTGCATTTATAAATTAACAGTATCTCCATCGAATCAAACAAATTAAAAGACTAAAACCTTTACATTGCGACACAACATAAGAATTAATTAAAGTTAATGAGAGAGAGAGGAACCTGAAAGGAAGGAGCGGAGAGATGTAGCAGCGTGAAACAGATGCTGGGATTACGGTCTGCTTAATGGGTTTTGTCATTGCATTAATAGGGATTTTAAACCCTACCAGGCCTTATATTTTCATCAAAACGATATACAATAATTTGATTTGAAGAAATTGCAATTGAATAGAGACAAAAAAGGAGATACGACCAGCTAACCTTGGCAACCATGCGTTAGAAAGTGATATCTTCATCATCGATTTTATCTTTACCTTTGCCATATTTTTTAATCTAGAACAAAAAAAACTGAGAAAATCGAGTACAATTGAATATCTGAATTGGGGAAGAACAAGAAAACCCTAGAATTGATTGAAATAAATTGGGGGAAAAAGAATTACCAGATATTAGGGTTAAGGTTAAGGGTTGAGGGAGTTGGGGATGATATTACGGTCTGGAGCTGCAGATTAATTTGAGATTGTAGAGAGAGTGAGTTTTATGAGAGATGGATAAGAGAGCTAACGGGGATGATGGAGGGCAGAGGCAGAGAGGGGGAAACAGAATAAGAGCGACCGTATGCGTCTACGTGGGCCTTATATATTGTATGATATATATAAATGGCTACGGTTGATAAAAAGCCGTTGCCTTTAGCGTGTCTAAACTACTTTTGGCTACGGTTTTATAGGGGACTCCATCACACTTTAAACCATCAAATTCTTCACACCCAATAAAAAAACCTATCATCATCATCCATACAATTACTACTATTATCATTATTTATAACTTGAAACCTTAATTATTTACAATCAAACATCCAAAAACATCAAAAATCAATAATAAAACTATACAAATCAAACCCTAATTTAAAATTAAAAAAATTGCGAGAAGAAAGGGGACGACACATACCGTCGAGGGCGAGGAAGGAGGCTGCGGCGGTGGTGGAGATGCGGTGGTCCGCTGTGGACGAGATCGAACGGCGGTCGCATAGCTTTTTTTTTTTTTTTTTTTTTTTTTTTTTTTTTTGGAAAAGGAATCGTCACACACGATCAGGAGGAGGAGTTGGGGTTGTGAATTTGGGGTGTGAATTTTGACTTGTCTAAATAGTATAAAGATGAGTTTTTAATAAAGAGGGAAAATGGAAATAAAACCCGCGCATGATGGTTTATTGGGAATTGTAGGAGTTTAACCAATATGCAACGGATAGGCATTACAAAATCCGTTGCATAAATTAACCAGCTTTAAATTAATTAGGCGGGTAAATAGATATGACGCATATCCGTTGCAAATTTTTATTAAGCCGTTACATAATTTAATATCCGTTGCAAATTTTCATTTAGCCGTTGCATAATTTAATATCCGTTGCAAATATAATAATATCTGTTGCAAGTAATACTTAGCAACGGCTTATACAGTTCGTTGCAATTAGTCCGTTGCAAATCAGCCTTTTTCTTGTAGTGAATAATGAATCATATGCATAAGAGCATGATGAATCATTGGCAAGCTATAGAAGAATCGTCATGAATTCTCGAGAAGAACCGATGAGCGATTTCAGTGTTGGACAGAACACTCTGTTATGTATCAAGAGGTTGCACATATTAAAGTTCGAACACGCGTAAGGATTTATGAAAATCCTAAGCTTTTCAAGCTAAAAGGAGAAATAAGAAGTTTGGAAAGATACTAGTTGAAGTAAGAAGTTACTCAAAACTAATATTTTCTAATATGCTAGGACTTGTGAGAAGTGCTAGGCTAATCATCTTGACAATTGTTGTAAGACTCTACAAAACATATACCTAGTGCATTGTGAGTGGGTGGAGTACTTGACCAGTGCAACTCATATCATCCACCACAAATTCGTTGGTTGTGTGATAAACAACCAGATAGTTCTTTCAACGTAAAGAACCCAAACAGAGGTTGGGAACCTATATATACATGTGTACTTGATAAGGTTCATGCTATGAGAGACAACATGAATGTAAAGGAAAATGCGATAAAAGAAGTTTGAACACATGGACACATGGTATGTTAAATTTCTATTACAATCGACTAGTGTTTACACACTTACGATATGCATCACAAGGTTGTAATACGGTATTGACTACCCGAATGTGATGTCGACATTTGTCGTTTGAGTTATTATTAACTCACCTTATATTTGTTACATCCAAACGGGGTGTAGAGACAATTGGACCCCATTAAAGTGAACACGGATTAGCATTGTATTCGCCCATAGTTACTTACATGAGGTGACGTCTCGAAGTGACTAGAATGTGATGTGATTGATGGCAAGTTCAAGTGCCATGGAGTCATGTGTGATGACTAGTCGATCACATAGGCAGACTGTTAGGAACACCTTGTCGGGCCTTATGACCGCTTATAGAGTTCTGGCAAATTTATATAGCCTGGTCGTGGCGAGAGCTACTATAGTATTCTAATGAGTCGATTCTTTTGACTAAAGACTGTTCGCCTAAGATGGCACAGTTTCAGATTAACTTTGATTTGTGTTACTACGACCTTCGTAAATGGGGTCAAATGGGCATATTTTGGGTTATGATGGCTGTGGCTAGTCGAAGGGAATGAGTGCGATAGGAATTGTCCACCCCTAGTCAGGGTTACAACAATATCTCAGGGCCACTCGAGGAGTAATGAACTGAAAATGCGTGGCCACGCTCGGAAGATATCTATGGTAGATAAATCCGGTCAATCAGTTATTCTCCAGATCGAGGAAACCACTCTCGATATGATCACTTGCAAGTACGACCTGAAAGACACCTTGCATTGAGTGGAAGATAGTAATAGGACAAGAGAATTGGTGACGCACACTTGTCGAGGACAAGTGGGAGATTGTTGGAATATGTGTCCTCCGACAATAATGCGATCACAACTGTCGATCATGATGATCACATGTTTAAGTCTCATTTTAAGAATACAATTGGGAAGTAATATTTTACACAACCTGTCCACACATATCGGTAATGATTGGCTGACTAGAGTTTGACATTACTGTCGTGCGACGGTGGTGATAAGTTGATCCCCTTAGGTCATACCTAAAGGGTAACACTCTTAATTGATTATTTAATTGATCGTATGACGATACAGGTTAATTAAATTACTTGAAATTGACGGACGATTTGGAAGTAATATTTACATGTCTCATTGTAATTTGATTAAATAAGATACTGTCTAAGTAATCGAATTTTTTATTGCTTAGATGAAATTATTGTTTACGGAAGCAATTGAACTGAATGAATAATTTATTATAAATACAAGATGTTGTGATTTATAATTGGTAAATTATTTTGGTACAAGTAATTATGAATTACTAAGTCGATACCTATATATGACGTATTTTTATTAATGCGTTGATTTTTAATATGTTAAAAATGCATAACAATTTTACATGACTTGTGACATGTGACAAATTGAGAAATTGACAAAGATAAAATGGAATCCATTTTATCTTAAATGGACCGAATTAGTGGGAGTATTAGGAAAAATATTATGTTGATTAATTAAGTGGAAAACATAATCATTTTTCCTAAACCTAGCCATGCATACCTAGTGCCTCTTGTGAAGAACACATTGCTCATGCATTGGCCATCACCACCCCTCCCCCTACCCGGTTTTGTCATAGAGAAAACCATGGGTTTTTCTCTATAATTTACCTAATACACTACTTCAATAGTTAGGGTAATATTCATTCATTCTACCATCTAAAAAATAGAGTTTTAGAGAGAAAAAAAAATTCTTCCTCCTTCTCCCTTTCTCTTAACCAAAAATTAAGAGACCAAAACAATGTTTTTGGGTCAATTTTATTCAAATTAATATTGTTCTAGTATCAATAATATTAATTTTATTAAGAGATTACCTTGGGTATTATTCCTTGGGAGGGATTCTATACTTGAATCCTTTGTTCTTCCATTTTAGGAGTGCTCAAGAACAAGTAAGAAGGAGGTCTTACTTGTGCCCTTTGATCCGAAATATCAATGTAAGAATGATTATTTTTCTTTAATATTTACTTATGTTTGCATGCATAAGATCTAATTAATTTTATGACTAAATTAAATTTGAAACATATATGAATATGTTGAGTATAATGAGATATAGATTTCTAACATTATCGCCCACTCAATGCAAGGTGTCTTGCAGGTCGTACTTGCATTTGATCATATAATGAGTGGTTTTCTCGATCTGGAGAGTAACTGTCTGACCGGAATTATTTACCATAGATACCTTTCGAGCGTGGTAACGTATTTCCAGTTCATTACTCCTCGAGTGGCCTTGAGATATAAGATAACCCTGACGGGGATGGACAATTGCTATTGCACTCTTCCCTTAGAATAGCCACAACTAATCATGACCCAAAACATGCCCATAAGACCCCAATTACGAAGGTCGTAGAACATAAATCAAAGTCACTCTGAAACCGTGCCAACTTAAGCGAACAATCTTTAGTCAAAGAATCGACTCATAAGAATACTATCGTAGCTCTCGCCACGACCAGGCTATAAAAATTTCTAGAACTCTATAAGCGGTCATAAGCCCTATAGAGTGTCCCTCACAGTCTGCCTATGTGATCGACTTGTCATCTCTCATGACTCTATGGCACTAGAACTTGCCATCAATCGCATCACACTCTAGTTACTTCGAGATGTCACCTCATATAAGTAACTAGGGGCGAATACTATGTTAATCTAGTTCACTTTATTGGGGTTCAATATTGTCTCAACAACACCTTTGGATGTAACAAAGTACAGGATGAGTTAACTATAACTCAAACGATAAATGTGATTATCACATATGAGTAGTCAATACAATATTAATACTCTGTATCTTATAATCATAAGTGTATTTATACACTTGTCTAATGCAATAAAAGTTTAGCTTGTGAACAAACCATGTGTCCAAGTGTTCAAACTTTATGAATTGCGATTTCCTTCAATTTCATGTTATCTCTAATAGCATGAACTTTATTAAGTACACGTCTAGACTTTGAACTAGACTGAGGCTCTTTAATTTGAAAGAAGCTCTTATTGTCATCATATGAATTGTGATGCGGGTTTTGGTGGACAACACTACTCATAGTCTTCAAGGTACACCACCTAATCACAACTTACTCAGGTTCATTTTGTAGGATCTTGCAATGGATGAGAATAAAATACACTTTTCTAGTCTCTTACTCCTTATGTCAATAATCTGCCTAGGAGTTTCACAAATCCTAACGAGTTCGGAAACTTGAGATTGTGTATCCTCTTAACACACAACTCAGTATATTTCCAAACATCAAAACAGACCATGAGCTCTCCTTGATAAATCATGGCGGTTCCTTAAGGCATACCAATGGCTCTCATATGGGTTAATATGTTATCGATTTATCATGCTCCAAGCATGTGATTCATCTAGAACATGTGCATTATGGCATACATGATTATTCTAATGGCGAAAACATTAGTAATCGATTTCATGTAGACAATAGTTCTTAGGTTCATTAAATAACCATGACTCTCTCATGGTAATTCTATATTTATCGATATGAATAACCTACTTAACCTGTTGAAATTTTCAAGATGAAGGATCATTATCAACATACGATACTTATCTAAGTGCCAATCCAACATCCCATGTTTTAATAGATTTGCATAATGTCTAATTTCATCCAGAATTGAAAACCTAAATACTTCTTTATTAAAGACAGTGTTTGCACGTCATTCCCAATGACTAATATGTTATTCAATTTATGAAGGATGATGGCTCCCACTGAACTTCATGTCTAAACATGACAGTCACTTGCTCCCACTCAATTCCATGTATAAACATGTTTCTTGATCGAAACATTACATGATTTGAAATGGTCATTGCTCCTTTAAGTATTAGTTAAAACCATATATATGTCATTCACATATCCCTTCCTAAATACCCATTTGGAAAGAGGTTTTAATATCTAACTTATTCATTTTAACAATGAGGTACAACAATGATTTGAATCTTTAGCATAGTTAACAATTAACTCAGCTTTCGTAGACATCAACATGCCTCTCTATGCAACTCTTAATCATAACTTTCTATTTGCTTTGGATTGGGCTCAACAATCTCAAATAAATCCATTTACTTGCATAGATACCATTTTAGTTTCATAAGTCTCTTAAGTAAAATGTCGAATTTTAAAATCTCTTGGTATATCCACTTCATATATAAAAATTTTATTTTCAAAGAACATATTCTTTCATCATTTCATAAGTCTCAATTTGTAACACCCCCTCATACCAAGGTACCTTACCAAGGACTACCCTAGCATGAAAGGCTGTTACCATCTCGGTTTCCCGAGGTTAGTATATCAAAGTTACAAATTCCAAACAACATTTATTAAAGTATAAAAGTTAAAGATTACATTATCTCAGACCAACTCAAAATAAACGTACAAGGTCTCAATACAAATGAAATCCAAGACATCTAAACTCATAACAACGGAAGCTAGAATTGACGTGATGACTCCCCATGACTGTCCCATAGCTAAACATCTGCATTACCTGTCACAATCTGCTCACCATCCCCGAATGGATCACCGCAGGTTTTACAAAACAACAACACAGGGTCAAGATTACTCAATCAATATAAGACAACAACAATACAACCAACATCATCGATCTCACACAAGAACCGACTACACACCGAAGTGTGTAGCCCTGCCAGATTACCCATCGCAACAGGTAATCCTCGCCACCAGTGGGTGACCGCAGCCCATCCCCACCTAGTCCAGCTCATCAACGAGCGACTAACAATCCCTGTCCCTTAATGTGCACATCCCCTCCCGTGGCGGGTTCCACGGAGGGCGAACTAGGGTGTGAAGCCACTCCCGCAAGTGACTCCACCACAATCACAATCACATGACATCACAGACAATAAACTGAGTAGGGAAACCCTACCTTTTCGCAATCCGATATGCTGCAATCAACCATACAAATGCATAACAAATATCACATCGTCACCTACAACAATAATCACATAATACAATTACACATTGCACAATCCCATTTTCCCCAATTCCATATATACAGTAACCCCAAAAGAATACAAATGACAAGGGAATGAAACTTACCAACAGTAGAATAAGAGACTACACGCAAGGATCACGACGATTTTCACACACAACGAGATATGAGGATGATTAGGGAGTGATTAGGGAGAGATCGTAGAATGATTAGGGTTGGAAGTGATGTTTTTAGAAACTGACGTCGAATATAAAATAACCCTAACATTCCCTAATCAAACCGATAAAATAACATTCGGCAGACCGGATACTCGGTCGAGTAAAGCTATACTCGGCCGAGTATCATCTACTCGGTCGAGTATTCTCCATACTCGGCCGAGTATTACTCGGCAGAACCAAAACAGACTCCACAATTAACACTACTCGGCCGAGTAGGCTCTACTCGGTCGAGTATACAACTTAACAAAATCCGTAGTGTTACAATCTTCCCCCCTTAAAAAGAACTTCGTCCCCGAAGTTCCAACCCAACCTATAAAACATGGAACATCTAACACTAACTCCACAAACCACTCTTCCTTCCATAACATGGCTCACGATATCGTCTCCACTATAGCATAGGCTCCCAATACTGACTCCATAACATTACCGGATAGCCACAAAATAATGTTGCCAACTCTGTCTATAACCCTCTCTAGCAACTCAATACCAAGACAATCCACAAAAGAAGATCAACCATCAAAACGGAATGTTACATTCTACCACCCTTAAAAGGAACTTCGTCCTCGAAGTTTACTCACACTCATCAACATCATCATCCAGCTGCCAAAACTCTCGAACTCGCAAATATAATCATCCACTTTTATCAACACTATCAAACACTATACGTACCCATCCACTCCTTATGCTACACCAACACTCTACGTCCAATAATATTACGACATATACAACCCTCAAACGCTCTTTGCCGCATCCTACTCCTCTTAAGACACATGTTACGTCCTCGTAACTCACTAATACTAGATCCTTAGCTATACCTCTCATTATCTTCATCACCACCACATGTGAAACATACCCGCCTATAATCTAAACACTTACTATTCCTATATCCAAGGCTCTCTTACTTAAACAGTTCTCATACCTCAACTCATTCTGCACTCCATCTAACCAATACCACACAATCCTGATCATGACAAACACTCTAACTCTTCCACATTACCGCAACACGACATACCTCTCTATATAAACTCTATAAAACTCTTATCGCCAAAAGCATAACTCACGATCCACACTTGTTACGTACACTCACACTAGATCCTCAAGTTCCTTTCTTCCATTACCGCAAGACTCATACATAACTTAACACGACACTAATTACCCAACACCCTACACTCACTGTCTCAACAAAGGATTGTGAACCACCTGCATATATCAGATCATTACCACACATGTTCCACGAATCGCTTGCCATTACCATGTCTACCAAAGCCTCATCTAGAACAAGATCAAAATTACTGTAACAACCTATCACAACTGTGTCCCATCAACAAAATATCACTATACCATGATAACAACGAAAACATATACAACTCTCTTTCTTATCATACTCTACCCTCATTCCCAAACTGAAACTGGTAAGAAACATCCACAAACAAAACAACAGTCTACATGTCTAACCGAAACTCACAAGAAACAACAGCAACAAAACAACAATCTGTGCATAACTGGTCTGTACTTTCGAAACTCAAATCGTAACCACCCCGTATACTCCACCACAACCGGTGACGGCATCGCAACTCCGCAACCAACAACCGCACCACAGCGCGAAAATGCCCGCATCATAATACGAAGTACCATGCCCGGATCACCACCCGAGGCACAACAACCACATCGATAAACATCACACCCACATATAATTCCCACAAACACTGACTCAGTATAACTCTCCGGACAAGAAAACTTACTCAAAACTGCTTTATTTGATCATAACACAACATATTATACGGAATAAACATACAAGAATCTCATGCATATCATCCATACCTTTTCACGGAATGAACATGTATCATCAATACACATACGATTTTAACTATCCATGCCAGATCAATCAAATTATTACCTTTTGAACCTCATTCCATTAGATTGTCGTACCCAACATATATCACAAACATTCATATAACAACTTTATGACTATCACACCATACCGCTTCTCGTGAGGTCAGAACCTCACACAAACATTTATACACATCATAGACCCATAATCACATCCAACTAGTCAATCCTGATCACGTAAGTTACCACTTGACAATGAATATCTCTTATCCGGACTTAACTCAAGTGCCCTTCCTAACATATCTTTTCTTACACACAATTATCACCCCTCCGGCAAAATGTAGCCATAACATCGCACCAAACTTCCAGCAAAACACCTCGTATATCCACATCTTATACTTCCTCACAACCAAACATACTAACCACCTCCACAAAATCAACCTCATTAGAACAACTAACTTCCCCAAAGTAACATCATCCTCAGCCACTAGTGAAACTACTATGACACCAACATCCTTCATGTGACTACTCTCTTACTATCACTTCTTAATATAACAATCTGTTTCCTCTCTTTGGTTATCATCCCAAATACGAACATCCAATCCATCAACAAAACATACCTCAACATCATTCTCAAGTCTATCCTTTATCATATCGCTACCTAACTCTCCACCAAAATCTCAGATCTTGCAACACTCCACAAGCTTCTTATTCCCTTAATACCTCGAAACTCACGGCTAACACGTCGTCCTGCTCTCCTATATAACCATTAACTCACACCCTCTAGTGGGGATATCGTACATTTCATAATTTCCTACCTTCATGCTCCTTAACTCCGGTCAACGTTCTCTCAACTTACTTCCATCCCTCTTTCCCTCCTTTTACTCAATAATGCCAAATAATAAGTCATCTCCTTTCTCTTTCTACCTAACTCTTTAGTCATTTATTTATTTTCCATAGCTCCACAACTCTAATTCCATTAATTCATATCAATATCTTATCATTCTTCTTATCATTTATCATCTCTCATCTTGCTTCACACTCACCCTTGTCACCATCAAGTCCACGCACTAACAGTTACTCTTCAATTAGTCGTATCTCCCTTTTCGCATTTCTAGAAACCAAAATTCACTTCATACCGTTTGTCCAAAGAATTACACACTAGGCTCACCCCTTGATATTCCAACTTCCCAAACTTAGCCACTATCTACAAATCCACATCGCGATATAACTTCCTTTAAATTCACTATATACCTCTCTTTCCTATCTTCTTACAACAATCTTCCATTACATATATCCTTAAGCAACTCTATCCTAGCTGTCTTCCTCTATAAATCCTTACACATCCAAATATGCTACTATTCGTATCCCTTATCTCAATCTTTCATTCTCACGTTTCTTTACACTTACATCACCCTTGCCCATATGCACTTACTTTTATATTACTCAACCCACGACTATATCACTCATCATATCTCACAAAACATGCTCTTTACCTCGATTAGCTCATCATTCTTCCCTTTTCTTTTTCCACTATCCTTCACAACCACATTAACACATGTCTTCCTTACCCAACACATGTCCCTCATAAGCCATCTGTGGACAAGGCCCTCGGGAACTGCGTCCGAGGGATCCACACCCGGCATAATCGACTCGAGGTTCTTTCGAATCGAATTAAGACCAATTAGAGTCGCCACCAAGTTTTGTGGGAACTTGGAACCGTTCAAGTCAACTTTACACCTTTCATCGAAAAGCATAAAGCCAATCGACTACGAGTGATTAAAGATAAAGACTTGTACCCTATATCACTCGATTTGAATGACTCTCGTAATCCAATGGTATTTAGACGGATCCACAAACCATAGATCTTGAGTAAGGGGTGAGGGTACGTGTTGGGAAGCCCATAAGGACACCCAACCCCGCCCGTCGATAACGGCCTCTACTAAGTCAAGTGTCGGATTTCAAACAAGGTCATAGCTACTACGATGTATGATATGCAAACGTTGTTTTAACCCTATCATGTGACAACAGTTTCTATGTCGTTTTAAATGCAACTAAACTAACTTTGTCAAAGTTGTAATTTAGCATGTGGGTTGATTGATCTAACAACATACAAATGAAAGCAAACAAGGCTTAAGGGGGAATGGGGGAGCCGTTGGGATCTACCTATTATAAACCAGGCATTTCATGCCAACACAACAATAAATTAAAGATACAACTCGATCTAAATACAAATGCTACATACAAAACGACACACGACGACACACACGGCCGTTTGGCCTTGAAAACCGTGCACATGAGGGGTGGCCCACGGCTCACAGGACACACGGCCTTGGTCACTCCTCATAATGCGTGCTTTCACTTAATCTCATCGAATTAGACATAGGGCTACGCACCAAAGCATGCATTAGCATAAACCGGGCCATGTTGCTTTAAACAACATGCGGTTTACTACGCTCCTACAAGCATTGGGGAACAACCGTCTAACCAAATAAGACTAAGGTTTTTTGAAAAGGTTTTGACTCGATAAAAGAAAACTAACTTGAAAGATTAAAACTCAATAAACCAACGATAAATTACAAACAACGAAACAACGAGAAACAAACGGTATAAAAACAAAACGAGAAAGGTAAAGAAAACGGCCACCTCACGGCCCAAACCAACGGCCACGACGAGGCTAACCTAGTTCCTAAGTTAGATTCATTGGTTAGATCGAATGATTGCGAAAAGGGATAGGAAACAAGTTAGAAAACAAGTTAAAAACGATGTCGATTGACTGTCGCATGAGGGTGCATTCTACACGGCCTAAGGGGTCTGAATAGGTCAAATCCGCTAATTAATTTAACTCATCGAGTGTCAATAAGAAGGTGCTAATCACGCACTCTTATACTAGCGAGAAATTAGGTGAAAGAGAGAGATGCATTCAATTGTTTACAGAATCGTCGATTGATTTTATAACTTACGTCGAAGCCACCTATCGTGTCTAATTAGGTTATTAAATTAAATTAATGTTATCTAAATATGTCCTAGGTTAACAATCAGAGGTTAAACTAACATACAACGGGTCCTAGGGTATATCGATTGGCCGAAACAGTAAGGGGGTCGAAAGCGATGAAAGTTAGACAACTCGTTTTATTTATGCCCTACCTTGAACACGAGGATATGTAAATGAGACGGGGGTGTACGACCGACAGAAGTAGCGGTTTCTTTTCCCATCTCAAGTCAACGCGGGTGTTCATGGTGGTACTTTAACTCATACTCGGACTAACTAGTTTCATAGTTAAATTAAAACAATCGATAAACAAAACGAAAACAAACAAAAAACAAACTATAAAAAGAGCATAAGAAAACGAAATAAAAAGAGGAAAGAGAAGGGGATTTGATGCACCCTCAACCTACATGTATCGTTGACACCGTCTTGGGTCGTAATCGATGGTAGATTTTATCTCGAGAGGCCGTCGTCGACGAAGAATAAAGCAAACACGCGTTTTGGAAAGTTTCTGGACAGCGATTTTAAAACAGTGATATCTCCCTCGTTTCACGACGAAAATTCGATCTAAAAGATGTTTTGGAAACTAGAAAGAGAGGAGAACAAGGATCTTAAAGCAACCCCTGCTCGTTTTGGGTTATTGGGCACGAAAAACGAGCACAAACAGAACTGGACAGACAAGAAGAAACCGCGAAAACAGAGTGTTATTTCACTCTGTTTTTCGAGGGATTTCGTGTACTCTCAAGGGCAATTTGGCTCGTAATTCTTTTTCTAATGTGTATATGGATGTTATGTGGTTAATTAGGAACAAGAAACTCGAATTTTAATGGAGGTTTGATGGAGGAACGAATGGGTTTTCGAAGAGGACACACAAACAGTTTCAGTTTGTGTGTCGGTTTTGTTTAGGTTTTTTGGAGGATGTTTAGGGTTTGTTTCTGAGGTTTAAAGCTTATGGGTGATGGTAGGATGTATGTAGAACTTAGAGGCATGAATGTATGGTGAAGGGGTGGTATTTATAAGGGTTTAAAATAGGTTAAAAGAGAGGAGAAGGCAGTCGGGCTCAATCCCGTATGGCTGCTGTCCATGGGTTTTTGTGAGGGTTTGAGGGGGGTTTTCTTGGTGATTAAGCTAGGATAATATGGGTAGGATACTAGGGTATGGGTTAGGGTTAATGGGTACGGGTCTTGGTAGTGTTTGGAGCGGGTTTGGGCTCACGAATTGGCTGCCAAAATAGGGGGGGCTGCATTGGTTGCGGGCTGCTTGTGAGGGGTTTGGGACGAGAATTTGGGCCGTGGTTTGGGGGGTTCGAACAAGGGTGGATGGGTATTGGCTTAGGTGGGTTAGTGTACTCGAGATTCGTGCCAATTCGCAAAAGAAACGGGCTCAAAAACCGAGCTAAAATCGAGCTCAAAACACATGGTTGAAACGAGTTTTCTTCGTTTTAAAAAATCGATTTTTCAAATCGATTAACCCATTAAAATAAATGATTTTTCAAACCAAATATATTCATAAAATGATTTTTCAAATCGAATATTTATTTTATTTTCAATAAAATAAACTTGGGAAAATAAATTCAAAATAAAATAAATTAAATTGAAATCCCTTTAAAAAAAACTTTAATTTAAATATCATTTAAATTAATAAAATGAACTCACTAAAACAAACATTAATTTAAATATCATTTAAATTAATAAAATACTTCATCGACGACGCCCATTCCACCTCGTAAAACGAGCTCCAAATAATGACAATGACAACTAAAGAATACATGTGTCCTATCATCATCGGGTGTTTGTCGGGTTCTCTATAAATTCCAATATCGACGGATACGGGTATCTACAGAGCCCCCACTTTGACTGAGGCTTGGACAAGGCGAAAGTCAAAGTATACCCCAGGTCCCTCTCGACCTGAGGATTCTTCGGGTCGTTTATAGTCCATTAGACTTGCGTATATAAGCTCACTTGACCATAAGAAGAGATCATACCTGAAACTTCGTTGGGGATTGACTCTTGCTTCTGTTGCGTCGAAATATCATCGTTGGTCATCGACCCATAAATTGCATAAATGGTGGGTTGAGCCTTATCCTTAGGCGCCTACGTATCCGTTTCTGACGGAATCAAACCCGCGTCGTAGTTCGGAATCGCGACACATGCCCAAAGTTTATCATTTGCTGGCATTTGTCCAAAATTCATCATCTGTTGACACTTGCCCAAAACTTATCATCTGCTGGCACTTGTCCGAATGGGACGGGACTTTCCAAGGAGGTTGCCGCCGCTTTCATCATTTGCTTTCAGCTACGGAATTCTTCCATTTCATACTCTTGTATTGAATTGAATTCTGAATGGATGTCATCCTTTTCATCTTCATAATGGTCTCTGAAGCCAACGGCTTCAGAGCCCCCAGTTTGCAATGGCTCTAAAGTCGAAGACTTTAGAGCCCCCCAGTTGAAGCATGTCCTGCTATAATTGAAACATAGAAAACGTACTAGCAATAATCATCACATAAGCACATTTGGATCATCGATCTTGAAATTGGATCATTTGAAATACTGGGTCATCGACCCGAAATTGAATTTGAAAATTTTGAATGATTGGGTCATCGACCCGGAAATTGAATTTGAAAAGGTTGAATGATTGGGTCATCGACCCGAATTTCGAATTTGTCATCATCTAGAATATTGGGCCATCGGCCCTTCAAAAATTGAATTTTGAATTTTTGAATTTTGAAGGATTGGATCATCGACCCACAAGGATTCCACTACTTGGATCATCTATCCACAATTCGCAAATTTTGAAATTTTTGAAATTTGAAATCGAACCTTGATGGGTGAGCATGAAATACGACTCTGACACTCTGTATGACTCGTAAACC
The DNA here is from genome assembly GCF_048544455.1 of Silene latifolia. Classification (NCBI taxonomy): domain Eukaryota; kingdom Viridiplantae; phylum Streptophyta; class Magnoliopsida; order Caryophyllales; family Caryophyllaceae; genus Silene; species Silene latifolia. Next base: position 183,227,371 of record NC_133536.1, read on the forward strand.
ACGTGGGCGCAGCCCGTTACCGTAAAACAAAAAAGGAAAATAAAACCCTAAGTGTGCACGGGTTTTAATTCAATTATTGACTTGTTGGGGGTAGAAATGTAAATTGGCCATTCTGGCGCCAAAAGATGGCAAATGGGAATCACAAGGTTGTCGAACTTGGGACGGAGATATCGTATGGCATGGGCGTGCTCCCGAGATCACTTGGCATTGACAAGGTGGATTAAACTCACGGAGCAACAACGTTGGCTTCGCCCAGACACCAAACACAGACTGATTTTATGAGAACACTTAGACATCACACATCACTCTTGTTGGGAACATTCTGTCACTCTTCTCCTCGCCTCCTTTCTTTTCAGCGAGTTTTTCATCATTTCTTGCCACCGCCTTCTTTCTTTTCAGCGGGCTTTTATTATTTTTCTTCCACGCCTTCTTTCTTTTCAGCGGGTTTTTCATATTTTCTGTTCCCCATACAAACCCACATCTATGTGCCCCAGCATCTTTGCCTAAACCGTTAGATAAAGCTCATTCTGAGACTTGATACTATTCATCTGAACCTATATCCTTATCCTAGCCTACATCGAGTGCTAAGACCGACTCAAACAAAGGTGGCTTCATTTGGACTTGGTTAAGACCCGTAAGAAACCGACAAGATGACAACTAGGTTGGTGAGTGGATTGAATCCCTTATTCTGAAGGACTGCCTACGTATTCGCGTGGAGCGAAATCAAATCCGACGTAGTTCGATCTTGGTGCATAAACATGGCATTTTGATTATGTGTACACACTTAAAGGTTTCACCTAAGGTATCATGTCGTATCCCATTCTAGCCTGTAAGGTACCGTTGTATCCCGTGTCTAGGGTCGGTACAAAAGGTTTTGATTCTTTGGGATGTGGAGCTTGATAAAAATAGGTTTGTAAGGTAAACCATCATTCTGAAGGTTCGTTTTGTGGTGCTAAGGCCAATGTCTATGGCTTATAACGTGGTTGGAAATGGTGTCTCAGATTTGATGAAACCCGAGTACAAATGGGTTGGGAAACGATGTGGGTTCAAATTTCCATGTCTGGACCCTAAAGGTTGGGTGTAACAACACAAGCGGAATGATTCTCAAAATTCCCGACTATCCCCTTGTAACTGTCTCAGGAAGGACTTAGAGGGTAAAGAGGTTGCTACTTAAGCTTTTGGGCTTCGCCCATTGAACTTCAACTATGGGTACTTGACTTGACTTCTGGCTTCCTTAACTTCGACATTCAACCAAAAGCGTTCTGCAATGACTTCAACATCTTTTTTTCTTTTTTTCCTTTTTCTTTTCTTCTTTTTTCATTTTTCATTTTTTTCTTTTTTTTTTTTTTCATTTTTCCAATTTTTTTCTTTTTCTCATTTTTTCATTCTTTTTCATCTTTTTTCTTTCTCTCTTTGAAAATGATCTTCTATTCATTCTCTTAGTCATAAATGGATACACCTTGAAAACTGGGCTTCGCCAACTAATTTAGGTAAGAACTAACAATTCCTTGTTAGAACGGGTTGATATCTTCTCTCTTCGAGATGGGATGATTTTGTGGGGATGGGCTTGCTTTCCATCATCGATAGGGAAACAAGGAGCTAGTCCGGGTTCGTCATAGAATCATCTAAAAGCTTGTCATAAGCACTGGTTCTGATGGAGGTTTTCTACCGCCAGACATGGAATAGGTAAAGGAAACAGACACGGGATCCTAGTGTACCTTACATTTTGAAACGGGACATATTTCTACCCCAGGGATGCCTTTGAGTGTGTTGTGCATTTTATCATACTTTCAGAATGATTGAGGATTGGAAACAAGATATATTTGGAAACGAAACTGCAACTTTTTATTGGAAAGGCAATTGCTTAACAGACTCGAAGAAACGATTCCTAGGACACATCCTAGGTCATCGCGGAACAAACGACTCAACTTCAGGAAAAGAAATTCCTAGACTCGACTCGACTAAAATAAAAAAACAGAACCCGACTCATAATTTCAAATCTGGTCATGAGCTTTTTCTTGTTCAGCTGTCAGCTTAGATGCTCGGCTCTGATCCTTGATCCCTTTGATGATCTGCCTCCATCCCGAGGTAGTCCTCTGAGGATCTACGCCAGTGATGAAGGTTGGTGAATCAAATTGTCTTTTATTAACTTCGTTAATGAGAGGAGTACATTCTAGAGCAAGACTTCCGACTTGAATTTCATTCTTCGGGTTTGGCAAAAATTCAAAGCAATCCACAAATATTTTCCCGATAAACACCCCTTTCAAGTGACATGGGTGGATAAGATGGGAATAATCGACATTGTCTTCGACTGAAACAAAGTTAGCGTGATCGGCAAATGGATTGGTGACGTTGTTGGGCTTTATGGCCGGGATTGGGAGCGTTCCGTTCTCAATCATATCTTGAATTTCGTGCTTTAGTCTAAAGCACCTTTCAGTATCGTGTCCCTTCCCTTGATGAAAGGCACAGTAGGCATTCGGTTTGTACCATTTGCCTTGTTGTTCAAAGGGGATCCGGAGTTGGACCAATGGGCTTCAACTTTCCTTGGGCCATGAGCCTTTGGAGAGCATAGGCGTAAGTGCACCCGATATCGGTAAATACCCTCGGAGCTTGGCGCGGAGGCCTTTTTGACTGTCCATCTAAGAGATTGACAGTTTCAACAAAGTGGGCCGCCGCGGGTGCTTTTGCTTTAGATGACGAAGCCCCTTGATATCCTTTTGGCTTCTCAGCTTCAGCAATTCGGACATCGTCCTCTACCTTTATCCCGATCCTTATCAATTCTTTGAAAGAACCAAAATTCTGGTATTTCAGAGCATTACGGTAAACAGGTCGTAAATTCTTCACGAACTTATCTACCATTTCAACTTCATCAGGCTTCTTAGCTAGTTTTACGCTTTCAGCGCGCCATCTTGCGAGGAATTCAGTAAAGCCCTCTTTCTCCTTTTGTGTCATAACCTCCAAAGTCCTTATGTTGGTTTGAATCTCAACATTGTCAGCATAGTGCTTACAGAACTCCACCGTAATATCTTCGAAAGTGGGGAAGTTCTTAAGGTCAAGATTGTAGAACCACGCCTTCGGGTGTTCTCCCGCAGATTGGGCGAAAATTTCGAGAGCATATCAGCAGGTACTCCCTTTAGTGCTAAGTACCCTTTATAGGCCTTAACATGGTGAACTGGATCTTCGGTGCCCTTGAACTTGGGGATGTCAGTGAGTACCATGTTCGTGGGCAACTTATCCTGAACCGGGGCATAGGCCCTAGCATTCTCATAGTGGATGTTCTTCCCCTGGGAGAGCTTTAAACGGTCTTCGATGAACTTGAACCGTTTCTCCAGATCAGTTAGTGGTAGAGGGGGTGGAGGTGAATCTTCACTCAGCTTAGATTCGATTGCATCCATTCTAGTCATCATGAGGTTCACGGCCTCAGTAAGCTTGTTAACGGCATCTTCCATTGCTTGACGTCGGGTTTTTGGCGGCCTTTCTACAAGAAAACCCCGTACTGAGTCAATATTTAAAGTAAGAGCCCCTACACACTTAAGGACACGACCTCAACTTGACTCAAACAAAGACTCGACTTGAGACTGACTAACCAAAGGTTCGACTCACGGTTTGATTTAGACATCGGTTCACTTTAGACTCGACAAAACGACATGACTCAAACTGTCATAACTCGATTCTAAACTGGACTTGGTGTGACTAAACCCGTGATTGGGCTAACATAGCCTATGGGTTGGTGTGAAACGTCCATAAGGGCCTAGCTTGGACGTTTTTTGTGGACTATCCTAAACTAAAAGGTCGACCAACATGACTCAAAGCCCAAGAAGTGAGCTTAGGTGATCCAACAAGGTCGTGTTCTAGACTCTTGGAATGAAAAAAAACGTCTAGCCTAACACGGCCAGGACCCGGACACGACTCGACGCATTTCATGCTTGGTTGAGGTTCGAGGGACATTTTGGATTGGATTTGGAAAAAACGAAGGATTGATTTGAAAATGAGATTTGAAATGGGCAAAGATGCCTATATAAAATCTCATTTTTGGGCCGAAAATTCTAGTCCTATTTGGGCAGCATTCCGCGTTTTTAAAACCATGCTATTTTGAAAGTAAGTTGTTCAAAAGTTCGGTTTTGAAAAGGACATGGGAATTTTCGAAAAACAAGACTCGGGAAAACAAATTGCACATTGTCATTCTCATGTTATAAGGATGTATGCTCCTAGACATCTCTAAGTCTCGGCAAGTCTTCTACAAGAAGGTCTATGCCCTCCATCCTTTTGCGGTCTTATAGAGCAAGGTTTCTTAAGGTAAAGTACCTAGAAGATCGTCCCCACTCCCAAGAACCACGCGAGGCGAAGTGGAAGCGAGCAATGTGCAGCTTCCCGGCATAGTGGGACGTCGCCCCCCACGCATCACGAAGAAACGCTGGGACGGCCCGGGCAAGTCCTTAAGGGTTTATGCATGAATCGTAGCACTATGAGTAATGTTTTACTTTCCAACACTTTCTTTTCAAGTTTCACCTCGGAGGAAAAGACCCTAGAAACACAAAGTGTAACTAGTCCTCTTTTCCCCAAAGAGAGTCGCCAAATTGTGGACAAGGCCCTCGGGAACTGCGTCCGAGGGATCCACACCCGGCATAATCGACTCGAGGTTCTTTCGAATCGAATTAAGACCAATTAGAGTCGCCACCAAGTTTTGTGGGAACTTGGAACCGTTCAAGTCAACTTTACACCTTTCATCGAAAAGCATAAAGCCAATCGACTACGAGTGATTAAAGATAAAGACTTGTACCCTATATCACTCGATTTGAATGACTCTCGTAATCCAATGGTATTTAGACGGATCCACAAACCATAGATCTTGAGTAAGGGGTGAGGGTACGTGTTGGGAAGCCCATAAGGACACCCAACCCCGCCCGTCGATAACGGCCTCTACTAAGTCAAGTGTCGGATTTCAAACAAGGTCATAGCTACTACGATGTATGATATGCAAACGTTGTTTTAACCCTATCATGTGACAACAGTTTCTATGTCGTTTTAAATGCAACTAAACTAACTTTGTCAAAGTTGTAATTTAGCATGTGGGTTGATTGATCTAACAACATACAAATGAAAGCAAACAAGGCTTAAGGGGGAATGGGGGAGCCGTTGGGATCTACCTATTACAAACCAGGCATTTCATGCCGACACAACAATAAATTAAAGATACAACTCGATCTAAATACAAATGCTACATACAAAACGACACACGACGACACACACGGCCGTTTGGCCTTGAAAACCGTGCACATGAGGGGTGGCCCACGGCTCACAGGACACACGGCCTTGGGTCACTCCTCGTAATGCGTGCTTTCACTTAATCTCATCGAATTAGACATAGGGCTACGCACCAAAGCATGCATTAGCATAAACCGGGCCATGTTGCTTTAAACAACATGCGGTTTACTACGCTCCTACAAGCATTGGGGAACAACCGTCTAACCAAATAAGACTAAGGATTTTTGAAAAGGTTTTGACTCGATAAAAGAAAACAAACTTGAAAGATTAAAACTCAATAAACCAACGATAAATTACAAACAACGAAACAACGAGAAACAAACGGTATAAAAACAAAACGAGAAAGGTAAAGAAAACGGCCACCTCACGGCCCAAACCAACGGCCACGACGAGGCCAACCTAGTTCCTAAGTTAGATTCATTGGTTAGATCGAATGATTGCGAAAAGGGATAGGAAACAAGTTAGAAAACAAGTTAAAAACGATGCCGATTGACTGTCGCATGAGGGTGCATTCTACACGGCCTAAGGGGTCTGAATAGGTCAAATCCGCTAATTAATTTAACTCATCGAGTGTCAATAAGAAGGTGCTAATCACGCACTCTTATACTAGCGAGAAATTAGGTGAAAGAGAGAGATGCATTCAATTGTTTACAGAATCGTCGATTGATTTTATAACTTACGTCGAAGCCACCTATCGTGTCTAATTAGGTTATTAAATTAAATTAATGTTATCTAAATATGTCCTAGGTTAACAATCAGAGGTTAAACTAACATACAACGGGTCCTAGGGTATATCGATTGGCCGAAACAGTAAGGGGGTCGAAAGCGATGAAAGTTAGACAACTCGTTTTATTTATGCCCTACCTTGAACACGAGGATATGTAAATGAGACGGGGGTGTACGACCGACAGAAGTAGCGGTTTATTTTCCCATCTCAAGTCAACGCGGGTGTTCATGGTGGTACTTTAACTCATACTCGGACTAACTAGTTTCATAGTTAAATTAAAACAATCGATAAACAAAACGAAAACAAACAAAAAACAAACTATAAAAAGAGCATAAGAAAACGAAATAAAAAGAGGAAAGAGAAGGGGATTTGATGCACCCTCAACCTACATGTATCGTTGACACCGTCTTGGGTCGTAATCGATGGTAGATTTTATCTCGAGAGGCCGTCGTCGACGAAGAATAAAGCAAACACGCGTTTTGGAAAGTTTCTGGACAGCGATTTTAAAACAGTGATATCTCCCTCGTTTCACGACGAAAATTCGATCTAAAAGATGTTTTGGAAACTAGAAAGAGAGGCGAACAAGGATCTTAAAGCAACCCCTGCTCGTTTTGGGTTATTGGGCACGAAAAACGAGCACAAACAGAACTGGACAGACAAGAAGAAACCGCGAAAACAGAGTGTTATTTCACTCTGTTTTTCGAGGGATTTCGTGTACTCTCAAGGGCAATTTGGCTCGTAATTCTTTTTCTAATGTGTAGATGGATGTTATGTGGTTAATTAGGAACAAGAAACTCGAATTTTAATGGAGGTTTGATGGAGGAACGAATGGGTTTTCGAAGAGGACACACAAACAGTTTCAGTTTGTGTGTCGGTTTTGTTTAGGTTTTTTGGAGGATGTTTAGGGTTTGTTTCTGAGGTTTAAAGCTTATGGGTGATGGTAGGATGTATGTAGAACTTAGAGGCATGAATGTATGGTGAAGGGGTGGTATTTATAAGGGTTTAAAATAGGTTAAAAGAGAGGAGAAGGCAGTCGGGCTCAATCCCGTATGGCTGCTGTCCATGGGTTTTTGTGAGGGTTTGAGGGGGGTTTTCTTGGTGATTAAGCTAGGATAATATGGGTAGAATACTAGGGTATGGGTTAGGGTTAATGGGTACGGGTCTTGGTAGTGTTTGGAGCGGGTTTGGGCTCGCGAATTGGCTGCCAAAACAGGGGGGGCTGCATTGGTTGCGGGCTGCTTGTGAGGGGTTTGGGACGAGAATTTGGGCCGTGGTTTGGGGGGTTCGAACAAGGGTGGATGGGTATTGGCTTAGGTGGGTTAGTGTACTCGAGATTCGTGCCAATTCGCAAAAGAAACGGGCTCAAAAACCGAGCTAAAATCGAGCTCAAAACACATGGTTGAAACGAGTTTTCTTCGTTTTAAAAAATCGATTTTTCAAATCGATTAACCCATTAAAATAAATGATTTTTCAAACCAAATATATTCATAAAATGATTTTTCAAATCGAATATTTATTTTATTTTCAATAAAATAAACTTGGGAAAATAAATTCAAAATAAAATAAATTAAATTGAAATCCCTTTAAAAAAAACTTTAATTTAAATATCATTTAAATTAATAAAATGAACTCACTAAAACAAACATTAATTTAAATATCATTTAAATTAATAAAATACTTCATCGACGACGCCCATTCCACCTCGTAAAACGAGCTCCAAATAATGACAATGACAACTAAAGAATACATGTGTCCTATCATCATCGGGTGTTTGTCGGGTTCTCTATAAATTCCAATATCGACGGATACGGGTATCTACACCATCATTCTCCATGTCATAACTTCCGGTAACTTACGTATCAAGACCGTCTCACATATCAAAGAAGGCGTTAAGACTCAAAACATACATGTGTGTATACATTACGACTCAAAACAATGTAAAAACATAGCCACCGGCTCAAAACAAAAGTAAGAGCATAGCCACCGACTCAAAACAAAAGTAAGAACATAGCCACCGACTCAAAGTGGCCGCCCAATGAGGTACTCGGTCGAGTACATAACATACTAGGTCGAGTACAAGGTACTCGGTCGAGTAACTATATTACTCGGTCGAGTTTTCAACTCCAGAAGCAAACTCAATTGTCGCAGATGGCTTACTCGGTCGAGTATTGGGAATACTCGGCCGAGTAGACCTTACTCGGTCGAGTATGAGACTACTCGGCCGAGTTCACGACTCCAGACGCTAAACAGTATTATCACAGAGAGATTACTCGGCCGAATATGGAATACTCGGTCGAGTATAAAAGATACTCGGCCGAGTAGGGACTACTCGGTCGAGTATCGACGCAGTTCTCAGCACCGTCCAGTTTTCGTAAAACAGTCATATCTCACTCGTTACTTGGTCATTCAGGGCGTGTGACCTATCGTTAGAATCTTAAGAGGACAAGCTATCACCTCAACTTGGAATAACAGCAATATCTTTTCTAGAACTCGACTTATGACAGTTTTAAGACAACCCTTCCAAAAATTGGTTTGTATACAAATCAAAATTCCTTAACCAAAACAACTTAAACATGCATAAAACAAATAATAACGACCCAAGACTTCTAAAAACCAGTACAGAGGTGAACTTTTATCATACCCACATGAAAATTAAACACGACATTCATATGCATAGGCGCATGACCTTAATCACATGCTACTACCAACAACCAAACATTAACATTATCATGATTATGTACTCATGTACCACTACTCTTTTGAAAGCCACATAATAAACACTTAACATGCCAACATATTTCATACCAAATCTGTTTCAACAAGTTTCGCCATGTCTTACACATGTTTCCACACATCTCACTTCCTTTCACATGATTCAACCATTCAAGTTCCACATATCACACACACGCATCGAAAAGACTCACAACAAATTCCCCCTGGTGACCGGCTTGAGATTGTGAGGGCCATAGTGAGACTTCGAGACGTCTCCCAAGTCTTTGCGGTAGCTCCAAACAACTCTCCCCGGGTTCATTTTATTTAGACTCCCTAAGTTCATTGGGTTCATTAGTTTTAGGTGCCAGAATCTTCGGCTCTGATACCACTTTGTAACACCCCCTCATACCAAGGTACCTTACCAAGGACTACCCTAGCATGAAAGGCTGTTACCATCTCGGTTTCCCGAGGTTAGTATATCAAAGTTACAAATTCCAAACAACATTTATTAAAGTATAAAAGTTAAAGATTACATTATCTCAGACCAACTCAAAATAAACGTACAAGGTCTCAATACAAATGAAATCCAAGACATCTAAACTCATAACAACGGAAGCTAGAATTGACGTGATGACTCCCCATGACTGTCCCATAGCTAAACATCTGCATTACCTGTCACAATCTGCTCACCATCCCCGAATGGATCACCGCAAGTTTTACAAAACAACAACACGGGGTCAGTACTACTCAATCAATATAAGACAACAACAATACAACCAGCTGATCATCGATCTCACACAGTAACCGACTACACACCGAAGTGTGTAGCCCTGCCAGATTACCCATCGCAACAGGTAATCCTCGCCGCCAGTGGGTGACCGCAGCCCATCCCCACCTAGTCCAGCTCATCAACGAGCGACTAACAATCCCTGTCCCTTAATGTGCACATCCCCTCCCGTGGCGGGTTCCACGGAGGGCGAACTAGGGTGTGAAGCCACTCCCGCAAGTGACTCCACCACAATCACAATCACATGACATCACAGCCATCTCAATCCCCTCACACCAACATCGTCACAACAATCTCCATACTCCGATGATCAACAGATAACAATAATCACAACAAACATGTCTTACAAAGAACAGTAAACTGAGTAGGGAAACCCTACCTTTTCGCAATCCGATATGCTGCAATCAACCATACAAATGCATAACAAATATCACATCGTCACCTACAACAATAATCACATAATACAATTACACATTGCACAATCCCATTTTCCCCAATTCCATATATACAGTAACCCCAAAAGAATACAAATGACAAGGGAATGAAACTTACCAACAGTAGAATAAGAGACTACACGCAAGGATCACGACGATTTTCACACACAACGAGATATGAGGATGATTAGGGAGTGATTAGGGAGAGATCGTAGAATGATTAGGGTTGGAAGTGATGTTTTTAGAAACTGACGTCGAATATAAAATAACCCTAACATTCCCTAATCAAACCGATAAAATAACATTCGGCAGACCGGATACTCGGTCGAGTAAAGCTATACTCGGCCGAGTATCATCTACTCGGTCGAGTATTCTCCATACTCGGCCGAGTATTACTCGGCAGAACCAAAACAGACTCCACAATTAACACTACTCGGCCGAGTAGGCTCTACTCGGTCGAGTATACAACTTAACAAAATCCGTAGTGTTACACAATTCTTCTTAAGAATGCTTTCTTTTGGTCTCCTTACATCAAAAGTCTAACCAAGAACATCTTCTTTTTGTCTCCTCACGTAGATCCAGGGTCGGCCCAGGGCACGTGCAACCTGTGCGGGCGCACAGGGCCTCCGATTTTTGGGGGCCCAATAGATCCTGTGAACCCTTTGTAATATATATGTAATGGACGCAAATATTTCATTGTTTCACAAATGGGCTTGGTGGTCGTACAATCTGTATAGAACATTCACTTTTTGTCTTTCATTCGCGTGTTCGACCCTCGTTATGAGCGTAAACCAATTGAACTTTAATTTCCAGCTGAATGGTTGCTTTAATTTAAGTATCTCTTCAAGTCTTCAACTGAGAATATTGTCTACTACTATTAACTACTTCGTATATATGAAATATGAATTCCTTTTACTATTTTTTGTCCCAATCTTATAGTTTATACAAAGTGCTACTCAGTAATTTGTATTATAGAAAATATTTTCCTTTATAATGCTATAGGAGTATAAAAAAATTATAGAAAATTATGATATTTTCTCAAATATGAAATCATGGATATTTTTAACTTTAAATTTGTAATTATATAAAATATTGTATTCGAAAATTGAAAGTTTTTATGGCAAATTTTGTAATTTTATACTCCGTATTAAGGTGCTGTTTGGCCAGGTTTATGTGAAATAGCTTCTACTTTCTAGAATAAGCATGTTTGGCCTCGATTCTCAAAAATGAGTTTTTGTTTTTCAAACTTAATTTTTCAAAAGTGTTTTTCATAAGCAGAAACAACAAATAGTTGTTTCTATTTCTATGAGCAAAAATATGGATTTTTAGGTTTTGAGAATTTTTGTTTAACTTTTAGAAAACGATGTGTTTGGCCAAAAAGTGTTTTTGAATCCAAAAACACTTTTACAAACTAGGCCAAACACGTACTATGTGTTTCGTCAAAAAGTGTTTTTGAGTCCAAAAACACTTTTACAAATTAGGCCAAACACACACTAAGTAATACTCCCTCCATTTCACTATGTTTTTCCCATTTACTTTTTTGGGGTTGAAGTACATAAACTTTGACCATTAATTTCCTAAAAAGTATAAACTTTTGTAACATAATCTTCATTTGATTACATTTGTTATCAATTTTTTTTTTATAAAATTAGTTTCAACAAAAAATAATACGTAATGTATAGCTAAACAATTTGTAAACCTTGGTCAAAGTATCGTTTTGAAGACCTTGAAAAAGTAAAGGGGACGAATAATCTAGAATGGAGGGACTATATACTACCTCCATTCAACTCCACTCTACCTATTTCATTTTTGAACACTATTCACGAGTGAGTATTCAGTTTCAATTTTCTCTCGATACGTAAGTGAAAATATATTCATGTGGGATCTTGTTTGATTCTTCTTTACGAGTACATTAAAAATATCTAACTTTTATATTTTTTACAAATACGTAACTAACGATATTTAGCGCGTAAAACACACGTTGACAAACATGAAAAAAGAAAGTGGTAGAGTAGAGTTGAATGGAGGAAGTATATAACATTCGAAAAACTGAAATATTTTTGTGGTAATGATTGATTTATAGGGCCTCGTTTTCCGTTTTTGCAAAGGGCCCCCGAATTCACAGGGACGGCCCTGCGTAGATCCCATAACCTAAGAACATATTCTTTTGGTCTCCTCCCATAGATCCCATCCAGACTAAGTTTGTGGCTAAATTTTCTCCCACTCTATCTTTAGGAAAAATACACTAAATTTCTCCAAAGATAGCTTTTGAGCCACAAATAATGATAGTGAAGGAGGAAAGCATTTCACATCTTAACTTATAGTGACCTTTTTGAGACATGTTGAAAAGATAATATAGACTAGAGTCACTAGACGATTTAAATTTGATAGATGTATCAAATACGGTTGGTAACGTTCCCTAGTGTGAGTTCAATAACTCAACATAACTTCATAATTGATCTTAAATAAGTAAGTGTGACTTTAGTCATAATGGCATAACCAGAATCGAATTCCTAGCTTATGGACATACAATGATTCAATCATTATATTTGTCTAATGATAAATTTAAGTTGATAAAATCTTAATGTTTCTAGATGCAAGAAGTGTATGATGACAAGTTTTTGAACAAACGATACGATAAGTAGGGTGACTTGGGTTGCAAACCAAGTCACCAATATCCAAAATACAACCATTGTTTAAAGGAAACAAACTAATTTCCAAGTCAAACGAGGAAATTAAAAGGAGTTCTAAAATCTCAAAATACAACACGATAATAAAGATAAAGCAAAATAAGGCCAAGCTTCCATAGATCTAGCACCATGGGCGGCTATATATAGCTTCCCTTAAGATCTTCTAGGCTTGCTTTTCTTTGCCTTTATCCTTGCTTGGATGCCCTAATTACAATAAAAAGGGTAATCATCACAACTTGTATGAAAATACCAAAGTTGAGATCGAAACATAAAAGATAGGGATAGTTATTTACCTACTGGAACAATCTTTCCAGCTTTGATATCGCCAAGTTATTTTGGACAATTCCTCTTCCAATGTTCAACACCATTACAATAGTGGCATTTGTCCTCAGTGGAGGCACCCTTTTGGGACTTAGAGGAGCTAGCTTCAAAAGCCTTTCCTTTGCCCTTGTTGGGAGTTGGCGTATTTCCCTTGTTGCCACCTTTCTTAAATTTCCCTTTGCTCTTTTGATTAATGTTGAGCACATCCTTGGTGGTACTAACATTTAGCCCCATGTCCCTCTCGGCTTGCACAAGCATTTTGTGCAATTCATCGATGGAAACTTTCAAGTTTTGTATATTAAAATTCACCCTCAATTGTACATATGCCTTAACCTTGTTCAAGGAATGAAGAATTCGGTCAATGATGAGTTCCTCAAGAATTTCTACCTTTTGCATTTTTAAAGTCTCAACATGCTCCATCAATTTGAGCACATAAGGGCTAACCTTTTGGCCCTCCTTGATATTGAGATCGAAAAATGCGGATGCCGCATCATATTGTATGATCCTTGGAGCTTGTGAAAACATGGTCACAAGTTTCGTATAGATCTCATATGTGGTGCTAATCTTTATAACACTTCTTTGGAGATCGGCCTCCATAGAAAATATGAACACATTTTTTATCGCGGCCGACTCCTTTTCGTAAGTCTCATAGGCTTGCCTAGCGGCGGGATTAGACCTTGCGGTAGGTGTGGCGGGAGAAGCCTCGGTGAGGTAACGAAGCTTGTCGTCACCCTCCGCGGCCAAACGGAGTTGAGCGCCCCAATCAGCGAAGTTGGACCCATTCTTTTCTAATTTACAACGATCTATGAAGGATCAGAGCCAAGAAATATTGGTGAGAGTGTTCGAGCTAGTGTTGGTGGATGAATTTTGAGTTGCCATTGCAATTGAGAAAACAATTTTTACTACAAAATAAGAAGTGAAGGAATTAATAAACATTTATCATTTTAATAATACTTGTAAACATTTTAAATAAGTTTTAAGCATTTATATAGTGACCTCTACCCAACTATTATAAATGATCCCGAGATCCAAATTCATATTAACTCGGGCACGGTGAGCCGATTCATCCCTAATCAATATAATTTGGTGGATTAACTCTTTAATCGATTCTACTTCTAGAACTCTCGGTCGATAAAATTACTTTAATATTTATCTTAAACCCGGAACACATGCGGCTACGGTCGCGAATACTTCCGTTGAACTCAATCCAAATTTCGATGTAATAACAATTTACTACTCACTTACCCAATGTAACAAGTTTAGCCCTCCGGTGAGCCGAGCCTACTTCGTTATGAAATTGGGACTCATGGTTCTACTATATGGTAAGGCTAATTCTCAATTATTATTTAGTGAGAGTTCTTTTCAATTTATTATCTATCTCGTTTTTAAGTGAACTAATGCGGTGAACTACGATAATTATAATTGACACGGTCGATGATTCGATAAAATAATATGCATGTGTAGTTATGTCGATTTGGCTATGCATGCAAACATATAAAACAAATGCAAAGCAAAAAGATAAAATCCTAATATGGCCTTCCTAAAATAGTAAATCTAATAAACTATTTACAAATTCGGAAACCAACTCCTTTGGTCCTTTGAACTTCATTTGGCACGCACTTCAAGGTAACACCGTTTTTGTCGGAACGCCTTTCCGAATGGCACCGTCTTCAAGGAACTCCGGGATAAATAAATTACATAACTTTTCTACTTTATACATTATAAAAGGAAAAATAAAATAAAAATAAAAGTGATACGAGATCACATTAATTACGACCGAATTGATATCCCCATTCATTTCGGGAAATACCAATTAAATCTAAGGCCATACTAAGTACAAATTACATAATTCAAAATTATATAAAACAAAACTTGACATTCATACTAAAAATTCAGCATTAATATATGTATGAAACATGTCATGTGATGTGTCAAATCGCCCTATTTAAGCTAATATCGAATATTCGGTCCGGTTTTATTGATAATTGTGACTATTAACTTATTAAAATCACACAATATTACATAAATCAAATATATGTCCAAGTTACTTACCCCAACCTTCTTAGGACTCAAAAATTTAGTCTTCACTATGTTGGGAAATGTGTCCTCGACAATAGTGCGATCACATGATTTAAATATCATTATTAAATCTCATACTAAGAATACATGAGGGATGATTCTTTATACAGTAGACTGACCGTCATTAATCGGTAATGATTGGCTAACTAGAGTTTGACATTACTGTCGTGTGACGGCGGTGGTCAGTTGATCCCTTTAGGTCACACCTATAGGATGAGGCCCAAATAGATATTTAATTAATTGTATGCGATACGAATTAATTAATTCCTTAATTATGAGAGTACAATTTTACGTCTTATTGTAATTGATACGTGCATTTTATATAGTCTTTTTAGTCTATTCTTGCACGCATCTTTATGCTATTTTAGTAGTTATTTGCTACGAATATGCCCCGAATTGCATACTTTGGAAGTTCTTGTCTTATTTGCAGGAATGAGCCATAAAATAGCGAAATCAAGCCATTTACCGTCCGTTTAGCATGCATTTGGAGGAAGAGATAATTTGGAGCGGGAAATATTGCTGTCTTGGGATGCGTGAAGCTATTTCGGGAGCTAAAAGGCCAAGTCAAAGACCAAATTACAAGACCAACACGAGCTGGAACCAGGAACCACTCGATCGAGCAGTTTCTCTTGGTCGATCGAGTGAACAGACGGAAGAACTGTTCGATCGAGCAGTTTCTCTTGGTCGATCGAGTAAACAGACGCAGGAACTGTTCGATCGAGTTACTTAACTGTTCGATCGAGCAGTTACAAGCTATTGGGCCTCTATTCACGTGAAGTTAGATTAGGTTTTATGTTTTGAGGTTATATATAAATCAAAGGGGATCAATATAGGGGACCTCTTCCTCTCTTTTTGGCCGGCTCTCTTATCAGTTTTCTCATAGACTGTTACTTTTGTTCTACTTTGTTTCCCGGATCATTTATATTAGTAATTTCTTCTCTCCTTTCTCTCTTTTTATTTAATGTTTATTATTCCCTCTCCCTCTTTATTTATTGTTCTTATTTACTCCATGTCTAGCTAATTTCCTTAGTATGTTAGGATTAGGGAAGCCGTGGTAGTAGCATGTTTTAACCGACTTGAATAGGTCGGACTTGCGATAGGAATTGTATTAGGCAATTTAATTGTTATCCGGTCGAATGAATGCATGCTGGAGACCATAAATCTAGTTAACCCCGACCTAGATCGAAAGATTGGAAGGGAAGGCTTGCTTAATTACAATAGGGTATTGCGGTGAGGGCGAAAGTTAAGTCGTTTTACGCTCTAGGGCGGTTTAAGGACCGAAAGGTGACGACCATAGCTCTTCTTATCAATAGTTTAATCACCTCAGTATTCCCGATAGTATAAGATCTGATAGCTGCCACGGTGGACCGACCCCTAGCATACTCCCTTCTCTTACTGTTAATTCTCTTATTCATTTCCCTCGCCTTAATCTCTAGTTTAGTTAAATCAATCAAAACCCCCAATCGTGACATTTAGATAGATAAATAGACAAATAGATAGTACACCGCCTCCCTGTGGAGATCGACCCTACTTACCGCTGACTTCTGTTAGTAGTACTTAGGTATTTTATTTTTGGTACTAAACGACAGTATCAAATTTTGGCGCCGTTGCCGGGGAGGCAATCTATTTATTTATTTGTTTAATTTTATCTGTTTCTAGCCTCAAGGGATTTTTCCCTTGAGGCCGTTTTAATCTTTTTCCTTGAGTGCTGTTTTGATAGGCCTTACAGGTACTACCTAGACAGTTCAAGGTGAAAGACAGTCAAAGGGAAGGCTTGAGTACCTTTGACCCATCATCGATGTCCCATTATATGGAACAGCCGGTGATCTGCTACGGGAGATGTGGTTCTGCTGAGCACAATGCAGCTGTAGTTGTGCCGCCACATCCACCCTATCAATGACCGCCACAACAAGATCCCCCTGATATACAAGAAGAAGACATTGCGGAGCTGAAATCCTTGATGGAGACACTTGCATTCCAAGCACAAGAATATGTCTCGCGAGTTGATAAGCTCGAGTGCAGGGTTGCTCACTAGCGGTGAGATGGAAGAAGAAGAGATCGCGGAGCTGACATATTTAATGGGAACGCTTGTATCCAAAATGCAAGAGAGTGATAAACATATGGACGCTCGAATCCTTGAGCTTGAGTCACAAATTGCTCAGTTAGCAGCTGAGATGCAAGAAGAAGAGGTATACCTTGCTGAGAGCGGTTTCTCCCCTGAGAAAACCGTGTTACCCAATGCTGAGGATGATCTCTATGACTCGGATGACGAGTTTCTATCATATTTCACCGCCCTACACGAGGATTTCAGCGTCAGATAGGGAGGAATCACTCGATCGAGTGACAATTATTGGTCGATCGAGTGATTTTCCAGGAGAAAGTGCTCGATCGAGTGAACATTCTACTCGATCGAGTGGAAATCGGAGGAAACCGCTCGATCGAATGAAGATTCTACTCGATCGAGTAGTTTGGCCATTGGGAGCTTTGGTTCGTCATTTGGGTTTGATTTTGATGACGATTTCGATGACGATAATGGATACGGTGAATCTTCCCTATTCAAAGCCGAGTTGGATGCACTTGAGGTCGCGATTTACGGGACGAATTCCACTAAGAAGGGTGTCAAAGAGGCAAAGGTGAGTCGGTAATTGCTCCTAGCACGGAAGAGGTAATATCTTCCTTTGTCGATGATTCCGTCATTGAGAGTGACCGACACGAGGTAGTAAACGATAATTTATTTATTGTTTGTTTTAATAGTAAATTGCCTCGATTGACTTTTTTGCGCATCCCAATGCTTTACCTCTTCCCGAGGGTCGTATAATTTGACGATTTTTCACCGTCCTTATCATTTTAATTTCGTTAATCTGAAATGGAGCCCTATTTTATTGACAATTGCTCCCGCGCTCCTATATTTTGTGGATAAATTTAGGAGCGCCCATAGGAAATTTGTTAGACTTAAAAGTTTACATATCTTTATTTCCTACTTTGCTATTCCACTTTGGTGCTACTTACTCTTCTGTGTAGCACATGCGCAGCTATTTGACAGGTTGCTGCGCGCTTTGAGTTGTTTTGATTGTATTTGATTAGATAGGCTTGAAGAAAAAGAAGGTCGAGTTGGGACCTGACTGAAGCTAGCGCTACCCGGGAGGCAACCCGGCGATTTTATTCTGCTTTTTATTCAATTTCAGTTGTAATAAATGGTTCTTATACCATAGACGGTCTCAGTTAAGCTTGTTTTGGTTAGTTGCGGGCTGTTTTTATTGCGTTTTGCAGGAATTACACTGAGGATCACTCGATCGAGTAGTCATTCTACTCGATCGCGCACTTTTGCTGATGAATTCACTCGATCGAGTGGCAATTGTACTCGATCGACCACCTGCAGAAAGAAAACCACTCGAGCGACTGCTATTCCCTTCGATCGAGCAGTTTTGGATGCCCTTTTCACGTGCTGACTTGGATTAGCTTCCTGAGACGGTTTTCCGGACTTTAGCAACCTCCCATGTTCATGGTCGGTTTGGGGAGGTCCCCTTATTCGCGCATTTTGTAAGTTTTTCCGCTTTTACTCTCTTTTCCTCCTTTAGTTTGCATTTCCTTTCCATGTTTTGGTACAATGGGGGCATTGTACGGTTTGGTTTGGGGAGGTTATGCATCCATATCTGTGTCTGCATTTTGTTTTCATTGCATTTCAGTTATCACATTTAATTTATGATTGCATCGTTGTTTATTTTCGTTAAAATTCAAAAATTCCATAAAAACTGAAAAAAAAAATTCAAAAATTCAAAAAAATTCACGTTTATTTTAGCATATAGGTTGAGTCGGAACGGTAGATTTCTATGATGAAACTGCACTGCATCTATCTTTTTGCTTAAGCCTTGCATTGAACTGTTATCTTTTAGCTTTGTCTTATTGCATATCTACGAGTTAATGTTTAATTTAGCTGAACGAATAGACTTGACCTGAAATTTTGGCAACCTACTTATAATTTCTAAGGAATTAGAGCCTTATAAACTGGTGTCATTTGTGACCAGTTTCATGTAGGATTGTGAGTAGTTACTCCTTGCATAACATGTTCATTAATTTGCACGTATATGAAATTCAATTGCTTTTTGCCGTCGTACATTCGGGTTAGTGGTTGGTGTCACATGCAGGGAGGTGCTTACATTTCCCTTTTCTTTCATTTTTACCCATAAACTCCACATTAGCCAAATTTGCCTGTTGACCTTTAGCTACATTCCAAATTTAGCCTGCCTTGTCAAGCTAGTTTAGATTGTTCTGCGGTATATTGTCTATTGTATCAAATGTTGGCGCGTATTCTGTTGATTCGGAGTTGGTAATTTATGAAGAAAAGGAGGATGAGAAAAAAAAGACGTGAAAAAGAAAAAAAAAGGGAATTGAAAAATGAAAAAAGAAGAAAATCAGAAAAGAAGAAACCGAAAAAAAAATAAAAAAAGAAAAAAAAATTTCGAAAAAAAAAAATGTTGTTTTGTTGACGGTTTCTGCTCCGATGATCTATCTTACATTATTTGAGGGGTATGTTTGGTTTGGTTTGGTGAGATTTTGTGCCAAATGAAGGGCATGTGCTTAATTCATAATTGAGTTGGAATTGGATATGATATATGGTTTTGTTTAGGTACTAGCTTGGCCGCCTATACCTCCACATTCCCATAAATGTTTTGCCTTTTCCTACCCATTGCCTCACTTTACCATATTTTTGTAAGCCCTCGGCTGTGACAGGACCTTGATTGGTTGGAATGTATGTACGGTAGCTAGAATTGTCTATCATATTAGTTGCATGCATGTTTATGTGGGTCGTAGTCTAGGTGAGCGACTATTTTTCTTCTTCTCTCTTACATTCATTTGCTTACCCTTTGCTTCATGAGAGAAGAGTGACCCGTGAGAGTCCATTATTAAAGGTCTTGCAAGGTCGACGGTTCAGCTACTTTTATAAACATCTTATGACTCGTTTGCATTTGACTGTTTAGCTATAGGTGTTAGTTTGTCTGCATTAAATTGGCTTAAGTGGGCATTTGTAGCTAGCTCTGAGTTATCTATTCCGTTCCATTTAGTTGCATTTTAGTTTACTCGAGGACGAGTAAAGTTTTGGTTTGGGGAGATTTGATACGTGCATTTTATATAGTCTTTTTAGTCTATTCTTGCACGCATCTTTATGCTATTTTAGTAGTTATTTGCTACGAATATGCCCCGAATTGCATACTTTGGAAGTTCTTGTCTTATTTGCAGGAATGAGCCATAAAATAGCGAAATCAAGCCATTTACCGTCCGTTTAGCATGCATTTGGAGGAAGAGATAATTTGGAGCGGGAAATATTGCTGTCTTGGGATGCGTGAAGCTATTTCGGGAGCTAAAAGGCCAAGTCAAATACCAAATTACAAGACCAACACGAGCTGGAACCAGGAACCACTCGATCGAGCAGTTTCTCTTGGTCGATCGAGTGAACAGACGGACGAACTGTTCGATCGAGCAGTTTCTCTTGGTCGATCGAGTAAACAGACGCAGGAACTGTTCGATCGAGTGACTTAACTGTTCGATCGAGCAGTTACAAGCTATTGGGCCTCTATTCACGTGAAGTTAGATTAGGTTTTATGTTTTGAGGTTATATATAAATCAAAGGGGATCAATATAGGGGACCTCTTCCTCTCTTTTTGGCCGGCTCTCTTATCATTTTTCTCATAGACTGTTACTTTTGTTCTACTTTGTTTTCCGGATCATTTATATTAGTAATTTCTTCTCTCCTTTCTCTCTTTTTATTTAATGTTTATTATTCCCTCTCCCTCTTTATTTATTGTTCTTATTTACTCCATGTCTAGCTAATTTCCTTAGTATGTTAGGATTAGGGAAGCCGTGGTAGCATGTTTTAACTGACTTGAATAGGTCAGACTTGCGATAGGAATTGTATTAGGCAATTTAACTGTTATCCGGTCGAATGAATGCATGCAGGAGACCATAAATCTAGTTAACCCCGACCTACATCGAAAGATTGGAAGGGAAGGCTTGCTTAATTACAATAGGGTATTGCAGTGAGGGCAAAAGTTAAGCTGTTTACGCTCTAGGGCGGTTTAAGGACCGAAAGGTGACGACCATAGCTCTTCTTATCAATAGTTTAATCACCTCAGTATTCTCGATAGTATAAGATCTGATAGCTGCCACGGTAGACCGACCCCTAGCATACTCCCTTCTCTTACTGTTAATTCTCTTATTCATTTCCCTCGCCTTAATCTCTAGTTTAGTTAAATCAATCAAAACCCCCAATTGTGACATTTAGATAGATAAATAGACAAATAGATAGTACACCGCCTCCCTGTGGAGATCGACCCTACTTACCGCTGACTTCTGTTAGTAGTACTTAGGTATTTTATTTTTGGTACGAAACGACAGTATCAGTAATGTGATTAAATAAGATTTAATTTAGTAATTAAGTGTTAAATTACTAAATTAGTTGAGGTATTATATAAGTTTTGAGGTAGAGGTAATTAGTTATTTAAAGTTACAAGAAGTTATAATTTTAACTAACTAGTAATTATGGGACCCATTATATGATGATATAATTGTAGTATTGATACCCGTCGTTGTGAGTACCAAAAATAAGATTTATAATTTCCTATTAAGACTAACCTAGGCTAGTGGTAACAGGGTCGAACCACAAGGAGGCAGATGTAAATTCTAGTTGATTTATATTCAGTCTAAGGTAACAATTGTGGGGGTTGAGTTGAGATGGTCTATAGCTAAGAACAAATAAAGATAATAAACTAAAAAGATGGTTTAACAGATAAAGAAGGGGGTACTAGGATGATCGGTTCATTAAAGCTTCTAAAGCAAGATATATTAAACGGGTCTGAAACGAACACAAGTGAGGCGGGAAACAAGAGGTCCTCTCAGTCCACTCTTAACAAATAGCATCTTTCGATCTCGCTATAGGTCCCTAATATCACTAATACTGACTCTCGTCCTGAAAAGTGACTAACGGTCTAAACTATACCTATATTTCGATCTTAGCACAGTTTAGTCGATTTAATTGGTGATCTAACAACCTTCCCTATCTTTCGATCTAATGGGTCAGTCACAAATAAGGTATCTAACTGGTCGCATGCATTCGATTCGTTAAATACAACATTAAAATCAATTAAAACGAAATAAAACTCACGAGGTCAGTCGATCGACCGGGTAGGGTGGTCGATCGACCAACACGCGGGTTCAGTCCATGTGTAATCTATTGCCGCCTATGCCATAAATCGCCTACATCCTAGTACAAACTATTTAGCTACTCATGCTGAAAGTGATACTAACAATAACACTAGGGCATAAAAGAGTTGAATTCATATTTAAAGCGATAGGGCAAACAATTAACATGCAACAATAAAGATGGTTTTGGGAAGCTACTAGCAATTCTAATCTAATAACGAGATAGATGAATTGAAATAGGGCAGAAGAATACCGAGAATAGCAGAAGAATGATTAAGAACAAGTGCGAAAATTCCAATGCTTACAATATTCCAAACCCTAATTCTTCCTAAAACCGTATGTAAAACTTAATGTAAAACTCATAATAAAACTTAGGTCAAAACTAGATGATAAACTGAATGTTTCTAGGTTACGTTATATAGCAACTAACGTAACTTTATTTCCTAAACCTAGCATAACTTTGGGCTTCAAGATTCACGGTCCTTTAATTCTCGTCTGGAACAGCAGCCTGGTCGATCGACTGATCATGGTGGTCGATCGACTGGTCCTCAGTGTACAGTAGCTTCTGGAACCCGAACATTGGTCGATCGACTTATGGGAGTGGTCGATCGACTGAACAAGCTGCTACATGACTTCTTAAGACTCGTGGACCTGTCTTTTGGGCCTTGAATTGCGCACCAAGCTCGTTCCTCGGGTGAATACTTCACGTCAAAAATGAAATGCAGGATACTCGGGGACGGATTTAGCTTGATTTCCGTTGGATTCTTCACATTTCTGCAATAATGTACAAAAATACGGAAGTAGACGGAAATCGGGTGAAATGTAGCATAAACTACAAGAATGAGCTCTGAAATGCGTGTAAAATGGGATATAAAACATCATATAAAAGACACGCATCAAACTTCCCCAAACCAAACCCTTGCTTGTCCCCAAGCAAGAACTAGACTCGATCTAATGACCTAATGGAACGAGCTCAATCTCAGAGCGAATTGCAACATGCAAAGCCTAAAACAATTTAATGCAACAACCAACAATCAATTAGTAAAGTGAATCATGCAAACGAATTATGAAGTCGTTAAAAACTTGCTGAACCGCCAACTGTAGAGACTTATCAAATCGGACTCTCACGGGTCGCTCAAATCACTCAATAAGTACAGGTGAATATATGTAAGATAGAATGAATTAATTTTGTAGTGACTCTCACCTAACTACGACCTATGAAGACATGCCAGCAATAAAATATGAAAATGATCTCTACAACCGTACATATGCATTCCAACCAAACAGATGACCAATGACACATGCCGAGGTGTATATGGGATATGTGAGGTATGGGTAAGAAGAGGCAAAGCATTTTATGGTAAAGTGGAGGTATAGATGATCAAGCTAGTACCCAAACAGAACCATATGACAACATCCAACTTCTTGCTCATAATCAAACGAAACGGTGCTACAGCAAGCACAAAACTCACAATCTCCAAAATACTAAATCAATAAACTCCCCATAAAATATAAATGAATTATGGGAGCAAAAATCGCCAAAAAATAAAGACTGAATCGTGCGAATTGATTTTTTTTCTCTTTCTTTCGAACTCCAGTCGATCGACTGCTTCTACAGTACAGAACTCTCTTTTTTTTTTCTTTTTCGAATCTTTTTCCATCTTTTTCTTTCTTTTTCTTTTGTTTCTCTCTTTCCTCCTTCATTTCATCTTCCCAACAAAATCTCAAATAAGAGCAAATGCTACCAAAAACTAAGTAACAATCCCAACAACTAAACTACTACCTTGACAAAGGACAGGCTAAATGTAGGATGTAGTAAATGGGACAAAAAGGGATATTTTTGGCAGTGTGGAGTTTATGGGTAAAACGAGAAAAGGGAAACCTCTACCACATGTGTCAACAAACCGCAAACCGAATGCATACAGGTATTAAGCAGATCAAGTTCATATTCATGCAAATTAAGGAAACATGTCTCATAAGGAGTACTACTCACATTCCTAGATGAACTGGTCATGAATGTTACCAGTTATAAACTCTAAACCTCAGAAATATGATGTAGGTTGCCAATTTTCTAAGTCAAGTCTTAAGTTCAGCAAGAATGTAACGAAAACTCGTAGACTATGCATATATGATTCTACTAATAACATGTCAATTTAGCAGGGCTCAGGCAAAACAGGTGCAAATGCAAAATCATCATGGAAATATTACCGTTCCGACTCGACCTATATGCTAAAATAAACATGCATTTTATGGAAATTTTTGAAATTTTTTCAATTTTTTTTTGAATTTTGTATATATGGAAGAAATGAAATAAACAATGCAAAACAGAATTAAACGTGAATGCAAGCAAATGATATGCGACGCAAAACCCTTCCCCAAACCAAATCGCACAATGTCCCCATTGTGCAAAATCATGTAATGAAGAAAAGGGAAATGGGAATTTGCGAGAAAAGAAATAAAATATAATGACATGAAGTAAAGAAATCAGGAACTCACAAGACTTTAAGCGCAAAGAAAGGAAACCTCCCAAACCAGGCGTGAGCTAGGAGGTTTCAAAGAGCGATGTGCCACCAATAAGTGCCTGAAAGACAGAAAATACCACGCATAAGACTGAGAAAAACAATTTTTGAAACGGTAAGATTGTGCACAAATGAGAAAATCAGAAGAAATAAATAAATTGGACGGAAAATAAAGTGGAGTAGAAAACTCCCTTAAGTCCGCATATCGACCAAACACAGCAGGGGAGAGGTCGTGAATAAGTACAGCAGCAGCAGCGGTCGATCGACCACTTAACCCAGTCGATCGACCAGGCAAACATGAACAGTGTCGCCTGGAACCTACAGATCAGTCGATCGACCACTTAACCCAGTCGATCGACTGAAAACACTGCTGCAACCTCATATTTCTTCGTAATTGCTCAATGATTTGAGCTAATCAAGCTCTAAATACCTGCAAGTGCACAATAAAACGCGCCCAAAACTGCGCAAAACCCAGAATAAAATCTAAAGTACTTAAAAATCCTAAACAAGCGAAATAAAATGCGAAGTTTTCGCGCACACAAAAAGCAATAAAAATTGTTTTAACAAAGCAAATAAAATGAAGTTTATAACGAACTCGATCAACTAATAGTTGATCAAGAAGGACCACGGTATGGCCCACTTCGTCGGCTTCTGGCTACTAGAGGTAGCCTCAATGGTGCTTATCTAAGCGGTTGCACCCTTCTTAGCTTCCACATTCGTATGACTCAACGGATTAACATTCTCATCATCTCCCCAATCAAGGATCTCTTCGGGCTCATCAAAATCCAGATAAAACTTTCTGGCTTTAACTGGCTCGTCATCAACTATCTCATCAATTCCATAGCTCAGGCAACCAAGGCCTCCTCTTTGAATGATCGGCTTCTTTACAGCTGGCACAACTTGTAGCACTTCCTTCCCCAAACCAGCTCCTGCATTATCTAAAACAACAGATTCTTCCTCCTTTTTGCTCCCAATCTGGGGCGGAGGGGTTAGCACAGGAGTAGTAATAGAGACAGTTAAGTCAGGAAGCACAAAGTACGATTTCTTTTCAGAAACCGTATTACAAGTAACAGGCCACATAGGGTCCTTCTTTTTAGCAGGTTGGGCAAAAATGATAGAATGTTTCCCAACTTTGAAGGTCAAAGTTCCAGAGCCTACGTCAATAATCGCACCAAAGAAGCGATGTGCGAAAACGCCTACCTAGGATGATTGGTATATGGGCATCCTCAGGCATGTCAAGGACAACAAAGTCAAGAGGGAAGAAAAACTTCCCTATTTGGACGGGTATGTCCTCTAGGACTCCTATAGGCTCGACCGCATATCGGTCAGCCATCTGAACTGTCATGTCTGTGATAGCAAACCGGGTCAACTTAAGCTTCCTAGCTAGACTCAAGGGCATGACACTTATACTAGCCCCTAAATCACACAATGCCTTCTCAATTGAGAGGGTACCTATGTTGCAAGGAACAGAAAAACTGCCCGGGTCCTCTAACTTAAGGGGCGCAGTGTGAGACAGATAAGAGCAAGACTCCTTAGTAAGTGCGACAGTGTGCACCGTTTCAAGTGACCGCTTTTTGGACAAAAGTTGTTTCATAAATTTAGTATAAGCGGGCACTTGGTTAACTAACTCAAGGAAGGGGACTTGTACATTCAGACTACGAATAACTTTTTCAAATTTGCTGAAAGATACCTGTTCCTTGGTCGGCACTAGCCTCTCCGGGTAAGGGGCTGTAAGAAGTACCTTAGCCCTCTCCTCTAAATCACGCGTGCCGACATCCTTGGACTTTGGCTGGAAGCCCGTCACCTTCTCTCTGTTGAAGCTCGACCCTTCCTCAGATCGTCTCAAATGTGAGCCATTAACCGTCATCGGATCGAACTTCGGAGCCCGGACTGACCCATCAGCACTCGGGTCTTGTCCTAAAGTCTTCGGGACTGTGGTCTCGCAGATTATTTGGCATTAAAGGACGAAATTCCTCAGCATCAGCAGCGATCTCAGTCGATCGACCACTTTCCTCAGTCGATCGAATGAGATGTACAGTTCCAGAAGCTCCTGTAACCCGTGCTTCAACCGATCGACTAGGTATATCAGTCGATCGACTGATATACCTGGTAGACGGCTGTTTCTTTGATTTATTCGTTGAAGCTTTCTTTTGACTTGTTTCCGGCTCATCTTTTCCAACAGCGTCCTCGACCATGGCAGGACCCTCAAGGGTGGACCCGCTCCTCAAAGTGCTGGCATTTAAGGTCTCCTTTTGGTCAGTTTGGGTCGGCAAGTGTCCGGGAGCTCGAGTGTTGCTTTTACTAGCCAATTGAGCAATTTGGCTCTCTAGTAGCTTCATCCCGGCCTCTCTTGCTTGGGACTCCTTTAGCAACAAGTTCTTAAGCTCGGAATATTCAGAATTCTGCGATTGTTGCTGCTGCGGCACATAGGGAGGTTTCTGATATTGTTGCTGCTTTTGATGAGGGGGCACATAGGGTTGCTGCTGCAACGGAGCTTGAGTTGGGTTCAGGACATTTTGGCTCCTCCAGCTCAAGTTTGGATGGGTATTCGGCTCATAGTAGGTGTTGGTCTGCCTATAGTGTTGAAAGGCAGCACAAGACTCAAAGGGACTGGGGCCGTTTTTCGAGACATGTCCCTCAGCTCCACATCTTTCACAGACGAAAGGACCGTCTGACACAAATTTACTTGATACATCCCACCTTTAGAAGCTCCTCCTAGTTCATACTTGTAAAATCTCGCAGTGAGAGCCTCAAGCGCAGCAACAGAGGAAGATTCAGCAGCTCTCCTCTGGTTCCCTCTGGAATTTCCATACTCAGCCTTGTGGGTGGCTAGATCGTCAATGATCTTCCACCCCTTGGTTGCTCCCAAGTTTTCAGCGAATCGGCCATTGGCTGCAGCATCCAAAATGGCCCTCTGATCGTCGTACAACCCATTGTAGAAATGATTGCACAAGCTCCACGTTTCGAACCCATGGTGCGGTATGGTTCGCACCAGTTAATTAAATCGGACCCATGCCTCGTGGAAGTTCTCATCTGGCCCTTGTTTAAAGCCCGTGATTTGAGCTCTAATAGCAATCGTCCTTGAAGCAGAAAAGTACTTCTTGTAGAATGCCAATGCCAACGAATTCCAATCGGTGATCCCCTGAACGGTTCGGTCCAAATCTCTATACCACTCCCTTGCAGCATCACGAAGGGAGAAGATGAACATGGTCTCCTTGATCTGGTCTTGGGTCACGCCTACTGGTGGGGGTATGGAACAGCATGAGTCAATAAAGGTCTCCATATGCTTAGCCGCATCTTCATTTGCGGCTCCCCCGAATCGGTTCTTCTCAACCATGCTAATATATGAAGGCTTTGGTTCGAACTTCCTGGCATCTCCTGGTAATTCGAACCCCTTATATAAGTTTTCACCGTCGGCTCGAATGACTAGCTATACTCGCTTCCTCGGCCATGACCGGAGTTTCGGAGAAGTAACTGTCTCTTACCAAGAAGTGGAAACGGGTGAAGATCAGGGTCTTCTTGAACAGATCGTTCTCGTAATAGCTTGACAGAGTACTCAGCTCTTCCTCTGTCGGTAGTACTCTTTGTGTTCGTCTCAACTCGCGCAAAGATTTCTCTATCTCAGGGTCAAATGGCACTAGTTCACCACCCTGTGACCTGTGCATAAGAGGAAACTACAAAAAGAATATAAGAAAAGTTTAAGGAACAGAAGTCCCTTAAACTAAGAAAGACTAAAATTAAAACAACTAAAATTAGGACTATTGCCTCCCCGGCAACGGCGCCAAAATTTGATACCCGTCATTGTGAGTACCAAAAATAAGATTTATAATTTCCTATTAAGACTAACCTAGGCTAGTGGTAACAGGGTCGAACCACAAGGAGGCAGATGTAAATTCTAGTTGATTTATATTCAGTCTAAGGTAACAATTGTGGGGGTTGAGTTGAGATGGTCTATAGCTAAGAACAAATAAAGATAATAAACTAAAAAGATGGTTTAACAGATAAAGAAAGGGGTACTAGGATGATCGGTTCATTAAAGCTTCGGCGGCAGCATATTAAACGGGTCTGAAACGAACACAAGTGAGGCGGGAAACAAGAGGTCCTCTCGGTCCACTCTTAACAAATAACATTTTTCGATCTCGCTATAGGTCCCTAATATCACTAATACTGACTCTCGTCCTGAAAAGTGACTAACGGTCTAAACTATACCTATCTTTCGATCTTAGCACAGTTTAGTCGATTTAATTGGTGATCTAACAACCTTCCCTATCTTTCGATCTAATGGGTCAGTCACAAATAAGGTATCTAACTGGTCGCATGCATTCGATTCGTTAAATACAACATTAAAATCAATTAAAACGAAATAAAACTCACGAGGTCAGTCGATCGACCGGGTAGGGTGGTCGATCGACCAACACGCGGGTTCAGTCCATGTGTAATCTATTGCCGCCTATGCCATAAATCGCCTACATCCTAGTACAAACTATTTAGCTACTCATGCTGAAAGTGATACTAACAATAACACTAGGGCATAAAAGAGTTGAATTCATATTTAAAGCGATAGGGCAAACAATTAACATGCAACAATAAAGATGGTTTTGGGAAGCTACTAGCAATTCTAATCTAATAACGAGATAGATGAATTGAAATAGGGCAGAAGAATACCGAGAATAGCAGAAGAATGATTAAGAACAAGAGCGAAAATTCCAATGCTTACAATATTCCAAACCTTAATTCTTCCTAAAACCGTATGTAAAACTTAATGTAAAACTCATAATAAAACTTAGGTCAAAACTAGATGATAAACTGAATGTTTCTAGGTTACGTTATATAGCAACTAACGTAACTTTATTTCCTAAACCTAGCATAACTTTGGGCTTCAAGATTCACGGTCCTTTAATTCTCGTCTGGAACAGCAGCCTGGTCGATCGACTGATCATGGTGGTGAAGGAAATGTAGATCTATATACATATTTAACATACTCATATATGTCTAATTAATTTGTCATAAAATTAAAACGGATTTTATGCATGCAAACATTAATAAAAGAGAAGAGAAATAATGTCCTTACATTGTAGTATTTCGGTTTAGAGGGCACAAAAGAGATCACCTTTCTCTCTTGTTCTTGAGCTTATCCTTATGGAAGAACAAAGATCTAAGTATAAGATCTCTCCCTATGTATTATACCCAAGGCTTCTCTTAATTTGATTAATATTACAAATACTAGTATAATATTAATCTTATGAAAAATTGAACCAAAAATATTTGGTTTTTATGCTCCTAAAACCGGGTAGGAGAGGAGAGATTATGGAGGATTTTTCTCTTTCTAAAACTCTTATTTTAGATGAATAAGAATAATAATTCACTAGTATTTCTCTAAGTGAATAATAGGTAAAATAAGAAGAAAAATCACTAGGATTTTTTCTCTTCCCAAAACCGGTGGGAGTGGAGGAGAAGGAGAGCCAATGCATGCCCATATTTGTCTTCACAAGATGAATAGGGTTGCATGGCTATTATAGCTTTTTCATCATTATGTTTTCCACTTTAAATATAAACATAATTTTAGCCTAATGCTCCTCCATTATTTCGGCATTTTGACATAATATGGATTCCATATTATTTTGTCAATTGTCAATATGTCACATGTCATGTGTGACATAAATTTGTTATGTATTTTTAACATATTAAAAATCAACGTATTAATAAAAATACGTCACATACAAAAATTGACTTAGTAATTTCATAATTACTTGTGCCAAAATATTTTACCATTTATAAATCACAACAGATTGTATTTATATCAATTCATTCAAATTTAATTGTTACATTAAACAATTTATTTCATCCGAGTAATTATACAATTTAATTACTCAGACCGTATCTCATTTAATCACATTTCAATATGATACGTAAATTTTACTTCCAAAATCGTCCGTCAATTTTCAAGTAATTTAATTAACTCGTAACATTATACGATTAATTAAATAATCAATTAAGAGTGTCGCCCTTTAGGTATGACCTAGGGGGTCAACTGATCACCACCGTCACACGACAAGAATGTCAAACTCTAGTCACCAATCATTACCGATATATGTTGACCATTTGACAAGAATAATATTACTTCCCAATTGTATTCATTTTAATGAGACTTAAACATGTGATCATCATGATCAACAGTCGTGATCGCATTATTGTCGGAGGACACATATTCCAACAATCTCCCACTTGTCCTCGACAAGTGTGCGTCACCAATTCTCTTGTCCTATTACTATCTCCCACTCAATGCAAGGTGTCTTTCAGGTCGTACTTGCAAGTGATCATATCGAGAGTGGTTTCCTCGATCTGGAGAATAACTGATTGACCGGATTTATCCACACTGGATACCTTCCGAGCGTGGCCACGCATTTCCAGTTCATTACTCCTCGAGTGGCCCTGAGATATTGTTATAACCCTGACTAGGGGTGGACAATTCCTATCGCACTCATTCCCTACGACTAGCCACAGCCATCATAACCCAAAATATGCCCATTTGACCCCATTTTTGAAGGTCGTAGTAACACAAATCAAAGTTAATCTGAAACTGTGCCATCTTAGGAGAATAGTCTTTAGTCAAAAGAATCGACTCATTTGAATACTATAGTAGCTCTTGCCACGACCAGGCTATATAAATTTGCCAGAACTCTATAAGCGGTCATTAGGCCCGACAAAATGTTCCTAACAGTCTGCCTATGTGATCGACTAGCCATCTCACATGACTCTATGGCACTTGAACTTGCCATCAATCGCCTCACACTCTAGTCACTTCGAGACGTCACCTCATACAAGTGACTATGGGCAAATACTATGTTAATCCGTGTTCACTTTAACGGGGTTCAATTGTCTCTACAACCCGTTTGGATGTAACAAAGTACAAAATAAAGATAAAAGACAAATGAGATTATGAACATGAACAAAAAACAACACTTTTATTTCATTTCAAAATCTAACAAAAACTTGGTACACGTTTAAGTCCCATGGACGTAACATGTCCATCATGCTTAGCCTGCGATAAAGGCTTGGTGAGCGGATCGGCTATGTTGTCATCCGTCCCAACCTTACAAATCGCAATTTCCTTTCTTTCAATGAAATCTCTTATTACATGATACTTTCTAAGTACATGTCTAGATCTATTACTAGACTTTGGCTCCTTAGCTTGGAAGATCGTCCCACTATTATCACAATAGAGAGTGATGGGATCATTGGCGGTAGGTACTACTTTTAGACCTTCCGTGAATTGCTTGATCCACATAGCTTCCTTAGCGACCTCGATCTTTGCAATGTACTCACCTCCGTTGTTGAATCCGCGATTCTGACTTCCTTGAAGCTTCTCCACTTTCTGGCACCACCATTGAGCATGAAAACAAAACCAACTTGTGATTTTATGTCATCTCTATCTGTTTGAAAACTTGAGTCCGTGTATCCAGTAACACGCAACTCATTGTCTCCTCCAAATACAAGGATAGAATCCTTAGTTCTTCTCAAGTACTTAAGGATGTTCTTGAAAGAAATCCAGTGACTCTCACCTGGATTTCCTTGATATCTACTCGTCATGCTCAAGGCATACGAGACATCGAGACGTGTGCATATCATGGCATACATGATTGATCCAACAGCAGAAGCGTAAGGGATCAACTTCATGCGTTCAACATCATGGGGTTCGGAGGGACATTGAGTCTTGCTCAATATCGTTCCCGTTACCATAGGTACCAAACCCCTTTTGGATTTGTCCATGCTTTGAATCGTCAAGAATCTTATCAACATAAGACTCTTGACTTAGTGCCAATATCCTCTTGGGTCTATCTCTATAGATCCGGATACCTAATATGCGTTGTGCCTCTCCTAAATCCTTCATTTGGAAGTGGTTACCTAACCACTTCTTAACAGAAGACAACATTGGAATATCATTTCCAATGAGTAGTATGTCATCGACATACAAGATTAGGAACACAACATTGCTCCCACTGAATTTCATGTATAAACATGGTTCCTCAACATTTCGAGTGAAACCATTTTCCTTTATAACATGATTGAATCGATGATTCCAACTTCTAGATGCTTGCTTAAGACCATAAATGGATCTCTTAAGCTTGCACACTTTGTTAGGATTTTCAGAATCAACAAAACCTTCGGGTTGTATCATGTACACCTCCTCTTCTAAATGCCCATTTAGAAAAGCGGTTTTGACATCCATTTGCCATATTTCATAATCATGAAATGCGGCGATCGCTAACAAAATCCGTATGGATCTTAGCATGGCTACGGGGCAAATGTCTCATCATAATGGAGACCTTGGACTTGGGTAAATCCTTTTGCCACTAGCCTAGCTTTGTAGACATCATCATGTCCTTCTATGCCATTCTTGACTTTGAATATCCATTTGCATTGAAGGGGTCTTGCCCCTTTAGGCAAATCTACCAAGTCCCAAACTTGGTTTTCAAGCATAGAATCCATTTCGGACTTCATGGCTTCAAGCCATAAGGTGGAATTAGGACTAGAGATTGCGGCCTTGTAGGTGGCGGGCTCGTCACTTTCCATAAGCAACACATCGAGTGTTCCATCTTCCTCGATAAGTCCCACATATCGATCGGGATGGCGAATTACTCGGCCCGTCCTTCTTAGTGGAGGAGGTACAACCGCGTTAGACGACGAAGGAACATCTTCTTGCGTCTCTACCTCGGTTTGTGGCTCTTGAACTTCATCAAGTTCAAAATTTCTCCCACTCTGTCTCTTAGAAATAAATTCCCGTTCTAAGAAGACAGCCTCGCAAGACACAAACACTTTGTTCTCTTGAGGTTTATAGAAATAGTAACCTCGAGAGGTCAAGGGATAGCCTACAAAGATGCATTTTTCGGATCTTGGGGCAAGCTTATTGTCGGGTTTAGCCTTGACGTAAGCATCACATCCCCAAATTTTCATATAGGATAGATTAGGAACTCTTCCTTTCCATGTCTCAAATGGAGTCTTTTCGGTGGCTTTAGTGGGACTATTATTCAAAGATAGGATTGCAGTTTGGATTGCAAATCCCCAAAACGAGTTCGGTAACTCGGTTTGACTCATCATGGATCGAACCATATCTAGTAGGGTTCGATTTCTCCTTTCGGCAACGCCATTTAGTTGTGGTGTTCCAGGTGGAGAAAGTTGTGATATGATACCACAACCTTTCAAGTGTGAATCAAATTCAAGGCTAAGGTATTCACCACCACGATCGGATCGTAGTGCCTTAATCCTCTTGTTCAATTGGTTCTCTACTTCGTTTTGAAATTCTTTGAATTTCTCAAACGCTTCACTCTTATGTTTCATTAAATAGATATACCCATATCTACTTAAATCATCGGTGAAGGTTATGAAGTAGTCATAATTACCACGAGCGGTGATAGTCATTGGTCCACATACATCGGTGTGTATGAGTCCCAATAGCTCACTAGCTCGTGTCCCTTTACCGCTAAAAGGATTACGAGTCATTTTGCCAAGTAGGCAATATTCGCATGTACCAAATGATTGATAATCAAATGGTGTAATCACATTAGTCGAAACTAATCTTTTGATGCGATTCTCGTTTATGTGACCTAATCGACAATGCCAAATGAACGCTTCACTTGGGTCACTTGATTTGAGTTTCTTTGATTGAATGTTATAAATATCATTTGTTGGATTTGAGGTCTCTAAAATGTAAATGCCATTAATGGAAGAAGCTTGGCCAATAACCAAATCATTCCTAGAAATAGAGCAACGATTGTTCTTAATGACAAAACAAAAACCGTCCATGTCTAGCATGGCGATTGAAATAATGTTTTTAGAGAGCGTAGGAACATAAAAACAATTATGCAAATACAACTCAAAACCGTTTGGCAAAGCTAGAACATAAGTTCCTTTGGATTCGGCCGCTACCCGAGCTCCATTTCCAAGTCGAAGATCCACATCTCCCTTGCTAAGCCTCTCCACATCTCTTAAACCCCGTAAATGATTACAAAGGTGAGAACCACAACCGGTATCTAGTACCCATGTCGTAGTGGAAGTATAATTTATATCAATAACATAAATTTCTTTAGGAATTGTACCTTTTGGAGTAATGAGTCCCTCCCTTATATTTCGCAAATACATAGGGCAATTCCTAAGCCAATGTCCCATGCCATAGCAATAATGGCACTCATCATTAACTTGCTTGAAGTTATTGATTTTCTTTCCTTTCTTCTTGAACCTCTTGCCCTTTGAAGCAAGAACTTGATTGCTAGAGCTCCCACTAGCTTTGGCATCTTTATCTTCCAGAGACAAAGACCCTATAGATCGCATGAGGTAGTCTTCCCGAGACGGACTCACACGAGGTCTAGTAGAAGTGGGTGGTTTAGAAGAGGTGATGAAGTTAAGGTTTCCATCCGAACCTATCCCGAAATGAAGTTCTCTAGTTGTATCGAAATTATTGTTGGAGCATACGTCGTCAAGAACATGGCGATATGACTCAATAGTTATCGGTGCGGTAGCATATGATGGATTCATTGTAATGCACTACAAATATGGAGGAAAGGAAATATTAACATTTGTCTTTTTAAATCATACTTGCAAATTAACAAGATATGAACATTTATATAGTGACCTCTACCCAACTATAATAAATGATTCCAAGACCCAAATTCATATCAACTTAGGCACGGGGTAGCCGATGCAACCTTCATTAATATAACTCGGTGGATTAACCTTTTAATCGATTCTACTTTTAGAACTCTTGGTCGATAAAATTACTCTAATGTTTATCTATAGCCCAAAACACATCAACAAGGGCACGGGGTAGCCGATACATCCCTTATCAATAACTTTTGTTGAGTTCAATCCAAATTTCGAATAAATGTGTCCATTATCCAAACCCACATCAACTTGGGCACGGGGTAGCCGATACATCCCTTATCAATATGAATTCGGTGGATTAACATTCATCACCCATTTCCCCTACGTAACAAGGTTTGTACCCCGGGGTAGCCGAGTGCACTCCCTCGCGAAATAGGTTTTCATGGTTTCTACTATTTGGTAAGGTTATGTTCTCAATTGTTTGTTTTAGCGAGAGGTCATGTCAATTTATTATCTATCACGTTTTAAGTGAACTAAAGCGGTGAACTACGATAATTCTAATTGACACGGTCGAAAAACTCAATAAGACAATGCATGTTTAGTTATGGCGATTTAGCGATGCATGTGACATAAAATAAAATGCAAGCATAAAGATAAATAAATCCTAGTATGGCCTTTCCTAAAATAGAAAAACTCTTTAACTATTACATATTCGGAAACCAACTCCATTGGTCCCTTGAACTTCGGTTGTGGCACGCATCTCGAGGTAACACCGTCTTTATGTATCGCCATTCTTGAAGAAATCCGTCTTTAGGAACTCCTAATGAATAAAATTACATAATAAATTACATAATTTCCTATTATACATTTGTAACTAAAATAAAAATAATCTATTAAATTACAAAACGGTGATACGAGATCACAATAAAAATACAACCGAATCGATATTCCCATACATTTCGGAAATACCAATTAAAATCTAAGGCCATACTAAGTAAAATTACATAATTCAAAATTACATAAATTAAAATTATGACAATCATAAAGAAAATGCAGCATTATATTATGTATGAACATGCTCAATTTTATGCTAAATCGCCTTTTAATTAGCCAATATCGTATATTACTCGGTTTTTACGGATTTGCGTGATTTTAACATTTTATAATCACAAAAATGCACAAACTCATATTTATGCATAAGTTAATTACCCTAACCTTTTAGGACTCAAAATATAGTCTTCACTAGTAATTTGACCATAATTAACTTTTATTTACAAAATTGTTCATAAATGGACAAAAATTACAAAAATAAGCTATTAAACTTCAAATAAATCCAAAAATTTCAAATAAATTCAAAATTTGAAATTTAAATTCATGAACATTCTGGAAAAAATTCCATGACACTCATAATGTTCAAAATCTTAGGTTAAAAATTTCAAAAATTTTCCGGAAAACAATGTTGCGGTTTATCGATATTTAATAAAATAATCATAAAAACATGGAAAAATTATTTTCATTAACTTTTCAATTTTAGATCTGAAAAAGATAATACAATGCAACATTAGACGTTTTTCCTAAGTCATAGATTATGTTTTATTAATTTTCAACTAATAATGTCACTATTTATGCCATTTTTCTTCAAAAATTCATAAATCATGCTAAATGACTTCTTTATAGCCAATTATTTTACACACATCTTGTAAAATTGCATGTGACAACATATTAATTTTCTATGACCAGATTCGAAATTTAACTCATATTAACCTATTTTTCTCTTAAATCCGAATATAATGATGAAAAAATCATTTTTCGAGCATAACTAGTCAAAAAATTATGAAAATTTACAGGTTATCTCAAAATAATATATGTAACAACATATCCAAAAACCAAGTGAAAATTCGAAGTATAGCTAATTTTCGACCAAAAATGACATTTTTACTCATAAAATCACATTTAAATGTCATTAATATTAAATATGAACAATAAAAATCCGAAAAATTAACCAAAATATCCTAAAACACTTTAGGACCAGAAATATTAACATGCATGTAATTATTTCGTGATATATCATAATAACACAAATTTTACAAGTTTTATTTTGTTATTCATATAACTCGGAAAAACTTTTAACCAATTTGCATGCAAACAACCGTGGCTCTTGATACCGATTGAAGGAAATGTAGATCTATATACATATTTAACATACTCATATATGTCTAATTAATTTGTCATAAAATTAAAACGGATTTTATGCATGCAAACATTAATAAAAGAGAAGAGAAATAATGTCCTTACATTGTAGTATTTCGGTTTAGAGGGCACAAAAGAGATCACCTTTCTCTCTTGTTCTTGAGCTTATCCTTATGGAAGAACAAAGATCTAAGTATAAGATCTCTCCCTATGTATTATACCCAAGGCTTCTCTTAATTTGATTAATATTACAAATACTAGTATAATATTAATCTTATGAAAAATTGAACCAAAAATATTTGGTTTTTATGCTCCTAAAACCGGGTAGGAGAGGAGAGATTATGGAGGATTTTTCTCTTTCTAAAACTCTTATTTTAGATGAATAAGAATAATAATTCACTAGTATTTCTCTAAGTGAATAATAGGTAAAATAAGAAGAAAAATCACTAGGATTTTTTCTCTTCCCAAAACCGGTGGGAGTGGAGGAGAAGGAGAGCCAATGCATGCCCATATTTGTCTTCACAAGATGAATAGGGTTGCATGGCTATTATAGCTTTTTCATCATTATGTTTTCCACTTTAAATATAAACATAATTTTAGCCTAATGCTCCTCCATTATTTCGGCATTTTGACATAATATGGATTCCATATTATTTTGTCAATTGTCAATATGTCACATGTC
Organism: Silene latifolia; assembly: GCF_048544455.1. Lineage (NCBI taxonomy): Eukaryota > Viridiplantae > Streptophyta > Magnoliopsida > Caryophyllales > Caryophyllaceae > Silene > Silene latifolia. The sequence continues at coordinate 183,265,573 of NC_133536.1, forward strand.
ATGTGTGACATAAATTTGTTATGTATTTTTAACATATTAAAAATCAACGTATTAATAAAAATACGTCACATACAAAAATTGACTTAGTAATTTCATAATTACTTGTGCCAAAATATTTTACCATTTATAAATCACAACAGATTGTATTTATATCAATTCATTCAAATTTAATTGTTACATTAAACAATTTATTTCATCCGAGTAATTATACAATTTAATTACTCAGACCGTATCTCATTTAATCACATTTCAATATGATACGTAAATTTTACTTCCAAAATCGTCCGTCAATTTTCAAGTAATTTAATTAACTCGTAACATTATACGATTAATTAAATAATCAATTAAGAGTGTCGCCCTTTAGGTATGACCTAGGGGTCAACTGATCACCACCGCCACACACGACAGTAATGTCAAACTCTAGTCAGCCAATCATTACCGATATATGTTGACCAGTTGACAGTAACAATATTACTTCCCAATTGTATTCATTTTAATGAGACTTAAACATGTGATCATCATGATCAACAGTCGTGATCGCATTATTGTCGGAGGACACATATTCCAACAAAGGTCGATCGACCGTCCTCGATGTCTGATAGAGCTTCGAACTCGAACATTGGTCGATCGACTTATGGGAGTGGTCGATCGACTGAACAAGCTGCTACATGACTTCTTAAGACTCGTGGACTTGTCTTTTGGGCCTTGAATTGCGCACCAAGCTCGTTCCTCGGGTGAATACTTCACGTCAAAAATGAAATGCAGGATACTCGGGGACGGATTTAGCTTGATTTCCGTTGGATTCTTCACATTTCTGCAATAATGTACAAAAATACGGAAGTAGACGGAAATAGGGAGAAATGTAGCATAAACTACAAGAATGAGCTCTGAAATGCGTGTAGAATGGGATGTAAAACATCATATAAAAGACACGCATCAAGTATACTACTCAAAAAGTGAAGTGTATATTATATTATTAATTGTAATATTTAAGTGTTAAATGATTACATTAATAATTAATTATGTAAGATAGTTAAACATATGACTTATAAGCATTTGTGGGACAAATGACAAAAGGCAAAAATGGACCAAAATGGGTCCAATATTTCGGCCATATGAGAGAGCACAAGATGCTCTTTTGTCTTTGTTGGTATTTGATTAAAGCATGATAGTGACACTACATAGAAGCTTTAATCATGCCTACATCTTACACACATGCTCCCTATACTCTACATATACTAAACAAAAGAGTAAAAACAAAAGAAAAAGATTCCTACCCTTTGTTGTGGCCACCGGTTTTTGGCCTTTTAAATGAGCATTTTGTTGCTCATTTTTGTGGTTGAAGTTTTTTTTTGCTTGTTTTCTCTCAAGTTCTTCCTCACATGCAATTGCTAAAATATCTCACAAATACTAATACACATCAAACTATTACTAGAGGTAGTAATACAAGAAATATTAGTAATATTAAGGGAACATTTCTACTACATATCTAGTTAATATTAGTAGGAATTTTGGGATTAATCTTGGGTGCAATTTATTAGAGTGGCTTCTATACTTGGACTCTTAGGAGGATCATCCATCATATTTAGCTCAAGAACAAGTGAAGGAAGGTGACCTTACTTGTGCCCATATTTTCGAATCAACTAGCAATGTAAGGAACATTGTTTTTCTTATAAATCTTTCATTTTGTTATGCATGCACTAGATCTAAAGAACAAATAATTAACAAGTTAATTAGTTTACTATTAGAGGAGTCTAATAATAGGTATATGAACCTAACAAGTGGTATCAGATTATAAGGATGTTGCATGCATAATCGGTTATTGTTTTTCCGAGTTAAAAGGTTAACATATAAAACTAAAAATTTGTGATTTATAAGTATAATCCACGAAATAACCATGCATGTTATATATTCTGGTCCTAAAATATTTTTAGGTCATTTTTATGATTTATGGAAATTTATTGCTCATTTTAATGATTTTTAGTGATTTTATTACATTTTTATGACTAAAATGGGAATTAAAATGCTAAAAATAGTTAAACTAAGTTTCTGACCTTATACATTTTATATGACCTCACATGCATATTTTACAAGTTGTGTGTAAAAAGTCGATTTAATTTGATTAATATTGCATGATTTATGATTTTTATGAGATAAAAATGGATTAAAAGAGGTAAAATGGTTACAAATAGTTAAATCTCGAATAAAGCCACGATATTTTAATATGATGTCACATGCATAATGTACAGAGAGTATGTAAATTTCTAGATTAAAAGATCTCTTTTAGCATGATTTATGGATTTTTAGAGTAAAAATGGCATAAATAGTGACTATTTTAGCAATATTAGCTAAAACGTATTGCATGGCTTGAGAAAATTATTTTAAGTTGCATAAATATTGTACTAATCAGATATAAAGTTGTAAAAATTATTGGATTAATTTTCGGATACTTTATGTATTTTATGAGATAAAACCGATAAAATGCAACTATATTTTCTCAAAATTAATTCAAAAATTTTAACCATGATTTTTGGCATTATGAGTGTCATGGAATTATTTAAGAATGTTCAAAAATTTAAAATTCAAATTTTCAATTTTTTATAAATTAATTTGGATTTATTTCATATAAATAATGTTTTTAAGGTCAAAAATGAGCATAAAATTAAATCAAGTTGAATTATTGTCAAAAATTTAGTGATGACTAATTTTTGAGACCTAAAAAGTGTTAGGATAATTAACTTGAGCTTAGATGTGATTTAAGTGTTAATTAGTGATTTTAAAAGGTTATTATCACGCATTTCCATAAAACCGGGTTCTATGTACGACATAAGTTAAATAGGGCGATTTGACACATTATTTGGCATGATAGGTACATATTATAATTCTGAATATTTCAATTGTTGGATGTCTTTTATTTATATAATTTTGAATTATGTAATTTTATCTTAGTATGGCCTTAGTTTAGTCGATATTACCCGTAATGAAAGGGAATATTGATTCGGTTGTAATTTAATGTGATCTCGTATCACTTTTATTTTTACTTTATTAGTTTTTCCATTTTACAAATGTATAATAGGAATAGCTTTGTATTTTTATTATTATTTGTAATTATGGAGCATCTTCAAAGACGGTGCCATTCGGAAAGGTGAACCGACGAAGACGGTGTCTTGGGAGGCGTGCCACTTGAAGTTTCAAGGGACCAAAGGAGTTGGTTTCCGAATATGTAATTGATTATTTGATTTTCTATTTTAGGAAGGTCATACTAGGAATTTTATTTATTGCTTTGTATTTCTTTTAATATGTTGCATGCATTGCCAAATCGCCATAACAACACATGCATATCATATCGAGTCATCGACCGTGTCAATTATAATTATTGTAGTTCACTGCTTTAGTTCATTTAAAACGTGATAGATAATAAATTGACAAGACCTCTCACATATAATAATTGAGATATGGCCTTACCAAATATTAGAAACCCATGAAGTACCAATTTCATAAGGGAGTTGAGCCGGCTTTACCGTAATACAAACCTTGTTACGTTGGCGAAATGGGGTAGTAAAATGTTATTACATCGAAATTTGGATTGAGCTCAACGGAAGTATTGTTGACCGTAGTCGCATGTGTTCCGGGCTAAAGATGAAAATTAGAGTAATTTTTATCGACCGAGAGTTCTAAAAGTAGAATCGATTAAAGTGTTAATCCACCGAGTTATATTAATAAGGGATGAATCGGCTCACCGTACCCGAGTTGATATGAATTTGGATCTCGGAATCATTTATATAGTTGGGTGGAGGTCACTATATAAATGCAATACTTGTAGTTAAATTTACGAGTATTATTAAAACGATAGATGATAATTAATTCCTTCATTTCCTATTTTGTAGTCAAATTTGTTTTATCAACCACAATGGCAACTCCAATCACGTCCGCATCCACTAGTTCCACCACGCTTACGAATGCGTCATGGCTCCGATCCTTCATGGATCGATGTAAGTTAGAAAAGAATGGGTCTGATTTCGCCGATTGGGACGCGCAACTTCGCTTGGCCGCGCAAAGTGACGACAAGCTTCGTTACCTTACCGAGGCATCTCCCTCCGAACCTAATACTAGGTTCACCCCCGCCGCTAGGCAAACCTATGAGGTTTACCAAAAGGAGTCGGCCGCGATCAAAAATGTGTTGATCTTTGCTATGGAGGCCGAACTCCAACGAAGTGCTATAAAGATTAGCACCGCTCATGAGATCTACATGAAGTTTGTGAACATGTTTTCACGAGCTCCTAGGGTCATTCAATATGAGGCAGCTTACGCATTCTTTGATCTTAACATCAAAGAGGGCCAAAAGGTGAGCCCTCATGTGCTCAAGTTGATGGAACATGTTGAGACCTTGAAAATGCATAAGGTGGAAATTCCCAATGAACTCGTAATTGATCGAATTCTTCATTCCCTCAACAAAATCAAAGCATATGTTCAATTCCGGGTGAATTTTAATATGCAAGATAAGAAAGTTTCCCTTGATGAGTTGCACAAAATGCTTGTGCAAGCCGAAAGGAACATGGGGCTAAGTGTTAGCACCACCAAAGATGTGCTCAATGTCAATCATAAGAGCAAGGGAACTTTCAAGAAAGGCGGGAAGAAGGGGAAGAAGCGAACTCCCATCAGGAATATAGCTAAAGCTTGTGAAGCTAGCACCTCCAAGCCCAAGTACAGTGCCCCCACCGGGGACAAGTGCCACTATTGTTGTGGTGTTGGGCATTGGAAGAGAAACTGTTCCAAATACCTTGGCGACATCAAAACTTGATAGGTTATTCCAGTAGGTATATAACTATTCCTATCTTTTATGTTTCAATCTCAATTAGTATGTGATACAAGTTGTGATGATTACCCTTTTTATTGTAAATAGGGCCTCCTAGCAAGGACAAAGGCAAGGAGAAGCAAGCCTAGAGGATCATGTGGGAAGCTAGAGTAGCCGACCGTGGTGATGGATCAATGGAAGCTTGGCTTTTATTTGCATTGTCTTTAATTTTATGATGTATTTCATGTTTTTTAGAACTATTTTGATTTCCTTGTGTGACTTGGAAATTGGCTTGTATCCTTTAAACACGGGTTGTATTTTGGATATTAGTGACTTGGTTTGCAACCCAAGTCACTTGTTTTATTATGTAATTTATTCTAAAATCATCATCATAAATTACTTGCGTAGAGAAACCTTAGATAGACAACTTAAATTGATCAAATAGACGATTATGATGATGGGCTCATTATATGTCCATAAGCTATGAATTTGATTCTCCTTATGTCATTACTAAAAGTAACAACTTACTTATGTAAGATCAATTAAAGTTGTAATGAGTTTTTTGAACTCATCAAGTAAGGAATTTACGATACCATATGGACACATTATTCTAAACGAATGGTCAACCATGAGATACCTAGAATAGAGAGTCTTTTAAACCATATGACATGAATCAGACTGCCATATTACATGAATTAAGCTGCCATGGAAGGGATGGCCTTTTGAAAGCTAATACATAGTCTAGATAGACTCCTAATACTCTGTTAAATATATATGTTTGTGACTCACAAAGCTATCTCTCAAGAAGATAGATGTATTTCTGAGAGGTTAGTACATATCAAAAGCGTCTGAACTGAGCACATTTATTAAAGTACTGTAAAGCATAAAGTTTACAACATCCCAAATCCAAATACTGGTTTAACAAAATACAACTCCAAAGTTTAACAATAAAAGAAATCCAATCTAAGACTCAGACGGTGATGCTATGACTGGTGATGGCGAAACTCCCAAGACAGTCCCCAAGCTCACACTAGCAATACCTGTCAAGCCTGCTCACCATCCCCGAATGGATCACCGCAGATTCCACAAACAACACGGGGTCATTATTACTCAAACATTAAGACAAACAAACGGAGAAATCAACTGATCATCGCCAATTCCCAATCCTCCATTCTCACACAGTAACCGACTACACACTGAAGTGTGTAGCCCTGCCAGATTACCCATCGCAACAGGTAATCCTCGCCGCCAGTGGGTGACCGCGGCCGATCCCACCTAGTCCAGCTCCTCAACGAGCGACAACAATCCCTGTCCTTTAATGTGCACATCCCCTCCCGTGGCGGGTTCCACGGAGGGCGAACTAGGGTGTGAAGCCACTCCCGTAAGTGACTCCACCACAATCACAATCACATGATATCACAACCATCTCAACACCCTCACACCAACATCGTCACAACAATCTCCATACTCCGATGATCAACAGATAACAATAATCACAACAAACATGTCTTACAAGAACAGTAAACTGAGTAGGAAACCCTACCTTAGAAATCAACAGTGGGAATGAACTTGAACACTCAGAAAGGCTCCTCTACGAAGTCTTCTCCTATACCATAATCATATCACACTATTACACATTGCACAACCCCCATATTCCCAATTCCGCAAATATACAGTAACCCCAACGAATACAAATAACATAGAATAAAACTTACCAACAGTAGGATGAGGAATTGTACGCAAGGACTCCGAAGGTTTCACAAACAACAAGGCTATGGGATGATTAGGGAGTGATTAGGGAGAGATTAGGGTTAACGTAGAAATGATGAATTTGAAAAGATATTTTTGAAAACTGACGCGGGATATAAAATAATCTTAAACACTCCCTAATCAAACCGTCAAAATTATACTCGCCAGACCGAATACTCGGTCGAGTAAAGTTATACTCGGCCGAGTATCCTCTACTCGGTCGAGTATTCACTATACTCGGCCGAGTATTCATCAGCAGAACCAAAACAACTCACAACAACAGCACTACTCGGCCGAGTAGCCTCTACTCGGTCGAGTAGTCGCCAAAGAAAATCCGTAGTGTTACAATCTTCCCCCCTTAAAAAGAACTTCGTCCCGAAGTTCACACTCTACTATAAAACAAAGCACAACACTACACCACCAGACTATACTAACCACATATAACAACACCAAAGACTATACAAGTCATCACAACAAATCTTTATCCCGACTCAAAGCAAAACAACAAAAAAAACAAAACAAGACCGCGACCATCTCCTACCCTCCTAAAAAGACAACGGTTACGTCCCCGTAACCAAACATAACTGATCAAAAAGGTTAGGAAAACGTTCTCGCATAGCTTCCTCAGGTTCCCATGTGGCTTCCTCCACATTATGATTAGACCAAAGGACCTTGAGTAAGACCGTCTCACCATTCCGGGTCTTACGAACCTTGCGATCAAGAATCTCCTTAGGAATCTCGGCGTAGGACAAGGATTCATCAAGCTCGATGTTCTCCATTTCAAGAATATGCGACGGATCGCTCACATACTTCCGCAGTTGGGATACATGAAAAACATTGTGTACCCTATCCAAAGCCGGTGGTAACGCTAACCTGTAGGCTACCTCGCCAACACGGTCCAAAATCTCATAAGGACCTATAAACTTTTGGCTTACCTTACCCTTTTTCCCAAACCTCATAACACCTCGCATAGGTGACACTTTTAAAAGAACCTTGTCACCTACCGTAAACTCAATGTCCTTGCGGTGTAAGTCGGCGTAGCTCTTCTGACGATCTTGAGCTGCTCTCATCTTTTGCCGAATTAACTGGATTTGCTCAACCATATCTTGAACCAGCTGTGGCCCTAAAACCACCGTCTCGGAACTATCATCCCAACAAACTGGACTTCGGCATTTGCGGCCATACAAAGCTTCAAAAGGTGCCATCCCAATGCTTGCATGATAACTGTTATTGTATGAAAACTCGATCAGATCAAGCCTGTCTTCCCAACTGCCCCCAAAGTCCATAACACATGCCCTCAGCATATCCTCTAAGGTCTTGATGGTCCGTTCTGTCTGACCATCGGTTGCCGGATGAAAGGCTGTACTCATCTTTAAAGTTGTACCCATCAGCTCTTGTAGCTCTTGCCAAAACTTGGATATGAACCTCGCATCACGATCAGAAACGATATCTTTAGGTATACCATGTAACCGAACCACATGCCTCCTGTAACCCAATGCCAGCTGCAGCTTAGACCAAGTATCTTTCATGGGAACGAAATGGGCTGACTTGGTTAACCGGTCAACAATCACCCAAATCATGTTGTTACCTTGTTGTGACCTAGGTAACCCCACAATGAAGTCCATGGAGATCGACTCCCACTTCCACTCGGGCACTTTCAAGGACTGAATCTTACCTTGTGGTCTCCTTTATTCACCCTTGACCTTCTGACAGGTCAAACATCTGGCCACAAACTCAGCTACATCTCTCTTTATGTTTGGCCACCAAAAAGTCTTCTTAAGGTCTCTATAAATCTTGTCACCACCCGGGTGAACTGAATAAGGAGTGCAATGAGCCTCCGTCAAGATCACTCTCCGCAACTCTGCATCCTCAGGAACACACCATCTCCCATCAAAACGAACACTCCCATCTGGATGGATAGAAAACCTGGAAGCCGTTCCACTCTCTACCTTTGACTTCCAGTCCTGAATTTTAGGATCAAGCTCTTGCTTACTTTTGATGTTCTCATACAACTCTGGCTCGATCGTCAAATCCCCGATGGTATCCCCCTCTCGAATCATAAAGATCCCCAAACTAGACATCTCATCCCTCAACTTCAGCAAGGACATAGCTGTACATAGTGAATGAACGCTCTTCCTACTCAGTGCATCTGCAACAACATTAGCCTTACCCTCGTGATAGATGATCTCCATATCATAATCTCCAATCAGCTCCATCCACTGTCTCTATCGCATGTTAAGCTCCTTCTGAGTGTAGATATACTTTAGACTCTTATGATCAGAGAACACCTTAAAAGTTGCTCCATAAAGGTAGTGTCTCCAAATCTTAAGAGCGAACATAACTGCACCCAGCTCCAGATCATGAGTAGGGTAGTTCTCCTCATATTGCTTCAGCTGCCTCGAAGCATAGGCTATGACTTTCCCTTCCTGCATCAAAACACAACCAAGACCATTCTTTGAAGCGTCGGTATATACCTCAAAGTTCTCACAACCCTCTGGCAAGGCTAGGATAGGAGCTGTGGTCAAGCGTTCCTTTAAGGTCTGAAACGCCGTCTCACAACTCTCATCCCAAACAAATCTGACTTCCTTCCTCATCAAGGATGTCATAGGCCGCGTTATGGTAGAGAAATCTTTCACAAATCTTCTGTAGTAGCCGGCAAGGCCTAAGAAACTCCGAATCTCAGCAACATTCTTCGGCGATTCCCACTTGGTAACGGCCTCAATCTTACTAGGATCCACGGATACCCCCTTCTTAGATATTACATGGCCTAGAAAAGCCACTTCCTCTAACCAAAACTCGCACTTGGATAGCTTGGCATAAAGCTGATTTTCTCTCAAGGTCTGCAGAACTATTCTCAAGTGCTCCTCATGCTCTTCCTTAGTCTTAGAATAGACTAAGATATTGTCGATGAAAACAACCACAAACCTATCCAAAAACGGTGTAAAGATCCGATTCATCAAATCTATAAAAGCTGCTGGCGCATTGGTCAACCCAAAAGGCATCACCACGTACTCGTAATGACCATATCGAGATCGGAACGCTGTCTTAGGAATATCCTCATCTGCTATCCTCAGCTGGTGATATCCCGACCTAAGATCAATCTTGGAAAACACACCTGCTTCACTAAGCTGATCAGACAGGTCGTCAATCCTAGGCAACGGATACTTGTTCTTCACTGTGACGTGATTGAGCTCTCTGTAATCAATGCACAGTCTCATACTCCCATCTTTCTTCTTTACAAAAAGAACTGGAGCTCCCCACGGTGACACACTAGGCCTGATGTAACCCTTGCCTAGCAACTCATGTATCTGCTTTTTCAACTCTGCCAACTCTTTAGGTGCCATACGGTAAGGTGCTTTAGATATAGGACTCGTTCCCGGCTTAAGCTCCACGCTGAAATCAACATCCCTCTTGGGAGGCAAACTCGGTATCTCTTCAGGAAAAACATCTTCGAACTCTCTCACCACAGATATCTAAGAAGCTGTCGGTGGCTCTACTCGGTGATCTCTCACATGACAAAGAATCAAGGGACACTTCTTCCTTAAACATGACTTTAAAGTCATCACAGCTATGAACCTACACTTAGGCTTTACCACAAACCCTCTATAGGACACCCTAACACCCTTGGGACCCTTTAAGGACACCCTCTTTTGCCGACAATCTATCCTGGCATCATACTTACCCAGCCAATCCATCCCGACAATCACCTCGAACCCATCCATAGGAAACTCTAACAGGTCTACTGGTAAATCTACCCCTCCAACTACCATGGATACTCCCTTATACAGCTTGAGACACGACACAGACTCCTCTGAAGGTATGAATACATCATCTTTTATAACCTCAAACTTCCCCAAACCCATAGACACAGTATGACTCTTAGACACAAAAGAATGTGTAGCCCCGGAATCAAACAAAACAAAGGACGGTACATTATGAACAAGAAAGGTACCGGTAACTACATGAGCGTCATCCTGTGCTTCCTGCTTGTCCATCATGAAGAGCTTCCCACTGTTTTTCTGTCCTCCACCCTGAACTGAAGCATTGGAGGTACTTGGCTTGGCTGCCGAATCCTGAGTGGTGCTGTTGTTCTGGCGCTGATAAGATCCACCACCACCGCGGTTGTAACCGCCCTGGTTGCCCTGTCCACCTCTGTTGCCCCATGAACCTCCCGGTCGGTTACTAGAAAAACTCTGAGTCGGCCCCTGAGAAAAATTCCCTGACCGAGCCCCTGAACCATTGCCGGGCTTGTAGCTCGTGCATTCCCGTCTTTTGTGGCCTATCCCACCACAGTTGAAGCATGTAAGGTTAGAGTTGTCACTCACACTCCGACCTCCATTCTTTCCCTAGCCACGAGATCCTACCGAGAAATCAGCTCCCCCAGAAAAAGCCTTAGCATGACCAAAGTTCCCTTTCTTGTTGGTCGACTGACTGTTGTTTCCACCATCAGCCTTCCTCTTTTCAGCAGCAGTCCTCTCATCGATCTCTCTTGAGAGATCTACCATTCTCTCAGCTTGACCCGCTCTCAGGTACACTTCCTTGAGGTCGGTAGCAACCCCACCGGCATACGACTCGATCTTAGCGAGATAAACCCCTCTCAAAACGGAGAGCCAAACCTCTCTCCTAGTGCATGTCTTCAACATAACGAGATAGCTCCAAAAACCGATGATAGTAGTCAGTGACCGTCATCTCCTCAGTCATGGTGAAGGAATCAAAGTCGGATCTCATCTTGTGTTGGATATGCTCCGGCACAAACTGCTCTCTCATAGCACTCTTTAACCCAGACCAAGGAATAGCTCCTTCGGCCTGGTAAAAAGCTCTAGCATCTTCCTTGACATTTTGCCACCAAACTGCAGCCTCACCTCTTAGGTAGTACACTACCTGCTCAACAATCATGTCCTCGGGGCACTTAACCATTTCTATGAGAGCCTCAATCTCACGGTGCCACTTCTCGAGTAGCTTTGGTTCACCTACCCCGTCATATGTGGGAGGGTTGAAGCGAGTAATGATGATGCTGAGCTGAGTTGCATCCATCGACTTCTCGTTCCCCTTTCCCACATTTTTGAGAGCTTCAAGGAGAGCCTCTTGTTGCTCAATCATGCGAGCAACTTCATCAAGAGTCATCTCCGAAGCTTGGATCTGCGCGGGAGTTCTTTTGGGCGGCATACTGAACTGACAAGAAACACGGAAATGTAAACACAAAAGCTTACAACTCAAAACGTAATAACTTTCCGCCAAAAGAACACTCGGCCGAGTATACAACCATACTCGGTCGAGTAACGACCACTCGGTCGAGTATCTTAGATACTCGGTCGAGTATTCGACTCCAGAAGCCAATGTCAGAAACTCAAAAATAACACTCGGTCGCGTAAAACAACACTCAGCCGAGTAGCCACTACTCGGTCGAGTATACTTCTTACTCGGTCGAGTTATCACATACAGTAGCCACTGCTACTCACTGCCAAAAATTACTCGGTCGAGTGCTTGGTTACTCGGCCGAGTGCTCCCTACTCGGTCGAGTACCTGCCCTGCTCGGCCGAGTCACAGAATAGACGGGTATACAGTATAAAGTTCTCTATCATGCTCACTATTCCCGCAACAAACACATAACATCAAGGACTTTAATGCCAATTAAAATCACATCAGCCTACAATTCAAATATCAAGAACTTTAATGCCATGTCGTAATCATATGAGCATACAAATCATGCATACACTAACTCCAACATGACAAACATTCACACACCCGTCACATCCCCCATTTTTCCATCACCACATTTACAACTTTCAACACACACCTTCAATTATCAACTATTACCAACATGCATCTTCACATACATATGCATACAAATCCTAACGCTCATCACACTTCCCCATGTTACCGGCTCAAGTTAGTGAGGGCCAATTTGCGACTCCGGGACGTCTCCCGAGTCTTTGCGGTAGCTCCAAACAACTCTCCCCGGGTTCATTTTATTTAGACTCCCTAGGTTCATTAAATTCATTTGTTTAGGTGCCGGAATCTTCGGCTCTGATACCACTTTGTAACACCCCCTCATACCAAGGTGCCTTACCAGGACCACCCTACCATGAAAGTGTGTTACCATCTCGGTTGCCCGAGGTTAGTACATATCAAAAGCGTCTGAACTGAGCACATTTATTAAAGTACTGTAAAGCATAAAGTTTACAACATCCCAAATCCAAATACTGGTTTAACAAAATACAACTCCAAAGTTTAACAATAAAAGAAATCCAATCTAAGACTCAGACGGTGATGCTATGACTGGTGATGGCGACACTCCCAAGACAGTCCCCAAGCTCACACTAGCAATACCTGTCAAGCCTGCTCACCATCCCCGAATGGATCACCGCAGATTCCACAAACAACACGGGGTCAGTATTACTCAAACATTAAGACAAACAAACGGAGAAATCAACTGATCATCGCCAATTCCCAATCCTCCATTCTCACACAGTAACCGACTACACACTTAAGTGTGTAGCCCCGCGCATTACCCATCGCAACAGGTAATCCTCGCCGCCAGTGGGTGACCGCAGCCGATCCCACCTAGTCCAGCTCCTCAACGAGCGACAACAATCCCTGTCCCTTAATGTGCACATCCCTTCCCGTGGCGGGTTCCACGGAGGGCGAACTAGGGTGTGAAGCCACTCCCGCAAGTGACTCCACCACAATCACAATCATATGATATCACAACCATCTCAACACCCTCACACCAACATCGTCACAACAATCTCCATACTCCGATGATCAACAGATAACAATAATCACAACAAACATGTCTTACAAGAACAGTAAACTGAGTAGGAAACCCTACCTTAGAAATCAACAGTGGGAATGAACTTGAACACTCAGAAAGGCTCCTCTACGAAGTCTTCTCCTATACCATAATCATATCACACAATTACACATTGCACAACCCCCATATTCCCAATTCCGCAAATATACAGTAACCCCAACGAATACAAATAACATAGAATAAAACTTACCAACAGTAGGATGAGGAATTGTACGCAAGGACTCCGAAGGTTTCACAAACAACAAGGCTATGAGATGATTAGGGAGTGATTAGGGAGAGATTAGGGTTAACGTAAAAATGATGAAGTTGAAAATATGTTTTTGAAAACTGACGCGGGATATAAAATAATCTTAAACACTCCCTAATCAAACCGTCAAAATAATACACGCCAGACCGAATACTCGGTCGAGTAAAGTTATACTCGGACGAGTATCCTCTACTCGGTCGAGTATTCATTATACTCGGCCGAGTATTCATCGGCAGAACCAAAACAACTCACAACAACAGCACTACTCGGCCGAGTAGGCTCTACTCGGTCGAGTAGTCGCCAAAGAAAATCCGTAGTGTTACAGGGAGTAGATTGAATAGTCACAAACATCTCTTATAGTTGAAATGTTACTTTGTGAAAGTAATAGAATTATAGAGTGAGAGTTGGTATTGAACTATAATCTATGAAGATAGAATGAGAGCATAGTTTAGTGGGAGTTTATCGCACATGTCTTATTGTTAATATATTACTTTGTGAAAGTAATAGTATCATGACCTTGTTACATACGAGCCGAAGCATTACAATCCGAAAATTGTTGCTCATGAGTAGATTTACTTTAAAGTGAGGGTCTCTTTAATGGTAAATAGAGCTTTAGAATACACAAATGCATAAGATTTACATGAAGATGTTGATCAAGATAAATTGTGTTAGAAATTGCCGCATTTCATTTTAATAAAGAATAGCAAATAGAATTCGCTTTTCTAAAATGGGAATTTAGAGAAGGAAGTGTTTGAAACACAAAATCTTAGATGAAGATCTAAGAATCCTAACATATTATTCGTAGCTTTCTTAAGTGATCTCAGAATGATCTTAAGCAAGCATTAAAGGATTATACTTTTTGTTCTTGTGATAATAGTGAATTGTTTCATTCACATGATTGAAGAATCATGATTATGCATGAAGTTAAGTGGGAGCTAGAATTGTTTCTCCATGTCTTATATGTTGATAACATATTACTTATTGAGTATATTGTACCAATTCTCTCTTTTGGCAAGAGTGATTGGGAGACTAGGAAAAGGTGCAATATACTTTAGATTACCGAATCTATGTGAGAGTATATTGGCATAGAGTTGAGAGTCTTATGAGGATAAGATATTTCACATCTGTTGTACAACAACAAAGTCAAATAGGCTATTCATGTTGATGGAAGTAGAATTACTATGATGGAGTCATAATTAGTCTATGAACCTATTAAGTTGTTGATTACATGAAATCGAATTCTAATGTTTTCGCCATTAGAATGATCATGTATGCCAACAAACGCATGTGCCATGATGTGATATATGCTGAGAGCACAATAAGTCAATTAAAGGGATAATTCCCACATTTTGGCTTGTGAAAGCCTTAAAGAACATCCTTGAGATTCTTGACAAGAATTAAGGATTCGTTCACATGTTTGGATGACAAACTAAGTTGGGTGTTGAAGTGTTGCACAAACTTTAGATTCCAAACTCAAAAGGGATTTGATGAAATCCTAGACTGCTTTATTGACTAAGGAGCAAGAGACTAAGAAAGGTGTTTTAGTTTCGCGCATTGCAAATTCTACAAATGGATTCTAAGTAAATTGTGATAAAATCGTCAATGTATGGATTAAGGGTGAATCCCTCTACAAATGACTTTATCACATGTTATGCGATAACAATGGGAGCATCTTTCAAGTTAAAGAGCCCAAGTCTAGTAAGTAGTCTAGACAAATACTTAGAAATGAATTCAAGTTATTAGAGATAACATTGAATTGAAGGAAATAACAATTGATAAAGTTGGAATCTATGGATATCGGGTATATCTACTTTCCAAGCTTTTATTGCATCTAAACTAGTGTTTATAATACACTAAAGATTATAGAATATGAATTAGTAGTAGTGTATTGACTATTCATATGTGATAATCACGTTTATCATTTGAGTTTTATTAAACTCACCCGCTACCTTGTTGTATCCGAATGGGTTGTAGAGACAAATTGAACCCCATTAAAGTGAACTGGATTGACATGGTATTCGCCCCTAGTTACTTATATGAGGTGACGTCTCCAAGTGACTAGAGTGTGATGCGATTGATGGCAAGTTCAAGTGCCATAGAGTCATATGGGATGACTAGTCGATCACATAGGCAGAAATGTATGGGACCTCTGTCGGGCAGTGACCGCTTATAGAGTTCTGGAAATTCATAAAGCCTGGTCGTGGCAAGAGCTACTATAGTATTCTTATGAGTCAATTCTTTTGACTAGAGACTATTCGCCCAAGTTGGCACAACTTCTGATTAGCTTTGATTTATACTCTACGATTTCGTAAATGAGGTCAAACTGGGTATATTTTGGGTTATGATGGACTGTCGCTGAACGAAGGGAATAGGGCGATAGGAATTGTCCACCCCTTGTCAGGGTTGTTTGAAATCTCAAGGCCACTCGAGGAGTAGTTAACTGGAAATGCGTGGCCACGCTCGGAAGGTATCTGTGATAGATAATCCGGTCGGACAGCTAATCTCCAGATCGAGAAAACCACTCAAGATATGATCAAGTGTAAGTACGACCTGCAAGACACCTTGCATTGAGTGGGAGATTGTAATAGAACAAGAGAAATGGTGACGCACACTTGTCTAGGACAAGTGGGAGATTGTTGGGAAATGTGTCCTCGACAATAGTGCGATCACATGATTTAAATATCATTATTAAATCTCATACTAAGAATACACGAGGGATGATTCTTTATACAGTCGACTGACCGTCATTAATCGGTAATGATTGGCTAACTAGAGTTTGACATTACTATCGTGTGACGGTGGTGGTCAGTTGATCCCTTTAGGTCACACCTATAGGATGAGGCCCAAATAGATATTTAATTAATTGTATGCGATACGAATTAATTAATTCCTTAATTATGAGAGTGCAATTTTACGTCTTATTGTAATGTGATTAAATAAGATTTAATTTAGTAATTAAGTGTTAAATTACTAAATTAGTTGAGGTATTATATAAGTTTTGAGGTAGAGGTAATTAGTTATTTAAAGTTACAAGAAGTTGTAATTTTAACTAACTAGTAATTATGGGACCCATTATATGATGATATAATGGTAGTATACTACTCAAAAAGTGGAGTGTATATTATATTATTAATTGTAATATTTAAGTGTTAAATGATTACATTATTAATTAATTATGTAAGATAGTTAAACATATGACTTATAAGCATTTGTGGGACAAATGACAAAAGGCAAAAATGGACCAAAATGGGTCCAATATTTCGGCCATATGAGAGAGCACAAGATGCTCTTTTGTCTTTGTTGGTATTTGATTAAAGCATGATAGTGACACTACATAGAAGCTTTAATCATGCCTACATCTTACACACATGCTCCCTATACTCTACATATACTAAACAAAAGAGTAAAAACAAAAGCAAAAGATTCCTACCCTTTGTTGTGGCCACCGGTTTTTGGCCTTTTAAATGAGCATTTTGTTGCTCATTTTTGTGGTTGAAGTTTTTTTTGCTTGTTTTCTCTCAAGTTCTTCCGCACATGCAATTGCTAAAATATCTCACAAATACTAATACACATCAAACTATTACTAGAGGTAATAATACTAGAAATATTAGTAATATTAAGGGAACATTTCTACTACATATCTAGTTAATATTAGTAGGAATTTTGGGATTAATCTTGGGTGTAATTTATTGGAGTGGCTTCTATACTTTGAGTCTTAGGAGGATCATCCATCATATTTAGCTCAAGAACAAGTGAAGGAAGGTGACCTTAGTTGTGCCCATATTTTCGAATCAACTAGCAATGTAAGGAACATTGTTTTTCTTATAAATCTTTCATTTTGTTATGCATGCACTAGATCTAAAGAACAAATAATTAACAAATTAATTAGTTCACTATTAGAGGACTCTAATAATAGGTATATGAACCTAACACACTAAATATTTGACAATAATTCAACTTGATATTTTATTATTGCTCTTTAAACACTTTTATTTATATTAATAAAGAAATAATTCCCAATTAAGTCATAAAAATTCAAAAATTTCAAAATCATAATTTAGTATATTTTGTAAAATTCCCAACATTCCAAAATTTTAATAAAATTTTCCCATAGAATATTTTAATTTATTTCACAAATAAATCGCATAATACATGATTTTAACCCTTTAATTCCAAATTAAACATAAAATTATTAAATAAATCAAAATTAAAATTTTGAATATTCTATATAAGTTCTTAGAACCTGGAAAAGACAAATTTTTAGCTCCAAAATCGAATTTACAATTATGACTATTTAAAATTGCTATTTATCAATTTTACAATATAAAAATCAATAAACATCCAAATCGAACGAAATTTGACATGCAACTTTAGATCTGATGTTTATATCATATATATAACTTTGGGAAAAAATTTCATCCCATAAAATTTATTTTAGCTATTTTTTGCTAAAATAGTCACTATTTAAGTGATTTTTACGTCTAAAAATCATAAATCATGCAAAATAAAAACATTTTATCTCAAAATTTACATACAGTGTGTAACTATTGCATATGACAACATACTAAAGTTTCAGGGGCAGAATCAAAGTCTAACTAATTTTAACCAAAATACCTCCAATTGATCCATTTTTATCATGTAAAAATCATACAGCATGCAATATAAAACACTTTTATACGAAATTTTACATACAAGAAGTAAAATATGCATGTGAGGTCATGTTAAAATTTCAAGGTCAGAATCGTAGTCTAACATATTTTAGTATTTAAAAGTCATTTTACCAAATAAAATGTAATAAAAATACTAAAAATAAACTAAAGAGCAATATTTATACCATAAATCATCACAATGACCTAAAATCCATTTAGGACCAGAATTTTATTCATGCAAAAAATTTCGTGGTAATTATCCTCATAAATCACAAATTTCTAGTTTTATATGTTAACATTTTAACTTGGAAAAACAATAACCGATTATGCATGCAAAAACCTGGCTCTGATACCAATTGTAGGATTCATAAACCTCTTATTATATATTTCTAATAACTTTAGATATGTAGTTTAGACATAAACTAGTCTAGATCTTATGCTTGCATAACAAAAACACAAAGTAAGAAGAAATCGATCAATCTTACAAAGAGGGCCGAATGGTTATACTAATTGGCCACCTTCCAAATTAGTCTTCTTAAGAAAATCCTAGTGCTCCAAGGATGGTCTTAGATTTAATAGTAGATTCTACTCCTCAAGTATTTGTACCAAGATAATCACCCTTAATGCATATACTAATTTGAATACTAGTGTAATACTCCGTATTTATGAGTCTTTGGGTATTCTATCGAGTAGGCCTTACTCTGTCGAGTAAGGGTAAGTTGCGTTTTAGAAAAGTTTCTAACCTGTTGGGTACTCGATCGAGTAGCTGGGGCACTCGATCGAGTAGGGGGGTACTCGATCGAGTACCTTGGGTACTCGATCGAGTAGCCGGTTTTACGGGGAGTTTTCTCGGGTTTTGTTAATTATGCGATTAAGATATATAACCTTCCGTCATTGTTTCTAAATCACTTTTGCAAAACCTAATTTACTGTTTAAGAGAGAAAGCAAGCAAGTTCACCATCTTAATCGCATTGTTAGCAATTCCTGGAGTTTGGGAGGTCGGTTCTTATCGTTGGTTATACCGTTGAGTTCCTTGCGTCGAGGGTAAGATCTATGTACCCTTTTTATTGTCTTTCCTTTGATTTGGTTAAACCCTAATATAGGGATTTGGGGGTTTTTGAGTAGTATGTGATTTGGTAGCATTTGTATGTTGTATGATAGGAGGAGGTTTCATAGAGGAAGCTTTTTGATACAGCAGTAGAGACCGTCTGATTGTGTGCTTTCCAGGTAGGATTTCCTACTCAGTATTAGTCCCATAATGGGATGTTGGTTAATGTGTTGAGATTGATTGTTGATATAGTAAGTGTATTGTGACGGTTGTGATTGTGATTGTGATTGTGATTGTGATTGAATTGTGATTGTGATTGTTGTATATGGTTCTCGAGGCGTGTCCTCGGCTGAGTGGGGTCACTTGCGGGAGTGGCTTCACGCCCTAGTTTCGCCTTCTGTGGAACCCGCCACAGAAGGGATGTGCACATTAATGGACAGGGTTATCGCTCACTATGTGGAGCGGGGATTTGGTGGGTACGGCTGCGGTCCCCCATCGCGGCGGGTCCAAAGGATGGACGATCGGTGATTGAGATGATTGGAATTGGTTGGTTGTGTGTGTGTGACAGTTAAGATGTCTGTTTATCTTGTTGTATATAAATATATTGAGTTGTGTGATTAGTACTGACCCCGGTTGTTGTTTTGTAAACCTGCGGTGATGCATTCGGGGATGGTGAGCAGATATTGAGCAGGTATGAGATGAGTACTGGGATAGCTGGGATTGTCACGACATGATGATAGGAGTCTTCCGCTGTAGCTTATTAGTTTATTTACATTTCAGTTAGAACAGTCAGTTTGAGAACATGTATTACACTTTTGGTTTGGTTTTGAGAATTGTAACTCTTCACTAAGTATTTATATTTAAACGTTGTTTCTTCATTGTTTATTTGATCATCATTGCCTCGGGTAACCGAGATGGTAATGTCTTCATACCTGAGTGGTCCTGGTAAGGCACTTGGAGTATGGGGGTGTTACAAATGGTATCAGAGCGACGATCCTGAAACCTGTAACCAATGAACCTAATGAACATAGGGAGTCAATTAAAATGAACCCGGCGTAAAGGTTGTAGGAGCTAATGCAAAGGCTTGGGAGACGTCCTGAAGCCGCGAACTCGCCCTACAATTTTGAACCGGTCACATGGGGGGGGGGGGGTGTATGTCAAGGTCGTATGTGTTGTTTGGTTAACTTGTATGTGAATGCGATGAAGTGTGTGTAATTGTTGGATGTTTGAAGTAGAAATTTAAGAATGTGAAAGAAAGGTTAATGATATATGGAAACTCGTTGTTGGAATGATAACATGTTGGATGTTTACAAGGTAGCGTTTAATAACATGATATAATAATCTCGTAGATCGTATGAAAAGATGCGTGGCATATTATGTTTAGTTATGATATAATATGTGGTTTTATAAAGTTTTTATCATGTTAGCATATGATATAGCATGCGGGTAGCGTTTCTGAGTTAGCATGACTCGATCGAGTGGGACTGACTTGATCGGGTGGGTTTTTGATGATTTCGAGTCCAGAATCGTGATTTTGGGCACTCGATCGAGTACCTGGGGCACTCGATCGAGTAGGTGGTCACTCGATCGAGTAGCCTAGCTACTCGATCGAGTATGTTAGAGATCAGAAGGTCTGTTTGGGGTCTGATGTTGGGGCACTCGATCGAGTATGGAGGGCACTCGATCGAGTAGCCCGTTACTCGATCGAGTATGTTTGGGCACTCGATCGAGTAGGTTCTGGGCAGCGTGTTTTCATGTTTTGAGGTTTAGTACGTGTGTTTATTTCTACCCTTTCTTATATAGTTTCAAGATGCCGCCCAAGAAGAATGCTTTGTATGCGAGAGCTGAGCTTATGACTATAGATGACATCGTTAATATGTTGGAGCATCAGGATGCTCTTACTGAGGCTTTAAAGACTGTGGGGAAAGATAAGGATAAGGATAAAGAGAAGGAGGTTGATCATTCTAAAATCAGCCTCTATATAGCGAGGTTTAACCCGAAAGAGTATAAGGGAGTTGGGGAGCCTAACCTTCTTGATAGTTGGCTTAGAGAGATGGAGAACATATTAGATTTGGTTCACTGTCCTGATGAGATGAGAGTGGAACAGGCTGCATTCTATCTGAGGGAGGCAGCTGGCAAGTGGTGGGATACAGTGAAGGTGAGTGCTAAGGAGATATATACAAACCAAGGTTTACCTGCTATACCTTGGGAGGAGTTTTGTAGAGCTGTGAGAAAGGAGTTCGTACCGGAGCATGTGAGGAGTAAGTTGAGGGAAGAGTTTGACAGTTTTAAGATGACCGCTGAGATGTCTGTGGCCGAGTACTACAGGCAGTTCAATGAGAAGTCTAGGTATGCTGAGGATATGGGTTTGAGTGAGGAGAACCTGGCGTTGAGGTTTGAGAGGGGGTTGACTCCTAAGATTATGGATAAGTTACCCGTGGGAATCCTTACTGATGTTAAGGAAGCTTATGAGAGAGCTGGGAGAGCTGAGAGGTTGGTGAAGATGGCTCAGGAGAGGTCAGGGGGTGAGAAGAGGAAGTCATAGAGCGAGGGTGGTGGCCAGTCTAATCACAAGAAAGGCAACCACAATCAGTCTAAAGGGTTTTCTTCTGGGTCAGGGTTCAGTGCTGGGGCTTCCTTTGGGCGCGGCCGTGGAAGTGTTAGTGGTAGTTGGGGAGTGACCTGCTATAGCTGTGGTGGTGTAGGCCACAAGAGACATGAGTGCACAAGTGCATCGGGATCTTTCCTGAGACCAGTGCAGAGCTATGGGAGCAACAGACCGGCTGGGTCATGGCCAAACCGGGGAAGTCAGAGTTACCAGAGTGGAGGCAACCGCAACGGCGGTAATTCTTATCAGAAACCACCAACGAACAACAACAACAACAATCAAGGGTCGGGTGCTAAGCCGACCACTTCAGCTAGTACTGTCCAGGGAGGTGGACAGAAGACCAGTGGAAAGTTATTCATGATGGGGAAGAAAGCAGCTGAGGAGGATGCACACGTTATCACCGATACTTTCCTTGTTAATGGTATTCATACCTTTGTTTTGTTTGATTCGGGGGCTTCTCAGTCGTTTGTATCTTCAAGTCATGTTAAATGGTTGGGTTTGAGGGTATATGAATCTGTTAGTGAGCAAGTTTTTATACCTTCGGGTGAGTCTGTATCATGTGGGAGGTTGTTTAGAGATGTATCTATGATAGTTGGGCAAGTTGATCTACCTGTAGACTTGCTAGAGTTTCCTTTTGACGGTTTTGAGATGATAGTCGGGATGGATTGGTTAGGAAAGTATAAAGCTAAGATAGACTGTCATCAAAAGAAAGTGTCTTTAAGAGGTCCTAAGGGTGTTAGTGTGTCTTATCGTGGGTTTCTAGTCAAACCCAAAGTTAAGTTGATTGCAGCTGTCACCTTGAAGTCTTATCTGAGGAAGGGATGTCCTTTGATCTTGTGCCATGTGAGAGATGAACGGATAGAGAGTCCGACAGTTGATCAGATACCAGTGGTGGGAGAGCTTGCAGATGTTTTTCCTGATGAGATTCCGGGGTTGCCACCAAAGAGGGAGATAGATTTCACCGTTGAGTTGAAACCAGGGACGGGGCCAATCTCTAAGGCACCGTATCGTATGGGTCCTAAGGAGATGGAGGAGCTTAGGAAGCAGTTGGATGATTTGATAGAGAAGGGATACATTAGACCTAGTGTATCGCCGTGGGGAGCACCAGTTCTTTTTGTGAAGAAGAAAGATGGGAGTTTGAGGTTGTGCATAGATTACGGGAGCCTGAACCGAGTGACGGTGAAGAACAAGTATCCTTTGCCAAGGATAGATGACCTGTTTGATCGATGAGCGGTGCATCGTCTTTTCTAAGATTGATCGAGGTCGGGGTACCATCCGGTGAAGATTAGAGAGGTGGACATACCAAAGACAGCTTTCACGTCGAGGTATGGCCATTATGAGTATGTGGTGATGCCGTTTGGGTTGTCTAATGCGCCGGCAGTGTTTATGGATTTGATGAATAGGATCTTCAGACAGTTCTTGGACCAAATTGTAGTGGTATTTATCGATGATATCTTAGTCTATTCTAAGACTAAGGAGGAGCATGAGGAGCATCTGAGGATCGTGTTACAAACGTTGAGGGAGCATGAGTTGTATGCTAAGCTGTCCAAGTGTGAGTTCTGGTTAGAGAAAGTTGCTTTTCTGGGGCATGTGATCTCTAAGGAGGGAGTGGTTGTGGATCCCAAAAGAATGAGGCGGTGACAAAAGTGGGAAGCACCAAAGAATGTTCTTTGAGATCGGGAGTTTTCCGGGTTTAGTGGGTACTACGAGACGGTTCGTGAAAGATTTCTCCAAGATAGCTAGACCGATGACGGCGTTGATGAGAAAAGAGAACAGGTTTCGTTGGGATGAGAGTTGTGAGACGGCGTTCCAAACATTAAAGGAGCGTTTGACCACGCTCCCGTCTTAGCATTGCTGAAGGGAGCGAGAATTGAGGTTTATACAGATGCCTCGAAGAATGGGTTGGGATGTGTGTTAATGCAGAATGGTAAAGTGATTGCCTATGCTTCTAGGCAATTGAAGCCTTATGAGGAGAACTACCCTACTCATGATCTGGAGTTTGGTGCGGTGGTGTTTGCTCTCAAGATTTGGAGACATTACCTTTATGGAGCAATCTTTAAGGTATTTTCTGATCACAAGAGTCTCAAGTACATCTTCACTCAAAAGGAGTTGAACATGAGACAGAGGAGGTGGATGGAGCTGATTGGCGATTATGACATGGAAATCATCTACCATGAAGGGAAGGCCAACGTTGTTGCTGATGCTTTGAGTAGGAAGAGTGTACATTCTCTGTGTACAACTCTATCTTTGATGAGGCTGAGAGATGAGGTAGCGAGGTTTGGGATACATATAATGCAGAAAGGGGATGCCATGGGTGATATGACAGTACAACTTGAGTTTTATGATGACATTCGAGGTAAGCAGGTGTTGGATCCTAAGATAGTGGAGTGGATAGCTGGAGTTGAGAAAGGGACGGTGTCCCGATTTTCTATTCATACAGATGGTAGTTTGAGGTTTGATGGTAGTTGGTGTGTTCCTAATGATGTGGAGTTGAAAAAGACAATCATGACAGAGGCGCATTGTACACCATACTCAGTACATCCGGGTGGTGACAAGCTATACAAGGATTTGAAGAAAACGTTTTGGTGGCACAGGATGAAGAAAGAGACAAATGAGTTTGTGTCCCGTTGTTTGACATGCCAGAGAGTTAAAGGGGAACAGCAACGACCACAAGGTAAGATTCAGTCTTTAGAGGTACCTGAGTGGAAGTGGGAATCCATTTCCATGGATTTCATTGTGGGTTGGCCAAAGAGTCAACAGGGTAACAACATGATTTGGGTAATAGTGGATCGACTGACCAAGTCAGCTCACTTTGTTCCAATGAAAGATACATGGACTAAGGCACAATTGGCTATGGCCTATCGAAAGAACGTGCTTAAGTTACATGGAGTCCCTAAGGACATAGTGTCTGATAGAGATGCGAGATTTATATCGAGGTTTTGGAAAGAGTTGCAGGAATCGTTGGGAACAACTTTGAAGATGAGTACAGCATTTCATCCTGCGACAGACGGGCAGACTAAGAGAACAATCAAGACTCTTGAGGATATGTTGCGAGCTTGTGTGATGGATTTTGGTGGTAGCTGGGAACAGAGGCTGGACTTGATAGAATTTTCTTACAATAACAGCTATCACACTAGTATTGGTATGGCACAGTTTGAGGCTTTGTATGGGAGGAGATGTAGGAGTCCAATCTGTTGGGACGATAGTGCTGAGGCAGTGGTTTTAGGACTAGAGATGGTGCATGAGATGGGGGAACAGATTAAGATGATCAGGGAACGGAGGAGAGCAGCTCAGAATAGGCAAAAGAGTTATGCAGATCTACATCGCCGAGACATAGAGTTTCAAGTTGGAGACAAGGTTCTTTTGAAAGTGTCTCCTATGCGTGGGGTTATGAGATTTGGGAAAAAAGGCAAGCTAAGTCAGAAGTTTATATGGCCTTATGAGATCTTAGAGCGAGTTGGGGAAGTTGCATATCGTCTGGCTTTACCAGCTGCATTAGAGAGAGTACATAATGTGTTTCATGTATCGCAGCTGCGGAAGTATGTGAGTGACCCGTCACATGTGTTAGAGGCAGAGAGCTTAGAGCTAGATGAGTCCTTATCATATCTTGAGGTGCCTAAGCAGATTCTTGACCGAAAGGTTAGAAAGACTAGGGGTGGTGAGACAGTTCTGCTTAAGATCCTTTGGTCTAACCACGAGACCGAGGAAGCTACATGGGAGCCAGAGGAAGCTATGAAAGAGCGTTACCCTTTCCTTTTTGATCAGGTATGTATGGTTACGGGGACGTAACCTTGTTTCTTTTAGGGGGGTAGGAGATGATCGCGAACAGTTTTTAAGAGTTTTATACTCTTTTTTGTATGTTGCGTCGGTATGTTTGTCGGGATGAGTTGGGTTAGTAACATGTTTTATGTTGAATTTTGTTTTGGTTGTTGAGTCGGGAGTGTTATGGGAGTACCTTTGTTTAGTGGTGGTTTGAACTTCGGGGACGAAGTTCTTTTTAAGGAGGGAAGACTGTAATACTCCGTATTTATGTGTCTTTGGGTACTCTATCAAGTAGGCCTTACTCTGTCGAGTAAGGGTAAGTTGCGTTTTAGAAAAGTTTCTGACCTGTTGGGTACTCGATCGAGTAGCTGGGGCACTCGATCGAGTAGGGGGGTACTCGATCGAGTACCTTGGGTACTCGATCGAGTAGCCGGTTTTACGGGGAGTTTTCTCGGGTTTTGTTAATTATGCGATTAAGATATATAACCTTCCGTCATTGTTTCTAAATCACTTTTGCAAAACCTAATTTACTGTTTAAGAGAGAAAGCAAGCAAGTTCACCATCTTAATCGCATTGTTAGCAATTCCTGGAGTTTGGGAGGTCGGTTCTTATCGTTGGTTATACCGTTGAGTTCCTTGCGTCGAGGGTAAGATCTATGTACCCTTTTTATTGTCTTTCCTTTGATTTGGTTAAACCCTAATATAGGGATTTGGGGGTTTTTGAGTAGTATGTGATTTGGTAGCATTTGTATGTTGTATGATAGGAGGAGGTTTCATAGAGGAAGCTTTTTGATACGAAGAGAGAGACCGTCGATTGTGTGCTTTCCAGGTAGGATTTCCTACTCAGTATTAGTCCCATAATGGGATGTTGGTTAATGTGTTGAGATTGATTGTTGATATAGTAAGTGTATTGTGACGGTTGTGATTGTGATTGTGATTGTGATTGTTGTCTGTGGTTCTCGAGGCGTGTCCTCGGCTGAGTGGGGTCACTTGCGGGAGTGGCTTCACGCCCTAGTTTCGCCTTCCGTGGAACCCGCCACAGAAGGGATGTGCACATTAATGGACAGGGTTATCGCTCACTATGTGGAGCGGGGATTTGGTGGGTACGGCTGCGGTCCCCCATCGGCGGCGGGGTCCAAAGGGGACGATCGATGATTGAGATGATTGGAATTGGTTGGTTGTGTGTGTGTGACAGTTAAGCTGTCTTTTTATCTTGTTGTATATAAATATATTGAGTTGTGTGATTAGTACTGACCCTGGTTGTTGTTTTGTAAACCTGCGGTGATCCATTCGGGGATGGTGATCAGATATTGAGCAGGTATGAGATGAGTACTGGATAGCTGGGATTGCCACGACATGATGATAGGAGTCTTCCGCTGTAGCTTATTAGTTTATTTACATTTCGATTAGAACATCGGTTTTGAGAACATGTATTACACTTTTGGTTTGGTTTTGAGAATTGTAACTCTTCACTAAGTATTTATATTTAAACGTTGTTTCTTCATTGTTTATTTGATCATCATTGCCTCGGGTAACCGAGATGGTAATGTCTTCATACCTGAGTGGTCCTGGTAAGGCACTTGGAGTATGGGGGTGTTACAACTAGAATTAGTATATGAGCCCTTAAAAATTGATACTAATATTATTATTAACTACTACTAGTAATGATATAATAATATTGTAGATTTGTGAGATATTTTTTCTTGTGTGGTCTCAACAATTAGAGAGAATTTGAAAATTATCAATCTAATAAATTTAGGGTAGAATGAATAATGAGAATAAGAAGAGAAAAACTCTCCTTATTCACTTAGGGGGCCGGGTGGCATGGGGAGTATTGCGCAATCCATGCTCATTTTGTTATTCTCAAGATGTAGAGTGTAGGGCTAGTGATTTGGTCTATTAGAGACATAATCATTGTGCTTAATTCTCAATTAGAGCAACAAGTAAGTCCTAAAACTACCCAACCCCCTCCACTTACATGGCACCCTTGAGATAAAAGGGTCCATTTTAAGTTTGTCAATTGTTCAATTTGTGTAGTGTGACATATTGGACATGTTACTAGACATGTTATTAAATAATGCATTTTTAACTTGTTAAAAATCATTATATTAACAAAATAAATCACATACAAAAATTAACTAGTAATTTATGATTACAAGTACTTAAAATGGGTCATAGAATTATAAATCACAACAACTTGTATTTATAATAAACCATTCATTTTTATTTTAATTGTTTCATAAACAATAAATAAACTTAAGTAATAAAACAATTTAATTACTTAGTACAAATCTTATTTAATCGAATTATAATAAGATACATATTCTTACTCACAAAATCATTCGTTCAATTTTAAGGAATTAATTAACTTGTATCATCATACAATTAATTAATTAATCAATTAAGAGTGTTACCCTAGAGGTATGACCTTAAGGGATCAACTGATCACCACCGTCATACGACAGTAATGTCAAACTCTAGTCATCCAATCATTACTGATTAATGTGCATCAGTTGATAATAAAAAATTACTTTCCCTCAGCATTCTTAATATGAGATTTAAACATGTGATCGCATTATTGTCGAGGACACATACTCTAACCAATCCTTCCTGAAGTGGTGTGGACATGGGCCACGTCTCGGTCTGTGGATTTTGGGCCATCTACCAATCCGTAGTCGCGGGCCACCTACCTGCGTATGCCCAGTCGATCTGTGGACATGCAGCGGTCTTTTGAAAGCCACGCTCGGCGGCGTAAAGATGCTTTCGACCGGATCGTTTTAGATCGGTCGGTTTCGTCTCGGTAAGGGTCTCAAAACGATTAGAGATGTTCGGAGTCGCCACCAAGCATTTGTGGGATGCCGGGAACCCGTTCGAATTCCACTTTATACCTCGGTCAAATCGAAGCACAAAGCAGCGTTTTGACATAGGTACTAAAGATAAGGAAATCGTCCCTCTTTAGCATCCTATCTCTAGAATGACTCTCGTACGCCCTGGATAAGGTCGTCCACTATCCAAAGTTTCTGAGTAAGAGGTGAAGGTATGTATTGGGAAGCCCTTTAATCAGACACCCAATCCCGCCCGCGTTTAGTGGCCTCTACTGATCGATCTTGGTTGGTTGAATGCAAAAGTTGATAAAACGGTTTAAATGCATGAATGCGCATCCAATGTTTTAAACCTAACATGTGAGAGCTTTCTAAGTCGGTTGATTTAATCCAAGTATCAAGTATAAGATGTCGAGTTGGATTAATAGTTGATTTGCATGCAAGACGGAAATTAAACATCCATTTACCGTATTAGGTTTAGGGTGCATAACATGATCCATTTGTCTTAGTAAGGCATTTTGCAAATGTGGTTTTGAATAGTCGTCTGATCCGTCCTATATCCGGGTTAATCCGGAGTCGGGATCGTCCTAGACTAATGCTGGAAGGGAGCAGGCCCTGTACCAGACGGCCATAAGAGGCGCGAGCCAGCCGGCGGTGTAAGGGGCCTCCCTCTGGTTTTGAAAATGAGAAGAAAAGGCCTGCTTGAGGCGCGGGTTAGCCAACGACTGTATGCCGTGTTCTAACTGTTTAGAAAACGTTATGAAACGTGTTGAAAATGGGTATTTGAACCCGGTTTGATTTTGAAAGGGTCGTTTAGACCGCATTTGTTGATGTGAAGGACTAGACTCGAATAATCAACATTATTTGATAATATTCGGTGTCGGGTCCGATTTGACAAGCTTGACATGAATAGTTTTTGAAAATGATTATGGACTAATTGTTTTAAGTCCATTTTGCATATAATTAGTCGGTACTCATCATCGTACCCGGGTTAAAATCCGGCATGGTATATGGAACCAAGGATGATTTCGTGTTGGTGACTAATATGTTTGTTTGAAAATGTAAAGAAATGAAATAAAAGGCTTTAAAATACCTCTTAAATGTCATTAACCAAATATTATCACCGAAACACGGATTTAACCGTCATGGTATGAGGAACCAAGGGTGAAAAGTGTTTTATGGTTAAAACATGCGAAATGAAACAAAAAGGTTTCGAAAATATTTGAAATGGTAAAAACCGATTACAAATATGAAAATGGATTAAAGGAAATGGCGAGAACAAACACGGTTGATCTCTGGTCTGAGCACCCCATTTAGGCACGAGCCTGTTGGCGACCTAAGGGGCTTCTGCCTCAGACCAAAAATCAGTTTTGGCTCGTTTATTCCATGTTTTGGTTCATGTTATGCATGTTTTAGCATGTTAAAGTCATGAAACAAATAAAAACATAATAAAAGAGGATTTTTAACACCCTCATACTTTAGAAGTCGAGTCGAGAATTTTAAGGGAGAAAAGAGGGGGCAGACACTCGCGTAAGTCTCAAATGGGTGGCATTTGAGGGGTATTTATAGGAGAATGAGTGGTTGTGTGAGTTTTGAGCGACGTGGCCACCTGGGCTGCTCAAAGAGGCGCGAGCCAAATCGCGGCACTTTGAGTTGTGTTGTCACTATCACAACAAACGCAATCATGATTTGTTCTATCCTAGGTTTTGTAGTCACATGTTTGGTACTTGACCAACATGAATCCGGGAAAACTTAGTATAGAAGGCTTGAGATATTTTTGGTTTTTGTGTTTGACTTGGTTTGACTCGTTGTTGGAGTCGGGATTTGAATTTTTGAGTCGGTTTTTGGTCCGGTGTCGGTTTTGACTCTAGTTAGTGTCATTAAGACCCCGTCGTCGTGCATTAAACACTCCAGATATTTTCAAATGTTTTGTTTTCGAAATCTTTTTAACTTTTCCGACGTAAAGTTGTACACAAACTCTCGATCAAACGCTGCGATCCTAAAACATGTTGTAGTCCGATAATCATCGGGTGTTTGTTGGAGTCTCAACAGATACTCGGTATCTACAGAGCCCCCACTTTGACTGAGGCTTGGACAGGGCGAAAGTCAAAGTAGAGTCCCCAGGTCAATCGAAGATTACAACCCGAAGACCCAAGCGACGTCGAGGCGGCTCGAAAAGATTCGGGCCAAGGACCTGCCACCGGGAAGGGCGACGCCAAGGCGACTCGAGGGTACGAGTCAAGGACCTGTCGTCGGGAACAGTATAGAGTCTGTCGACTGTCCGTGCGGGTCGTTTAAAGTCCGTTAGACTACGTGAAAAGGCTCGCCAGCCATAAGAAGGAGTCATACCTGAGGCATCTTTGGATATGTCCTTGCATGGTTGCGGATAAATGCTCGCCAGCCGTGGTGCGTACGTGAGGAGGGCTCGCCAGCCGCGGTGCGTTGTAAGGCTCGCCAGCCGCGATGCGTTGTAAGTCTCGCCAGCCGCGACAAGGAAATGTACCCGAGGCATCTTCAGGATGTGTCCTTGGAAGGGTGCGGACAAAGGCTCGCCAGCCATGGTGCGTATGTGAGGAGGGCTCGCCAGCCGCGGTGCGTTGTAAGGCTCGCCAGCCGAGACAAGGAAATGTACCCGAGGCATCTTCGGGATGTGTTCTTAGAAGGGTTGCGGACAAATGCTCGCCAGCTGTGGTGCGTATGTGAGGAGGGCTCGCCAGCCGTGGCGCGTTGTAAGGCTCGCCAGCCGAGACAAGGAAATGTACCCGAGGCATCTTCGGGATGTATCCTTGAAAGGGTTGCGGACAAAGGCTCGCCAGCTGTGGTGCGTATGTGAGGAGGGCTCGCCAGCCGCGGCGCGTTTTAAGGCTCGCCAGCCGAGACAAGGAAATGTACCCGAGGCATCTTCAGGATGTGTCCTTGGAAGGGTTGTGGACAAAAGCTCGCCAGCTGTGGTGCGTATGTGGGGAGGGCTCGCCAGCCGCGGTGCGTTGTATGGCTCGCCAGCCGAGACAAGGGAATGTACCCGAGGCATCTTCGGGATGTATCCTTGAAAAGGTGCGGACAAATGCTTGCCAGCCAAATGGTAACGGTCGGTTAAAGGACCATGTGAGTAGCCGCGTCGAATGGGCTTGTTTTGAGAATAGCGAACTCGTGATGTCGCTGGGGAAATAGTGAGTATGGATTCTCACTGTCACTGCTTTTGGAATGAGCGGGTTCCGCGAGGAAGCCCCCTGCTGGCATTTGAAGGAATAGTGAATTTGGAATTTTCACCATTCGGTTTGAATTTGTAGTGGCGGTTTTGATCGCCGTTTGTCTTAATTTTGAAAGGAAATAGCAAATTTTAAATCTGCTATTACATTTGAAGTGACGGTTTATGTGCCGCCGTTGACATTTGAAAGAAATAGTGAATTTGGAATCTTCACCATTGATTGAAGTGACGGTTTATTTGCCGCCGTTGACATTTGAAAGAAATAGTGAATTTGGAATCTTCACTATTGATTGAAGTGACGGTTTATGTGCCGCCGTTGATTGAAAATAGCGAATTTTTTTTAAATTTTCACTATTTGTTTCGTTTGTTTTCGAGGAAATGACGATATTTAATAACTTCAACGAAAATCCGAATTTGTTGCGTGGAAATTGGGCCAAAGCCCAGATATCGCTGCAAAAGAATAGGGGAGGCATGGTTTAGGCGCGAGCCACTTGGCGATGCAAGCCGGCTTCCCTATTTTTTGTTAAAAAGACGCGAGGTTGAGTTGCGGATGAACATTCATCTTCAACCTCGAAAATTCGCCCAAAATCGCCATTGACGGACCTTCAAGCTTGTTTTCATCCGTGCCATTGTCAACAAATGTCATCTCAAGGTAAGTATTCCCTCTTGAATCCTTTCAAATTTGTTGATTGTTAGCTAGATTGAATTAGGGCGGATTTTGCCCTAAAAATCGAATTGGGCGTTTTTGCTTGAGCCAATTTTGAGTGAAATTGATGTTTGCATTAGGTTAGAAACCTGTTTAGGAGTATAGGGGTGCTTTTAGTTTGCGTTTTGGTCCCCGTTCCCGCTCCTTAGGCTCGAAAAACGTGATGAGGCGAGAAACCGTCTCATTTCACAATGGCAAGTTTATTTGCTTGGGTAGTGGGTCCCACTAGGTTGCATTGTCGTTAGGAAAACCCGTGTTTGCCATTGAAGGACCTTCATTGGATGTTTATGGGAAAAATTGAATTTTTGCCTTTTGCGACGGTCTTACGTCTGACAAAATAAGCGTTTGTTTGGGCTTGAATTGAGTCAGTTTGCCTTGAAATGGACCTTGATGGTATTTTAGGTAGCCTTGGGGCGTGATAAAATCACGTTTGCCTTTTTGCGGTCGTTTTTGAATTTTTGACCGGTTTGGGCTCAAATTAGCGTATGAATTGCCTTTTTGAACCGTAGAAAAATCCCCATTGTGTCGGGAATGTATTTTGGGTTGTTGGCAGACCCTGTATGGGTCTTAAAATGCCGTTTTTGTGGTTTTGACTCGTCTTTTGCTTGAAAAGAGGGGCGAGTCGTTTTTGCGTTGTTTTTTTTGTGAATGGTTTGGGGCGGGATTGCCCCTTGTTTTTGCATTGCAGGTTGTTTTTGTTGTTTTTGGATTCGTCCATTTCATGTCGTCGTAATGCCGAAATTTCGGCTGGCGTTTTTTTGTTGTTTTTTTTATTGCAGGATATCATTTGGGACCGATAGGGTCCGTTGTTGAGGCTTTGGAGGAGGAAGTCGATCCCGGAGGGGAAGAGTCGATTTTTTTTTTTCTGAGCTTGGTTGTGTTTCTCCCTGGCGGCCTTTGTCTGGCCAACGATCAGGTATCGATCGTTGGTCGTTGTCTGTAGAGGTTCGGATAGGCGGCCAATATGGGTGGTTTGTCCTTTTCGTCGTGGCTCATGGATAGGATGACTGATGATTGGGGGTTAGTACAAGTGTGTTATCCCCTGTTGTTGACCTTGATTGCAGTTGAATTCGGCTGAGTGGGGTTTAACATCGGGGTAACATTCTAAGTTACGGTCCTCGGTTGTCGTGTCG
This sequence comes from Silene latifolia, assembly GCF_048544455.1. Classification (NCBI taxonomy): domain Eukaryota; kingdom Viridiplantae; phylum Streptophyta; class Magnoliopsida; order Caryophyllales; family Caryophyllaceae; genus Silene; species Silene latifolia. The sequence goes on from NC_133536.1 coordinate 183,299,113, forward strand.
TCCGAAATCTACAAGACATTGTCTTCCTTTTTGTCATGGAGCAGGAGTAAGGGGTTATCGCTATGGTAACCTCCTCTGCTTTCACTGTTGCTCCTCTGTTTCCTGTTGCTCCCTTTCTTTTCTGATCAGAAGGGTAGGGTGTGCTTAGTTCGGTAGGTGGCGGATAGCCCCCAGTTCGTTGTCTTAGGCCAGTGTCTGTATGATAGACGTTTGTTTTAGGCCAGTGTCTGTATGATAGACGTTTGTTTTAGGCTAGTGTCTGTATGATAGACGTTTTTTGATGTATTTTGCGTAAGGCGGTTTGTATATATGTGTTTTTGGACCGTGGCTTATTTTGTGATTTTGGCTTTTTTTGTGTTGTGTTTCGGAGGAGCGTTGTTGGCTGTTGATTCTCCTTTTGCTTTGCACCAGTTCCTGCATCGTTAGTGTAGAAAACAGGCAACAGATAGCATAAACGTAAACACGTAGAAGCATTTGATCACGTAAAGCATTTGTTTGAAAAATCAAGATTAACCAAGATGACTTGAAGTTAAAATTGAAATTTTGAAAATTCCGTGACAAAATCGCCACGTTCGGAATTCAAAAGGAATTGATTTGAAAATTTGAGCAATTAACTCGTGTCGTGAATTAAATTGCATCCAAAATTTTTGAAAATGACTCGAAAAATATAAAAACTCAAACCGTCAGGAACGAATTTTTAGAAAAGGATTTTTGCGAGTGCGTTTGGCTTTTGAGGTTAAGACTCGAATTTGTGAGTGCTTGAATTTTGGAGGAAAATTGATGTCGTGTTATCAACTTTCGATTTTTTTGTTTTTTGATTTGCGAAAAAGCGAAAGAATTTTCGGAATTTCGACTGACATGGAAACGATCCGTCGCGGATCGGGGCTAGTTTCGACTGACATGGAAACGATCCGTCGCGGATCGGGGCGACTAGCCCTTCCCCCTTTTAAAAAAAGAAAGAAAACCCGTATGTTTAAAGCTGCGCTATGGAAACCGTGTCGGATTTCGTAAAACGCGAAAACAAGGAAATGTGAGTGTGAAGAAACACAAAATTTCCCGGATCATCCCGAAGAGGCGCGAGGTTTCTGGCGGGAGGTTTGAGGTGTCAGGAGAAAACACATGTTGAAAGAGACAAGTCAACAAATGGGAATCTGGAGAAGCCTCAAAGAGGCGCGAGTGGCTTGGCGATGGAAGCCGGCTCTCCCCTTTTTCTGAAAATTGCGCTGATCATTTTGTATAAATAGCGACGTTTGTGCTTCATTGTTTCAGCATCCGAAACAGAAAAAAACATCTCTACAAAACCTCTTCTTCTTCCACAAAAATATTTCATGGATGCTTTTGAGAACGCATTGCGATAATGGTGCCGGGATTTGTCGCCTCCCGAGAAGTATCAACTCGATTGCATGGGAGTTGGTTAATTGTTGGTGCTTCGTCAAGTCAAGGTGCAACCTTCGTTTCTTGAAGCATGTTCTCGGTTTTGGGATTCGAAGCATCATGTTTTCGTTTTTCCGAAGGGCGAGATTTGTCCTCTTGCCGAAGGAGTTGGAGCCATTGGTGGGTGGCCGGGTTGTGCTCTGGTGCTTCCTCCTTCTCGGTTGTGCTACAAGGAGAAATTCCGTTCCATGTTGGGCTTATCAACAAGCCAAGTCAACTTCCTCCTTGCTCCACATGGTGTGGATATGTTGGCTCTTATTAACATCTTCTCGAATCGGTTAGATGTTAATGTCTCGGAGGTTGCTAGGAGAAGGGCTCTTGCATTTTGCCTTGTCCATGTGTACCTCTTTGTTGATGTCTTGAAGAAAGAGGGGCCGAAATGCCATGGTAGCATGACCCTTATCCATGTGATTGAGCAAATGGAGCATGGTAAAGATCCATCATGGTTGGTGCTTGGAGAGATTATCCAAGCTTTGGACAAGGAAGGCTCTTGTGGGGAAGCTCCCTCTTTTGGATCGCCAAGGATCCTCCAAGTGTGGCTATTAGAGAGGCTAAGGTATGTAGAGCCTCCGGTTAATCCTTCTTCTTACTCCTTCCGTCACCTTACTATGAGGAAGAAGTTGTATCCGGATAGTTTTGCTTCCACCGAGGCCTATTGGGCCGCGAGACTGGCGGAGGAGGGTGGTCCTCATATCCGTTGGGTGGTGCCGTGGTGGCACTTGAGGTCCTTCACGGGGTTGCTCGCTTCGGGTGCTAGTCCTCGTTCTTTGATGGTGGTGGGCTTGAAGGTTGTTTCCTTCATTTATCCCGAAAGGCTCATGAGGCAAATGGGGCGTCAACAAAAGGTGCCCGCTCAAGATACTCTTGTCCAAGAGAATGTTTTCCGGAACTCCGAGCTCGTGGAATTCTTTGAAAGGTGGTGGGCCACTCGACCACTTTGGGAGGTGCCAAACCCCGTTGCCACGACATGGGTGACCCCCGCTTATGTGAAATGGTCACGTGCTCCGTCCTTGGAAGAGAGATCCAAATTCCGTAAGGACGAGGTTGTTGACTTGAAGTACCGAGAGGTTGGCAAGGCCAACCGTGCCTTCTTCGAAGAGTATGTTGAGGGAGCTACTCCCGAAGTGATGAGACCACCGAAGAGGAGGAACTCCGGCCCCAAAAGTATGGTGGGCCGTGCATTGGCTCGTCTTGGGTCGAACATGTGGTCTTGTGCTAGACTGGAGGCCGTCGCCGTCTTAGATCCGTTTAGGACCCGTTCCGAGGAGGAAGTCCATGCTAGGCGGGCCAACAAGAAGAACAAGGGGAAGATGTACCCCGAGGGAAAAGGCAAGGGTAGATTGGAAGAGTGAAGACCTCCATTACCCACTTTATTATTATGTTGTATTATTGTTGTGAGTTTTTATTATGTTCTACTAGCTAGTTATTGTGAGTTTTGTGCTAGTTTCACTATGTGAGGTGCGTTAGTGGACAACTTAGCTTTGACAAGTTGTAGACTCGTCGAGCTTTATGTGTTGTTGAAATTGTAATCCCTCCCATTATTAATTAAATAAGAGGATTGCTCGTGTCGAAAATTGTGAACGCTTGTCTCTTCCATCCGTTTTGTGAAGGCAACTCGGTTTGAATCGTCCTAAACAATTGCACTTGGGAAAGTGGTATTTTGTGGAAAGGGAGAAAGGCTCATTTTTGTATTTTGCAGGGAAAGGGAATGGTTTTCCCTTTCTCTTTTTTTTGATGGGGATGTTTTTTTTTTTATTGTGGGAATGGTTGTATCCTTCTTATGTAAGAAAGGACTGCCTACGTATTCACCTGAAGAGGTGAAATCAAACCATGATCGTAGTTCGAAATGTTTTGTAAATTTGAATTGGGTTTTGTGGTTGTATCCCTCATGCATAAGAGGGACTGCCTAAGTATCCTCCTGAAGAGGTGAAATCAAACCATGCTCGTAGTTCAGGGGTTTTTGTTTTTGTAGTGCAAATGGACGTTGCCTTTGACGGATCAAAGGACATTTGAAACAGGCAAGGTGCCTCAGCTTAGACTCGATAAAACATGCAATTTCAAATCAGAACATATTGAGGAACTTGACTTGAAAAGGGTTGAGGTTGGTGCTAGTTGCAAAACTAGGCTAGGTTATTGATTGATAGGGTTCAGGGGTAGTATTTCTTGAGTTGGTCTAGGTTGGTTGGGTTTGTAAAGTCCTCCTCATCTAGGTCACTCGGTCTCACTGCGCCCCCCGAAAGTATTTTCTTGACAAGGTACGGCCCGGCCCAGTTGGGTTTGAATTTTCCTCTCGGATCGACGGGTAACGGTGCTCGGACTGACTTGAGGACCAAGTCGCCCTCCTGGATGTTTCTGGGTTTGACCTTCTTGTTGAATGCCCGTTGTATACGTCTTTGGTATAGCTGGACGTTGTGCAAGGCGTTGAGCCGCCGTTCATCTAGAAGAGTGAGCTGTTCGTACCTTCGACGGGTCTATTCCGCCTCAGGGACTTGACTCTCCAGTAGAATGCGTAGAGATGGGACCTCTAACTCTACCGGTTGAACCGCCTCCATACCGTATGCTAGGTAGAAGGGTGTGGCGCCTGTCGGTGTTCGAATGGAGGTTCGGTATCCCCAGAGTGCGAATGGGAGTTTGCTCGGCCAATCGTGGTAGTTGTCTTGCATTTTCTTGATAATGGTGACAAGAGTTTTGTTCGCTGCCTCCACCGCTCCGTTGGTTTGGGGACGGTAGGGGGATGATCGATGTCGCTTGATCTTGTATTTGTCCAACAAAGCCCGAGTTTCCGCCCGGAAGTGGGAGCCTTAATCGCTGATGATTTCATGAGGTACCCCATATCGGCAGATGAGGTTGTTTTGAATGAACTTGGCCACTTTATTGGCGGTCAAGACTGCATATGACTGCGCTTCCACCCATTTGGTGAAGTAGTCGATGGCGACGAGGACGAAGCAATGCCCCTTGGTGCCTACCGGGTTGACTTTCCCGATGATGTCGATGCCCCAGGTTGAGAATGGCCAGCGTGATGTCATGGTGTATAAAAGGGATGGTGGTATGTGTTGTATATTGGCGAAGATTTGGCAATTGTGGCAATGTTTGACGTAGTTACGGCAATCGGCTTCCATGGTTGTCCAGTAGTAACCTAGCCGCATAATTTTCCGTGTAAGCATCATCGCACTCATGTGAGGGCCACATTCTCCGTCGTGAACCTCTCCCATGACTTTCTTGGCTTTGTGATGGTCAATGCAAAGGAGGAGAATTCCTTGGGGTGTTCTTTTGTAGAGTTGATTTTGGTTTATCACGAATTGTGATGCAAGTAAACGGATGGCTCTTTGTCCTCTTTGGTCAGAGTTGGGAGGAAATTCGTTTTTGGTTTTGTAATTGTGGATGGCTTGGTACTAGGTTCATCATGGCTTTCCTCGTCGTCGATAATGGCACAAATGTGAGCTGGCTCACTCCGTCTCTCGACACATAGGGGCATCGATGTCATATCGTCAGGTATATTGACGAGCGCGGCAAGTTTTGCCAGGGCATCAGCAAATTGATTTTCCTCTCGCGGCAAGTGGAAGTAGTCGACTTGGTCGAAGAACTCGGCCTCTTGATTGATTTTCGCTCGGTAGGGAGCTAAGCTGTCAGATCGGATTTTCCATGATCCGGATACCTGATTGATGATGAGTGAGGAATCGCCATGGACCCTCAGTCTCTTGATGCCAAGTGAGATGGCTGCTTGTAGGCCGATGAGACATGCTTCATATTCATCGGCATTGTTGGTGACGGCGAAGTCTAGCTTGACCGAGATCGGAACGTGTTCTCCCTCTGGTGATATTAGAAGGACTCCTACCCCGAAACATCTCAGATTGGATGCCCCATCAAAGTACAAGTCCCATGCGTCGGAGTCGGCACAAAGGATGTCCTCGTCAGGAAGTGACCATGTGTCGGTCGCTGGATCCTCGTTGACGGGATTTTCTGCTAGGAAATCAGCAACTGCTCTTCCCTTGATAACCTTGAGAGGTACAAACTTGAGATCAAATTCGGACAGCATGAGTGTCCATCTAGACAGCCTTCCTTTTAGTACGGGTTTTTCGAAGATGTATTTGACCGGGTCCATCTTGGAGTAGATGTGGACCGAGTAGCTGAGCATGTAATGCCGCAGCTTCTTTGTTGACCATAATAGGGCAAGGCATGTTTTTTCCAGTTGGGTATACCTCGTCTCGTACTCAATGAACTTTTTTCTGATGTAGTAGATGGCTCGCTCCTCGTTGCCAACTGTTTGTGCTAGCATTGCTCCCATGGTTGTGTCAGTAACAGTCAGGTACAGGGATAGAGGAATCCCCGGTTGAGGTGGCATGAGGACAGGAGGTTTGGATAGGATTTCCTTTATCCTGTCGAATGCTTTTTGACAGTCGTCGTCCTAATCGGTGTGATCGGAGGCGCGAAGCTTCTTGAATATCGGTTCACAGATCATAGTGAGCTTGGCAATGAATCGGCTGATGTACTGGACCTGACCGAGAAATCCCCGAATCTCCTTCTCGTTCTTAGGCCGAGGCATTTGTTGAAGGGCTTTGATTTTGGTTGGATCAATCTCAATGCCTCTTTTGCTTACGACATGTCCTAAGAGTTTTCCGGAGGTGACCCCGAATGCACACTTCTGAGGATTTAGTCTCATGTTATATTTCCGCAGACGAGCGAAGAACTTCCGGAGGGCATTGATGTGGCCGTCCCGTTCTTTTGATTTGACGATCATGTCGTCGACATATACCTCTACCTCCTTGTGCATCATATCAAGTAGGAGAGTGGTAGTGGTTCTTTGATAGGTCGCTCCGGCATTGATGAGGCCGAAAGGCATGACCGTGTAGCAATATGTACCCCACTGTGTAGTGAACGCAGTTTTGTGTATGTCTTCCTCAACCATTTTAATCTGGTTGTACCCGACATACCCGTCCATGAATGATAGGAGAGCATGTTTGGCGGTGTTGTCCACCAGAAAGTCAACATGTGGCAAAGGGAAGTCGTCCTTTGGACTTGCCTTGTTCAGATCCCTGAAGCCGACGCAAACCCAAATTCGTCCGTCTTTCTTTGGTACTGGCACAATGTTGCCCACCCAGTCAGAGTATTCAGACACTTTGATGAACCCAGCCTTGAACTGTTTGTCCACTCCTTCCTTGATTTTTAGGGCCCATTCAGGACGCATCCGGCGTAGCTTCTGTTTCACACGTTTAGCCCCGGGTTTGATGGGTATCCGGTGCTCTGCAATTTCTCTGTCAATCCCAGGCATATCTCTGTAAGACCAGGCGAACACGTCCTTGTATTCGTGGAGGAGGTCAATGAATTGTTGTCTTTACGAGGGGTCCAGGGTTGTCCCTATCCTAAGTTCTTGAGGTGTATTGTCGGTTCCTACGTTAATAGGCTCGGTTTCCCCAATGATGGGGGTTCTGGTTTCCCGTTTGTCAAGTTCTTTAGCTAAGTGAGGTGGGTACTTACTCAAGTCAAATTCCTCATAATCATTCAGAATTGCATTGCAGTTAAAATGAGACGAGTGATAAGCAAACTTAGCGTTCATTAAGTTGACACGAGCGAAAAGCTCGGAAAGGACAGACATCTCGTGGTCGGTCAGAGGCGACACGATACAAGAAGTGGCCCCTGGAACAGGCTTCAGGTTGTCACCTTTCATTGGAGTGTGGGTGACCCTAGTAGACTCAGCCTCTGAATCAGCCACGACTTGGTGATAAAACAGTGGGAAGGGAACCTTGACTGGAACTTCCGGAGTGTTAGGAGCTATAACAGACTCTGACTCCGACTCAGACTCAGACTCAGACTCAGATCCTTCTTCACTTTCCTCCTTGAACATAGGGCCTTATCCAGTTGTGATCTTGAGAATGCGGCCTTGGCGATCGGTCCATTTGATGGTCTTCCTCCAGCCTTGGGTAGCTTTCCCCGGGTCAGTATCGGAGATCAAGGCAGTTGGATCAAACTGACTGTCTTTCAGGGCGATGTTGATGATGTCCTCATAGTCGAGGCGTTTGATGTTATCTTCTCCAAAGAGTAGTGTGACAGCTTGTCCGTCGAGGCATGGTGATGGTTTGGACTCGGTTGATGCAGCTTCAATGTTGTCGGGAATAAAGTAGCAGTCCTGGAAGACTTCCACTCCCGGGTATCTAGCCTTCGCCACAGAGTCATAGATAGGCTCCGGAAAGCCATGGTAGAGTTATGACTCTCCCTCGGGGACAAAGTATCCGTTGAGAGTCAGGTGGTAGGGACGGAGGATGACTCCGTGCTTCTTGCGTTTTCGGATTAGGAGGTTCATCTCCTGGATGTCTTTGTCGATGAGGTTCGTATCCCGGTCAAAGGGAATGTTGGGGACCTTAGCCTGTTCCAAGGAGGCAATGGGTCCTTCAGCGGATTGAGCGGCAAACCTGGGAAATAACCCTGGCGCATCATGATACGGTTGATCGTGAGGCTGGCGAACGGGTCACATTCAGAGGTTGTTAGTTCATCATTTATGGCGTTCACGGCTTGGAAACCCCACATTTCATTGTCGTCCTCCTCAATGGCTTGGGAGGCTACCCCTCTTCTCATAACTGCTTTAATTGGGGAAGCGGGGATAGTGATCGTTTTCCCGTTGAAGAGGACCCTGATCTTTTGGTGGAGCGTTGAGGTGACCGCCCTGACGGCATGAATCCAGGGACGTCCCAGGAGCATGTTGAAGGATGCGTCGATATCGACCACTTGGAAACTGGTCTGTCTTTCTAGTGGCCCGGTTGTGACGGCTAGAGTGATAAGCCCAGCGACCTTGCGACGAGGACCGTCGTAGGCGCGTACTCCTTGATTCGTTGGGATTAGATCAGATTCCTTAATAACCAGCTTGTGGGCAGTTTTAAGAGGAATGACATTCACGGCGGAACCGTCATCCACCAGGACCATTGGTATGTTCTTTTGGAGGCATTGCACAGTGATGTACAGGGCCAGGTTATGGTTGGCTCCGAACAGGGGGATATCCTCGTCGGAGAAGACGACCGAGTTGCTCAGATCAGGGGCGTCTCTTGTCATGTGTGCCACTATTTCTTCTGGGGAAGAGGTGGAGGGCACGGTTAATTTTCCCAAGGCCTGCAGCAAGGCTTGTCGGTGCTCAAAAGACGTTGCGATCAATTGCCAAATAGAGATTTCGGCCTTTGCTTTCTGGAGCTGTTTCAGGATTGAGTTCTCGGGAGCCTTTGGTTGAGTGTCCACCTCTGGGACGATTTGGTCATTTGTTGTTGGAACGACCGTCGGGTTACTCGGATTGTGATAGGGGCGTCTGGACCGGGTGCGATGTCCGATTTCCCTCGTCCGTTTCTCCTTTCCTGGGACGACATAGACGTCCTCAACATCATCCCGCCATATGCCGTTAATTTCAGGTTCTTGAGGATACCTTGGGGGGGTATTCCTCGGTGGGTAGTTCTTGTGGGGGATATTTTTGTGAGGGCGATTTTTGTGAGGGTAGTTATTTTGAGGGTAGTTATTTTGATGGTAGTTCTCATGAAGGTGGTTATTTTGAAGGTGATTTTCGTGGGGTCTGTGCCAGAATGGTCGCGGGAGCAATCCATCCTGGGGTGGGTAGTTTTGAACGCTTGGGGAATTCTCCCTCGGTCGTGGTGCCGGGGGATTGAAGATGAGTCGACGGTAGGCGTCGTCGAGTCGGGTGATTCTCTCAGAAAGGCTGGCAATGGCCTCCTTAACTTGCTGAAACATAGTGAGCATAGTGGCAGTACTGAATACGAACACTCCATCTGAAGGGTCCTTTTCCAGAACATTCACCTCATCGTCAATTGGCAAGATGAGAGCAGTCTAGGGTCGGCTCATCGTCAGAGATGGCGTGAATTCCCAGAGGATTCGTCTTGTTGTTTGGCTTAGTTGGTGGGGGTATAGGTAAATCACCCTTCTCAATCATGTCTTGAATGAGGTGCTTGAGTTTGAAGCAATTTTCGGTATCATGCCCTTTCCCTCGATGATACTCGCAATAGGCGTTGGGATTCCAAAATCGGGATTTCTTTGCGTCGGCCGGGTCCGGGGTGGGCCCGATCGGTTGTAGTTTCCCTTGGTCCATAAGTCTTTTCAAGGGACTCGCATAAGTTGACCCTATGTTGGTGAATACTCTCTGGGGGCGTTCAATTTTCTTGGCAGATGGTTCGACGAGGTTAACCTCATCAATCTTGTTTGTCTGACCGTAAGGGAGAGATCCGGTTGAGGTGGATCCTTGATATCCCCTGCCTGTGGTCTTTGCTAAGACACCCTTTCGGAGGTCGTCCTCAATACGTGTCCCCAAAATCTGCAGATCTTGAAAAGTTTTGATATTTTGATACCTCGGCAGGTTGGCATAAACCGGGCGGAGGTTGTTGACAAATTTTTCCACCAGAGTTGATTCACTCGGCTTACTAACCAACTGAGTACTCACCCTCCTCCAACGGGTTAGGAACTCAGTGAATCCCTCCTTGTCGTTTTGGGTTAACACCTCGAGAGTACGGGTGTTGGCCTGGATCTCGACATTGTCGGCATACTATTTGGCAAACTCAACTGCGATTTCATCCCAGGTGGTAAGGTTTTTCGGGTCCAAGTAGTAGTACCATTGGCGAGGAATTGGCTCCAAAGAGGATGGGAAGATCCTAGTAAAAAGTTAATGTTTGACCCCCTTAATGGCCATGTAGTCTTTGAAAGCACGGATGTGGTTGAGTGGGTCCTCCACTCCCTTGAACTTAGGCACATCAGTCAGGGTGAAGTTGTCAGGTAATTATAACTGGTCCCCAACAGGTTCAAACCTTCAGTTATTTTCAAGGTGGATGTTGTTACCCCGGGCTAGGAGTTGTTCTTCCAAAAGTTTCAGCTTCTTCTCAGTCTCAGTCAGAGGTGGGGTAATATGTTCCCCAAGTTCCTTGTTTTCAAGGGCATCGATACGGGTCTCGACGCGATCCAGGGTGACCTTAAGAGCGGTAAGTAGGCTGGCTAGCTGATCAGTTGTGACATCTCTGTTGTTATCATTGTTATTGTTGGACGAAGCTGAAGACGGGGCCATGGCTATGAGGTAGAAAAACGGCTCACATTACAACTCAATCCGACACGGTTCCAAGACTGAACGCAGACAACACAGAGGACGAGACCAAGATCGACTCAACAAGACGGGGTGACCGTGTGTGGTCCCTCGGTGCTGACTCGATTTGCGACGTGACGGTGTTTGACCGAACCTTTGACACGAGTCCAACATGATGGCGTGACGCCATTGGACGGGTCTCGTGGTGAGACGACTCATAAGTAAAGACCCATAAGTACGTTTGCTTTGACTCGATAGACACGAGGCGGAATTGGAATGGTGGACTGAAGTTTTCGAAAATAGGAATTTTCAAAAGAATTCGTTTGTCGCTTTAAAAGGCGGCTTCCGAAGATAGAAATCTCCGCAAGTCGATCAGTTAAAAAGGGTTGTCTTAAGTTTATTTGCAAAAGACGGTTTGAGTTTGAGTCGGCTCGGGAAACAGTGTGTTACTTCCCAAGACGGTTTTGAAATTCAAAATTGTATGTTTTGAAAATCGAGCTTGAAATGTTTGAAGAGGTCTCGGGGACGGTGCATGGTCCTCGGGATCCCGAAAGTGTCTCGAGAAAAGGGGCGTGTACTTTTCTCGGGTTTTGAAAGAGCCATTGTCGGCGCGAAACGGGTTAAAATCCGTGTCCAGACGCGGCGATTATAACGGCGTAAAAAGGTGTTGAAATGGTTATAAAGGCGTGTTGAAATGGTTATAAAAACCGGGTTTGAAAATCGTCATTACGACGGCCTAGAAAGGCGTGTTGAAATGGTTATAAAAACTGGGTTTGAAAATCATCATTACGACGGCCTAGAAAGGCGTGTAACGGTCGGCGAAAGACCAAGGTTTGAAATGGCCATTATAACGGCGCAAAAAGGTGATTTTGAAAGTTTGCAAAATGACACGGAAGGACTTATGATCAAGTAGCACATAAGCACTCACAGTTTTATTATATTATGCATCATGCTGACACGGGTTTTGGCTTAAAAGGGTGCGTTACACACCAAGCAATCAAACCCCGATTTGCGAGAGGGATACCAATCCAAACAATATGTGTAAGGAGGGTGCCCTAGCCTCGTGCTCGAAAGTGATGAAAGCTCTTTGACGAAACAGAAATGTGTAACGTCAATGGTATGCTTGACTCAATCGGGATTCGAACCGCGGGGATGAGAAAACTCACGCCGACGAGACGAGCCAATTGGTCGATAAGGGTTAGGTTGTGGGCCCGGACAAGGAACCCGACCGTGACCGTAATATCAATTAATGCATTCCAACCAAGACCTCGTTCTAGTCTCACCATCAAGGGATCACAAAGACGTAAGTGTCTTAGTTTTCCCCAGCAGAGTCGCCAATCTGTGGACATGGGCCACGTCTCGGTCTGTGGATTTTGGGCCACCTACCAATCCGTTGTCGCGGGCCCCCTACCTGCGTATGCCCAGTCGATCTGTGGACATGCAGCGGTCTTTTGAAAGCCACGCTCGGCGGCGTAAAGATGCTTTTGACCGGATCGTTTTAGATCGGTCGGTTTCGTCTCGGTAAGGGTCTCGAAACGATTAGAGATGTTCGGAGTCGCCACCAAGCATTTGTGGGATGCCTGGAACCCGTTTGAATTCCACTTTATACCTCGGTCAAATCGAAGCACAAAGAAGCGTTTTCACATAGGTACTAAAGATAAGGAAATCGTCCCTCTTTAGCATCCTATCTCTAGAATGACTCTCGTACGCCCTGGATAAGGTCGTCCACTATCCAAAGTTTCTGAGTAAGAGGTGAAGGTACGTATTGGGAAGCCCTTTAATCAAACACCCAATCCCGCCCGCGTTTAGCAGCCTCTACTGATCGATCTTGGTTGGTTGAATGCAAAAGTTGATAAAACGGTTTAAATGCATGAATGCGCATCCAATGTTTTAAACCTAACATGTGAGAGCTTTCTAAGTCGGTTGATTTAATCCAAGTATCAAGTATAAGATGTCGAGTTGGATTAATAGTTGATTTGCATGCAAGAGGGAAATTAAACATCCATTTACCGTATTAGGTTTAGGGTGCATAACATGATCCATTTTTCTTAGTAAGGCATTTTGCAAATGTGGTTTTGAATAGTCATCTGATCCGTCCTATATCCGGGTTAATCCGGAGTCGGGATCATCCTAGACTAATGCTGGAAGGGAACAGACCCTGTACCAGACGGCCATAAGAGGCGCGAGCCAGCCGGCGGTGTAAGGGGCCTCCCTCTGGTTTTGAAAATGAGAAGAAAAGGCCTGCTTGAGGCGCGGGTTAGCCAACGACTGTATGCCGTGTTCTGACTATTTAGAAAACGTTATGAAACGTGTTGAAAATGGGTATTTGAACCCGGTTTGATTTTGAAAGGGTCGTTTAGACCACATTTGTTGATGTGAAGGACTAGACTCGAATAATCATCATTATTTTATAATATTCGGTGTCGGGTCCGATTTGACAAGGTTGACATGAATAGTTTTTGAAAATGATTATGGACTAATTGTTTTAAGTCCATTTTGCATATAATTAGTCGGTACTCATCATCGTACCCGGGTTAAAATCCGGCATGGTATATGGAACCAAGGATGATTTCGTGTTGGTGACTAATATGTTTGTTTGAAAATGTAAAGAAATGAAATAAAAGGCTTTAAAATACCTCTTAAATGTCATTAACCAAATATTATCACCGAAACACGGATTTAACCGTCATGGTATGAGGAACCAAGGGTGAAAAGTGTTTTATGGTTAAAACATGCAAAATGAAACAAAAAGGTTTCGAAAATATTTGAAATGGTAAAAACCGATTACAAATATGAAAATGGATTAAAGGAAATGGCAAGAACAAACACGGTTGATCTCTAGTCTGAGCACCCCATTTAGGCGCGAGCCTGTTGGCGACCTAAGGGGCTTCTGCCTCAGACAAAAAATCTGTTTTGGCTCGTTTATTCCATGTTTTGGTTCATGTTATGCATGTTTTAGCATGTTAAAGTCATGAAACAAATAAGAACATAATAAAAGAGGATTTTTAACACCCTCATACTTACATGTTTGGTTATGGCGAGTGACCGACGTAAGTGTAATAACTCGTTTGATCGGAAAAAACTCGGTTTAAAACCGTTTTGGTAAGCAAAAGAGTGTTTTAAAAGTTTAGTGATGGTGTAGTGGTCAAAGTGGTCGGACAAGTGATTTAATGCACGATGACGGCACCAAACAATGTGTAAGGCTCGTGTTTATGATCGGTAGGTCTTAAACACGCGTCGGATTGTGACTTTAGAAGTCGAGTCGAGAATTTTAAGGGAGAAAAGAGGGGGCGGACACTCGCGTAAGTCTCAAATGGGTGGCATTTGAGGGGTATTTATAGGAGAATGAGTGGTTGTGTGAGTTTTGAGCGACGTGGCCACCTGGGCTGCTCAAAGAGGCGCGAGCCAAATCGCGGCACTTTGAGTTGTGTTGTCACTATCACAACAAACGCAATCATGATTTGTTCTATCCTAGGTTTTTTAGTCACATGTTTGGTACTTGACCAACATGAATCCGGTAAAACTTAGTATAGAAGGCTTGAGATATTTTTGGTTTTTGTGTTTGACTCGGTTTGACTCGTTGTTGGAGTCGGGATTTGAATTTTTGAGTCGGTTTTTGGTCCGGTGTCGGTTTTGACTCTAGTTAGTGTTATTGCGAGCCCGTCGTCGTGCATTAAACACTCCAGGTATTTTTGAAATGTTTTGAAATGTTTTCTTTTCGAAATCGTTTTAAGTTTTCCGACGTAAAGTTGTACACAAATTGTCGATCAAACGCTGCGATCCCAAAACATGTTGTAGTCCGATAATCATCGGGTGTTTGTTGGAGTCACAGTAGATACTGGGTATCTACAAGTGGCCATATCCCTGACACTGAAAGCATTTGATCTTTCCCTTAGTCACTGGTGGGTTAGTTTTCTGGTTCATGAGGGCTTTCTCTTTGTCTAGTATTGGTGGTGCAGCTGGTTTAGGCGTGCTCCCAATCCTGACACCGGTAAATGGTCTGAATGCATGTCTAGCGGTAGTCTTAGGCACTGCAGGCTTAGCCTTCCCCATTTTTTCAACTCTCAGAGACAGGTTAACCACATCATCATAAGACCACAGGGGTTGCATCCTAATCTTTGTAGCAATATTCTTATCAAGACCCTCCAGAAACCTAACCATCCTTTGCTCGGGTTTTTCATTAATCTCACACTGCAAGGTTAACTACTCAAACTCCCTCAGGTAGGTTTCAACTGGCCTCTCATCTTGCCTAAGTTTGGACAGTTTAATAAAGAGATCTTGAGTGTAATCCTTGTTGACAAATTTACTCAACATCTTTTTCTTAAGCTTAGACCAAGACCTAAGTGGTTCTTTTCCTTCCCTAATCCTTTGGTGTTTCAGATTATCATACCAAAGAGAAGCATAACCCTTTAGTTTGAAGACAGCAACTTTAAAGGCCTTAACTGAAGGAAAAGTAGATCTATATACTTACATATTCATATATATGTTATAAATTAATTTGTCATAAAATTAAAAAAGGTCTTATGCATGCAAACTAATTAGCAAAATAAAGAAGAAATTATCCTTACATTGTAATTTCAGTTCTTATGGGCACAAAAGAGATCTCCTTCTCTTTTGTTCTTGAGCTTTCCTTTTGGATGAACAAAGACCCAAGTGTAGGATCTCTCCCAAGGAATTATACCCAAAGCTTACTCTTAATAAAATTAATATTATGTATACTAGATAATATTAATTTTGTGAAGAAAAATGACCCAAAAATATTTGATTTTTGCTCTCAAAACCGGTTGAGAGAGAGGAGAATGGAAGGTGTTTTTCTCTTTCTAAAAACTCTTGTTTTTGTTGTGTTGAATGAATGATGATCACTAGTCAATATCTAAGTGAATATTAGGCAAAATAATAAGAAAAACCACAAGGGTTTTCTTCCCCAAAACCGGTTGGGAGAGGAGGTGTAAAAGAGCCAATGCATGCCCTAGTTGTTCTTCACAATGAGCAATAGGCATGCAAGGCTAGTTTTAGTAGGTAATTATGATGTTTACCACTAATAACAATTACTTAATATTTGCCTAACCATCCTCATATTTTCGGCACACATGGATAATATGGAATCCATATTATTTTTGTCAATTGTCAATATGTTACATGTCATGTGTAACATAAATTTGTCATGTATTTTTAACATGTTAAAAATCAACGTATTAACAAAAATACGTCATATACAAAAATCGACTTAGTAATTCATAATTACTTGTACCAAAATATTTTACCATTTATAAATCACAACAGTTTGTATTTATAATAATTCATTCAAATTTAATTGTTTCCATAAACAATAATTTCATCTGAGCAATGATACAATTCGATTACTCAGACCGTATCTCATTTAATCACATTACAATGTGATACGTAAATTTTACTTCCAAAATCGTCCGTCAATTTTCAAGTAATTTAATTAACTCGTAACGTTATACGATTAATTAAATGATCAATTAAGAGTGTTGCCCTATAGGTATGACCTAGGGGGTCAACTGATCACCACCGTCATACGACAGTAATGTCAAACTCTAGTCAGCCAATCATTACCGATATATGTTGACCAGTTGACAGTAAAAATACTTCCCAATTGTATTCTTTAAAATGAGATTTAATAATGATATTTAAATCATGTGATCGCACTTATTGTTGAGGACACATTTCCCAACAATCTCCCACTTGTCCTCGACAAGTGTGCGTCACCAATTCTCTTGTCCTATTACTATCTCCCACTCAATGCAAGGTGTCTTTCAGGTCGTACTTGCAAGTGATCATATCGAGAGTGGTTTCCTCGATCTGGAGAATAACTGATTGACTGGATTTATCTATCATAGATACCTTCCGAGCGTGGCCACGCATTTCCAGTTCATTACTCCTCGAGTGGCCCTGAGATATTGTTTTAACCCTGACAAGGGGATGGACAATTCCTATCGCACTCATTCCCTTCGACTAGCCACAGCCATCATAACCCAAAATATGCCCATTTGACCCCATTTACGAAGGTCGTAGTAACACAAATCAAAGTTAATCTGAAACTGTGCCATCTTAGATGAATAGTCTTTAGTCAAAAGAATCGACTCATTAGAATACTATAGTAGCTCTCGCCACGACCAGGCTATATAAATTGCCAGAACTCTATAAGCGGTCATAAGGCTCGACAAAGTGTTCCTAACAGTCTGCCTATGTGATCGACTAGTCATCTCACATGACTCTATGACACTTGAACTTGCCATCAATCGCATCACACTCTAGTCACTTCGAGACGTCACATCATACAAGCGACTATGGGCTAATACTATGTTAATCCGGGTTCACTTTAACGGGGTTCAACGTTGTCTCTACAACCCGTTTGGATGTAACAAAGTATAATAAAAGAGTTTTAAAATAAAACTCGAACGACAAATGCGATTATCACACATGAATAGTCAATGCCTGATTACTATTTCATGTTCTATAATCTAATTTGATCTTGTACGTAGTTGTTCATTTCAATTTAATTGAAATGACATGACTCATCATGTTTAGCCTTTGAGAAGGCTTTGGTTAGTAGGTTTTATCAATTTCTTGTACCTTGCTCAACCTTACTATATACTCGTTTTCCTCTGTAATGTATACATTTGCATCACAAAACTTTCTGAGTACGTGTCGAGATCCAATCAAGACATAGGTCCTCTAGCCTAAGAATAGCTCCCACTGTTTTCATAGTGTGCGGGACTCATCCTCTTGCACATCTCATGATTGCAAGTGTACTCAATTTCCGTTATAATTATCTCTCATTGTTCTTTATTTCCTAGAACGATTCTAGAAAATCTATTTCTTAAATGACATAACCACAATGGTATCTTAACCATCCTAATGTGTTTTGATTATGGTTTTGTCGGAAATCATGCGCAATCTCAATTGTCAATTGTCACTTGTGTAACACCCTTACACAAAATTGCATCATAAACACTTTGCTTTACTTCCTTAATGCTTCTGCAAGCACTTAAGGGTAATCTTTATGGCTTACTTGGTAAAGATTACTTAAATTCGATTTTGAAACAATTCATCATACTCAAAGCATATGATGTGTAATACATCATTACTTATTTAATTCATCCGGCAGCGGAAGCAAATGGAATCAATCAAATATGTTCAATTTAATTGAACTAGTCATGAATCTTATCAACATAATACTTCTTATTGATGCTAATATCATGTGGATTTATCTTCATAAATCCGGATATTAAAGATGTATTATAATACTCCAAGAGTCTTAAATCATTCTCGATGATCAATATGTCATTCACATATAAGACTAATTAAAATGTCCGTAACTCCCACTAAACTTCATGTATAAACACAACTTCTCGACTTATCGAGAAATGTTTTATCACATGATCAAAAATGTTGATTCCAACTCATTGATGTCCTACTTAAGACCCTCTCTTAAGTTTCACATTATCTTAGGATTGCAAGAATCTTCAAAACTCAAGACATGTATTGAATACATTCCTTCTAATTGAAGAAGTGGGTTTTAGATTCACTTGTTGTATGCATATCCTCATAATGAAACACAATCCCTAAGAAGATCCAAATAGACTTAATCATTTAAATTAGTTCAAAACCCTTTGCAACCATCTTGCTTTGAAATATCTCTTTATTAGTGCAAAACCCTTTGTCACTAATCAAGCCCTTTATTTCGGATTTTCATGGCTCTAAGCCTTGTATTGAGTTGTGACTTAAACACTCTTATGTAAGTCATATGTTCATTACTTTCCAGAAGTAATCAACTTGAATAAAACAATTTCTTTGTAAGTTATAAGCTCTTTACTTTCTTAAAAGTAGCATGAATTCATCATTTTCAACAAATGACGAATTTAACCTCCTAGGTATTAAAGAAACAATATCTTACACAAAACGTCTCATGTAGCCAGGAAAGACCAGTTTCTTGCGACATAACATTCTTTGTGCCATTCTTTGTGGCTCTTGAATAATTTCTCCCACTCTGTCTTCTACAAATAAACTTGTATTTTAGAAAGACAGCTTCACGAGCCGCAAACCCGTCGTACTCGTGATAATTGAAAAGAAAAATGAGCATTTGTTTCTTGTGAAAACTTACAAATATGGTACATTACCATTTCATATCTCATATGATTTAGTGGAAAATAATTTAGACAAAAATGATAAATTCCCCAAAAGGATCAAGTAACTCAAAGTAACTTGATTTAAGTCCAAACCATATCGAATAGCGTTTGATTTCTTATCCAACCACACATTATTCCATAATGTGTGCTAAGAGAGATTAACTTGTGATACTATATCACATTTCCTTTGGCTTATATCAAAGTCTTCACTTTGATAATCCCATCACGACTAAATCGTGCTTCTTTGAACTTTTGAACTTCTTCAAAGATTTCTCTATTTACCTTATTAAGTGAACACATTAGTGTCAACCTAAATCGTTGGTAAAAGAAAATGATCAACCTATTTTGGATCAATGACTTACAACCTCGATCTCCTTTTTCAACCAAAAGGCACGAGATATCTTGCTTTGAATACAAGATACGCATATACCATTAACAATCTAATGGTTTCAAGAGTACTTGATAACTCTTTGCGTTCATCATTCCAAAATTTAAGGTTTAATCTTGGGTTACCAATTTGAGTCTTGCATCATCTTCATGATATATCATTTAAGTTTGGTTTAGAATATAATCACCTTGATAATGGGCTAGCCATACATCAATTATGGTGTATAGGGTCACAACAGTGAAACCTCTTTTGTATCTTTAACAAGTTTATATTCTTATTTAGAGTTTATGTACTTAATAGTCATAATTAAGTACAACTCCAAACCAGAAAACTAGATTGATTACACAATGACTCTATCTCTCAACATTATTGTTGCTAGTCGTCAAATTCTAATCATCCTATGTATCAAGTACAAATGATGAAAACCACCACTGGTTTCTAATATTGACGAAGTAGTACTAGCAAAATTTATGTTTAATCAAATAAACATTTAAAGAAGAAGATCCTATTAGATGTCCCACAACTAACTTGTTGATTCTTCAATAATTTGGGGTAGTTTCCCTTCTAGTGTCCAACATTTAAGACAGTGGAAACTTTATCGGTCGGGATTGATAGGTTTAGTATCGCCATTCTCAACAACTTTACTTTCAACATTACCTTGTATCAATTCCATTGTAATCTTTACTTCTTGAACCTCGTCCTCATCTTAACGGTTTAAGAGAATGCTCCCACTCATTTCAATGAGTCTTTGCTTTGAGAAGCAAAATTGAATTCATGAAGATTACTCTTCATTTGTTCGTTTAGTCTTAAAACTTTCATTGAAGTGGTTGCGCTATTTTGGTCAATTACGAATTCTGACAAAACTAATTACCAAAATAATTTATCGCTTCAAGGTACTTAATTCAATTAAGTATATGAAAAACAATCCATTGTAAGTAGATGTGTTAGTCAAGAATCAAAAACCTGTTTGATGATGAATAACTTTAATCTATACTCTTTACATGAGATCCTTCCAATGGATAATTCGAGGTTTTTAGAAGAAAATTCAAATTTGTCTTTAGTTACGATGTTTTTAATGGAGATTTGAATCAAAAATCGAAATGATATCGTATATGAATTGTGGTAAAGAAATAGAACAATATGATAACGGAATAATGAAAACAAAACATTCATCGTTATAATAATACTTGTAAACAAGTATAGCATTTACATAGTGACCTCTACCCAACTATGATAAATGATTCCAAGATCCAAATTCATATTAACTTGGGCACGGGGTAGCCGATGAAACCCTTATCAATATAACTCGGTGGATTAACTCTTTAATCGATTCTACTTTTAGAACTCTCGGTCGATAAAATTACTCTAATATTTATCTATAGCCCAAAACACATTCGACAAGGGCACGGGGTAGCCGATGAAACCCTTATCAAAAAGTTTTGTTGAGTTCAATCCAAATTTCGAATAAATGTGTCCATGATCCAAACCCATATTAACTTGGGCACGGGGTAGCCGATGAAACCCTCATCAACATGAATTCGGTGGATAGACATTTATCACCCACTTCCCCTACGTAACAAGGTTTGTACCCCGGGGTAGCCGAGTGCACTCCCTCGCGAAATAGGTTTTCATGGTTTCTACTATTTGGTAAGGCTATGTCTCAATTGTTTATTTTAGCGAGAGGTCATGTCAATTTATTATCTATCACGTTTTAAGTGAACTAAAGCGGTGAACTACGATAATTTTAATTGACACGGTCGATAAACTCGATAAAATAAGGATGCATGTTTTAGTTATGGCGATTTAGCGATGCAAGCGACATAAAATAAAATGCAAGCATAAAAATAAATAAATCCTAGTATGGCCTTTCCTAAAATAGAAAACCTATTTAACTATTACATATTCGGAAACCAACTCCATTGGTCCCTTGAACTTCGGTTGTGACACGCATCTCGAGGTAACACCGTCTTTATGTATCGCCATTCTTGAAGAAATCCATCTTTGGGAACTCCGGAATGAATAAAATTACATAATAAATTACATAATTTCCTATTATACATTTGTAACTAAAATAAAATAAATCTATTAAATTACAAAACGGTGATACGAGATCACAATAAAATTACAACCGAATCGATATTGCCATACATTTCGGGAAATACCAATTAAAATCTAAGGCTATACTAAGTAAAATTACATAAATTAAAATTATGACAATCATAAAGAAAATGCAGCATTATAATATGTATGAACATGCTCAATTTTATGCTAAATCGCCTTTAATTAGCCAATATCGTATATTACTCGGCTTAAGTTAATTACCCTAACCTCTTAGGACTCAAAATTTAGTCTTCACTAATAATTTGACCATAATTAACTCATTTTTATAAAATTGTTCATTAATGGACTAAAAATTACAAAAATAAGCTATAAACTTCAAATAAATCACAAAATTTCAAATAAATTCAAAATTTGAAATTTAAACTCATGAACATTCTGGAAAAATACCATGACACTCATAATGTTCAAAACTTTAGGTCAAAAATTTCGAAATTTTTCCGGAAAAACAATGTTGCGGTTTATCGATTTTTAATAAAATAATCATAAAAACATGAGAAAAATTTTATTCATCAACTTTTCAATTTTAGATCTGAAAAAGATAATAAAATGCAACATTTGACGTTTTTCCTTAGTCATAGATTAATGTTTGTTAATTTTTTCACTAATAATGTCACTATTTATGCTATTTTTCTTTAAAAATCCATAAATCATGCAAAAAGACTTCACTATAGCCCATTATTTTACACACATCTTGTAAAATTTCATGTGACAACATATTAAATTTCTATGACCAGATTCGAAATTTATCTCATATTAATCTATTTTTCACCTAAATCCGAATTTAATAATGAAAAATCCATTTTTCGAGCATAACAAGTCCAAAAATTATGAAAATGTACAGGTTATCTCAAAATAATATATGTGACAACATATCCAAAAATCACTGGAAAATTCGAAGTATAGCTAATTTTAGACCAAAAATGACATTTTTACTCATAAAATCATATTTAAATGTCATTATTGTATAATATGAACAATAAAAATCCGTAAATTTAACCAAAATATCCTAAAACATTTTAGAACCAGAAATTTTAACATGCATGAATTAATTTCGTGATATATCATAATAACACAAATTTTACAAGTTTTATATGTTAATCTTTATAACTCGGAAAAACTTTTAACCGATTTGCATGCAAACAACAATGGCTCTTGATACCGATTGAAGGAAAAGTAGATCTATATACTTACATATTCATATATATGTTATAAATTAATTTGTCATAAAATTAATAAAGGTCTTATGCATGCAAACTAATTAGCAAAATAAAGAAGAAATTATCCTTACATTGTAATTTCAGTTCTTATGGGCACAAAAGAGATCTCCTTCTCTTTTGTTCTTGAGCTTTCCTTTTGGATGAACAAAGACCCAAGTGTAGGATCTATCCCAAGGAATTATACCCAAAGCTTACTCTTAATAAAATTAATATTATGTATACTAGATAATATTAATTTTGTGAAGAAAAATGACCCAAAAATATTTGATTTTTGCTCTCAAAACCGGTTGAGAGAGAGGAGAATGGAAGGTGTTTTTCTCTTTCTAAAAACTCTTGTTTTTGTTGTGTTGAATGAATGATGATCACTAGTCAATATCTAAGTGAATATTAGGCAAAATAATAAGAAAAACCACAAGGGTTTTCTTCCCCAAAGCCGGTTGGGAGAGGAGGTGTAAAAGAGCCAATGCATGCCCTAGTTGTTCTTCACAATGAGCAATAGGCATGCAAGGCTAGTTTTAGTAGGTAATTATGATGTTTACCACTAATAACAATAACTTAATATTTGCCTAACCATCCTCATATTTTCCGCACACACGGATAATATGGAATCCATATTATTTTTGTCAATTGTCAATATGTTACATGTCATGTGTAACATAAATTTGTCATGTATTTTTAACATGTTAAAAATCAACGTATTAACAAAAATACGTCATATACAAAAATCGACTTAGTAATTCATAATTACTTGTACCAAAATATTTTACCATTTATAAATCACAACAGTTTGTATTTATAATAATTCATTCAAATTTAATTGTTTCCATAAAAAATAATTTCATCTGAGCAATGATACAATTCGATTACTCAGACCGTATCTCATTTAATCACATTACAATGTGATACGTAAATTTTACTTCCAAAATCGTCCGTCAATTTTCAAGTAATTTAATTAACTCGTAACGTTATACGATTAATTAAATGATCAATTAAGAGTGTTGCCCTATAGGTATGACCTAGGGGGTCAACTGATCACCACCGTCATACGACAGTAATGTCAAACTCTAGTCAGCCAATCATTACCGATATATGTTGACCAGTTGACAGTAAAAATACTTCCCAATTGTATTCTTTAAAATGAGATTTAATAATGATATTTAAATCATGTGATCACACTTATTGTTGAGGACACATTTCCCAACATTAACATCAGTGTAACCTTTATACTCAAAGATTTTCTCAATATCCCTATAATCCATTCTAATAAATCATCAGGATTTAGGCTACCAGAAAATTCAGGGATTTCTACCTTTAGATGCTTGGCTGTGTGCTTAGGAACCTCCTCTTGTGTTCTGATACTCTCTTCTGATTCTGATTCATATCCATGTGGTGCTTGTCACCTCCCTGCTCCCATGAAGAAGCCTCTGCCTTTACCTCTTCCTCTGGTAGGTGGTTGTCTTCTTGGATCATGGTTTGGAAACCTCTCCATCACTACATGGACAACATTAAGTAGTCTATCCATATTTCCTGCTAGATCCTCTATTCTGTTCTCAATACCAGCAAGTCTCTCTTCACTCATGGTTGTTTTTGTGTATTTGTTGTAGGTAGGGATAATGAACTCACAGTTTCTCTAAACCCAAGACTAACACAAAGGTGGAATTGTGTTAAACCTTGCTCTGATTACCAAATTGCAGTGTCAAACCCCAGGCCTGACACAAAGATTTAACCTTTAAATGAGATCAACTGTTCTGGTGCTTTCAGGATGTAATGAACTTTCAAAATTAGATTAAAAATACCAAATGGACTGCTAAAATCATAAAATTTGATGAAAAACTAGTTAAATGAATAAACTAACTCTGATTAAAACTTCAAGAATTTTGAAGCATTCTAAGTATTTTGAGATATTGATTATGCCTGCCTGACAGGAGAAATTGGACAGTTTGACACGGGATTGATATTTGATACTAAACAAGGACCAAGGGATATAATTATCAACTCAAATCCCACAGAATACTCACGGGGAAGCAAGCTAACAACTTGGACAACTTAAACTGGATATTATCACAGCCAAGCACAGATAAAGACCAACTCAAGTTAACAACAAGATCAAACAATCCACAGTCTGAGCACATGATTGAATGAACCTCACTGACAGACTTTGTTCAACACCTACAGTCTAAGCATAAGATGTTAACAGGCCTGACTCTTAACTAAAAACTAAGAATAAGTTATAAAGATTTAAAATTGAAAGAAAACTCAGGTTTAATATTCATCAAAAGCTGCCTTAACGCAGTTGGAGCAGAGGTCCTTATATAGGCCTTCCTCTTGGAAATCTGTTACAAATTTAACCTCAAAATCTCATCAAGGGCCAGGATTAGTTTTTAGGACATAAATAAGGTGCTAGAAATATTTTACAATGATGACAAAATGATTTAAAGGAAAACTGCAATATAACAACAGAAATTCTGAACTGATAGTGACATGCTGCCTCCTAGGCTGGTGTGTTGCTTTGGCTGGGAGTATAAGGACGAATGGGTGCAGTAGGACCTTGACTTTGGCTCTTAGGTGGTACCCGAAATAGGGTGAGACAAGCAAAAGCAGCCCAGCAACAGCTTCTTCTTTGTTTAGCCAGAAATGGCAATATGCTTTATGCTTTATGTCCCTTTCAGCAGCTTAACTTTCAGTTTGATTTTCTCTTGATTCCGGGGTGAATTAGACCTGGCTCCTTAGGACTTTTCTGATCTTAGTTGCTCAAGGTTTCAGCTGTCCAAGGTGGCAGCTTGTGGTTCAGCTTGTACTAGTATTTGAGACCTCCCAAAGTAGGCCTGGCATTGGTTGTTAACAGGGTAGTGTGACTAGGATTGTTGTCTGCTGCCTGATCAGTGTTGCCCTGGTCCCTGGCTCCTGTTACATCTAGGCTCATGCATTCATGCTCGTATGCGAATGACTACTTGCTATGTGTTCCCATGTCAATAAAATTTACGAAAATCTCAAGTCAGTTTTCAAAACCGTCTTTAGGATTAGAATTTTCGACCAAAATGAGCCTTTTATAGCCGACATGCTGCCCATTTGAAACATCATCAACCCTCTCGTTTTCGAAAAATTCTTTCAAATTGTCAAACCAAACCCAAACATGGAACATGTTTTGAGTCAAGGTCTTAGCCATGTCTTTTGAACCATATGTTAGGCTAGTACACGACTCACTTGGGTCACCCGAGCTCACACTTTGGTTCGAGTCATGTATGTCGACCACTTGGTCCGAGTAAAACAACCAAAAAAACGCCACCTAGGTTCATTAGGGCGTCTTTTTCACGGACATGTGGTCCATTTTGGTCCATACACGGGTTAGTCACACTGAGTCTAGGCTGGTTCGAGACTAAGCCAAGTCTTTGTACGAGTCAAAATGTAAATCGATGATGTGACCATTATTTTAGCATATTTAGTCCCCGAATTAGCCTCGTTCCTATGCTTTTTTGTGCATATTTGGGTCATTTAGTATCTTTAGTCCTTTGTTTTGCATATTCTTTGAGGTTTTGTTTCCTTGGTAGGAGAGGAGTGCAAACCTTGCATTTTCATAACAAAATAGAGCTAAATTGATCGAATCTAATGACCAAGCATTAAAGAGAAGACAAGACTAGAAGGCCTTTGTACATATTATAGTAGATGGGCAATGATGAAAAAATCCTTGCATCCCCGACTAAATCCCGGAGGATTATTGGAAGAAGAGAGGAAGAAAAGAAGAAAAGAAGGCTGGAACACAATCCGCCCGTCCAACCAGGCAAGTCGCCCGTCCAACACTTCAGGAATCCGAGCGTCTTTGCCATAGGGACGCCCGTCCAACTACGCACCAATCCGCCCGTCCAACCATGAAGACTGTGACACCCTCATTTATTACGGAAAAGTAAACACGTAATTTCTAAATAAAAACTGCATGGATATGTTTGTAATAGGTTCATTTGAGTAAAAACCTGTAATTTTAAAAACCTGAACCTGTTATAAAGATATCCAAATTGGAAGGTGTCAAACATACAAGGTCTAACTATAAGTCTCATAACATAACCATCGCTAAAGTCGCGAATAGCAAATTATACAACCAATGTAAAGAGGGAGACATATGTCCCAAAAAATGTATGTGACATAAAAAGTGTTTAAGGGTCACAATAAAATAAAGCCAATCTAGGTCCCAAGGTTACTTTGCTCGCTAGCTCGTCCATGTACCCCATATATGCATCACCTACCTGTCATTCGCATTTTATACAAATACGAAAGCCACAGTCAGTGGGGAGTAACTCCGAGTTCTCCCATCCACGAAATGTCATAATTAATATAACATGTAAACATAAGAATATGAATATGAATAACACATAGCCTTAGCATATAGATGCTAGACAATCGTGCTTATCATGTGAACAACAATATAACAACACATAGTCCTAGCATGCGAATACTAGACCGACTCATACTACACTATCATGTGAATCACATAACATCCAGGAATCCAAACTCTATCAACCATAGCCGGCTTGCATCTCACCTTCTATGATTCATAGAATCATCAAACAAGAAAGGACAATATATCTAGAGACAGGCATAAGTTACTAGTACAGTCAATAGTCACTTTGTAACTCGAGTCTATACACGAGGTAGGGAAGCTAGTATTTTGGCTCAGAGGTTAATATGAATAAAACATGGCCAAAACACGACTCAACCCTAATCCTAGACTCACAGAGACCTAGAGAAATGCGGATAAAACCACCGCACCCAAGACTCATGATAAAACCACATGAGTACCCTAAGGAGTCCACCAAAGGGTTGGCTAGTACTTAAGCTGACCATCTCCTCACAAAATAGGCAGAAAGGTCATGCCCCAGCTTGGATATAAACCCACCAAGCCAGGAACACAAAGGCTATTAAGCTGCAAACATATACTCGTCAAAGACTATAATGGCCTATCTATGATGAAGGCCGAAATACTCACCTAGGACCAAAATAAAACCAATCTAGGTCCCAGCTTGAATACTTTAGCCCACACCACACAAGACAAGTAGGATACCCAATTAACCATAAAAGGGACAAAGAGTCCAAACTTGTACACACAAAAGATCATACACACCCTAGTATATGAAAGGTTACGCAAGAGCATATTCAGCTGACAATCCAACAATATCTCCAGTATCAATAATAATCCAAATTCCAGCTAACTGTTAATCTCATAATTCATGAGAACAAGCTAAAATTGCAACAAGGCAAGAAGACTCAAGTATAAGGCAACCAATTCATCCAACAACCAACATGTGAAACGATAATCACAAATATTAAGGCATCAACATAAAACATCCAATCTCACCTCAAAGACAAACCCTCGACCCGAGTCCCGCGATGGGTCATCGGTCAAATCGAGGCTGACCGGTTTAAACCTAGTTTGACCACACTCGTTCGGTCAATCTGGCCCAGCTCAGAGTCTTTGCCTACTTTGTCCCAAATCACAAAATTTATCACAATATCATTCTCATGCTATTTCCAATTTCTATCATGTGAGAAACGAAAGTAACACATTATCAATCACCTAAACACTTAACAAACAACAAGCACAACATCAACTACTAATGTGACATTAATTCGTCGAGTAACTCGGAATAGTTACCTTACGCTAGCAAAGAGACAAGTAATAACTTGAGAAAGCTTCTAAAACCCAAAATTACTCTTCATCTTCAACCACATATGAGGCACCTAAAATAATTATGTGAAAGGACGATATTAACGAATTATCTTTATATAAAATATGAGACGGAAATTAATTAATTATATTTTAAATAAACCAAACTAGCGTCAAAACAAGTTATAGACACGGCCCAAAAGTTATTTTGACAACCTCAAACTCGGCCTAACCACCAACTACACATGGCCTCAAACTCGTGACTTAGCTAGGCCACTGCCTAGGCCACGGCCAGGCCACTGCTAGGCCACTGCCAGGCCACAGCTAGGCCACTGCTAAGCTACAGCCAGGCCACTGCCAGGCCACAGCTAGGCCACGGCCAGGCCGCTGCTAGGCCAACAACCCAACGACAACAACCCATTCAAACAACCCAATAAGTGAATGTACATGTATTTGTATAAGAATGAGACGGAAATTCAAATAATTTAAACAAACCGAAATTGAGCCAAAGCAACCTCTACCCACGACTAAAAGGAGTCATTGAACGGTCCTACACCCGTCACCAAGCAATGGCAACAGGTTTAAAACGTTACTCCGCGCATCCCCAAAACAGAGGCCAAACACACACCAAAACAACCCCCTATTCGACCCACAACCCACTACCAAAATTTGTCCGAAGAGCCACCCAAAACCATCCATACATGTCAGCATACACCGTCTTAAATATACCACTTACTAGCTAGCATCCCAAATGATCCCTACAGGTCAGTATACACCGTCTCAATCATCTCCACATATCAGTATACATCGTCTCAACTATACAAATGACTAATTAACATCCATAAGGATCCCTATATATAATTATATACCGTCTCAACTATAAAACAGACTAACCAGCATTCGAAATAAACATATTTTATAAGTAATATCGAGTAACCTATCATTGTTACCTTTTTCCGATTGAACTAATCATTTATGACTAACAAATATTCTACCAGCCCGTCTATCTCAGCACTTACAACCGACTTATAATAAATAAAGCTGAAAATATAACTTGGGTTTGTAAAAATTCGTAATGAAAATGAATTTTACTTACAATGGATTGACAGGAACGATGGGAGCAGCAATATGGAACGGAAATCATTGATAACGGATGACAAACGGAGTGACAGAATCAATTTAAAATAAAAAAAAATTGAAACAGAACGTAAAAGAAGAAAAAAGAAGGAAGAAGAAGAAAAGAGACGTGAGTTCGTGAAAATGAGACAACAGCCTGCTAGCCTGCTATTTATTATACGTATCTTTCTTCATCGTTAAGTAATTTCGCTCGTTTTTAAAACCGTCTCGAGTTAATAAAATCGGTTTTAGTAAAAGTTTCAGTAATAAAACGGAATCAATAATAAATAAATTTAATGAGTGAAAATAAAATAAACTCAAATTACTAACGGAAATAATAGGAATTCGATTCGAATCGGAGTTATTAACGATTTTTACTAAATTAGCGGAGTTTAACGAAATTTGATAATTTAGCAAAATAACTCAAAATAGCTAATTGGATGACTTTTCCTAAATCCGTTTTGAATCCACTAAGGGCCGACTTTCATAAAGGACTCGTAAAAGGATCAGAAATTATTAACGATTATTAAAATTAACTCCTCGAATTATAATGAATTAATTAATTAGCTGAGAGTATGTATATATATAAATCGTTAAATGACGTAATTTAACTTCAAAATAGAAATTAGAAGAATTTTACCCAACTTAATAAAATACGGGGTGTTACAAAGACGCCCGTCCTGCCACCACGAAATCCGCCCGTCCCGACCCCTTGGACGCTCGGATTCTCTTACAGGCCATACGTCCTCTTCTTCCCTCCATGAAAGATGCGCATATTTATGAAAGACCGGCAGGAAGGAGACCGGCATCTCCTTTGACAGGAGTGATTCCTCAAGGACTTAATCGTCATTTAAGCCCTTAATAAACCCTAATTTGTGTACCTAATCCCCACTATAAATACCCCATTAGTTTAATTAGATAATCATGTTCTTCTTATCAATCTTTAGTGTAGTTTATATCATTCTAATCTCTTCTTAATCTTGTAATCAACTTCTAATAAAATATTAATACAAATCTCATTTCCTTAATTTCTCTTTTGTTCATCTTTTATTTTGGGTAATTGAAGATTATTTGGGTTATTATTGGGAGATTGACAACCTTCCAATCATTCATCAAGTACTTCTATTATTATTTGCTTTATTTTGGAATCATTAGTAGGTATAATTCTCTTAATCTCTTTTAAAATATTGTAAATCATCTTCATTTATTCATCATGTTTTGCTTTGTTAATATGATTGACAACCTTGTTAACATGTTAAACTTGATAATGAGTGAGTAGTTTCCTTAACTAGGGTTAATGGGTAATTAGGGGAAACCAACATGGGGGATGATTCATGCTTAAATTAATATGTTTTCATAGTTTATTTGCTTGCTTGTTGTGATCTCAACTTATGCACATGTTATGTTTGATGAAATGCGAGCCTATGAATCCTTGCATTTTTTACCCATCACTTATCTTTTCAATGAGACTTGTAAGACATAACCCAACTCGAGTCTCATTAGACCATGCATATAGTTGAGTAGAGAGGATTAAGTCGACTTGTAGGTGTTTTACAATCTAATCGATTCGGCTCCGGGACCCAAACCTTCCTAGGATTGTAAGATATAAACCAACTCAATCCATCACAACAATAATTGCTTGCTTATAATTTGAGAATATGTTTGTATGATCAATTCCCATGAACCCCCTATGACCCCATGACACCCTAGTGCTTTTTATCAATTGTTTACATCTCATTTTAATCATCTTGCTTGTTTACTTTTATTGCTATCTAGTTTAGTGATCTTCTCATCTCAACCCAAATCGTGACACCCCTAGACACCGCTACTTGCAATCGAATATCCTACATCAATACCCGTCCCTTGGGATCCGACCTTTAATTGCGTCTTTACTAATAGTAGAGTTGTTTGTGAAGTTATAAATATTGTTTTGGTCTAGGTGCTCCTAACGACAAGTAACCGAAAATTAAGCTCCAAGTGAGTCCGACCAAAAATGGCACCGTTGCCGGGGACGGTGTTAACTTGATTTGATTTTCTTAGATTGTTATTAGTTGTGTCTTTCTTTGCCGTGGGGAAGTAAAACTCCTCAAGGTTTGTTCTAATTGTTTTCGAGTTGTTTGATATTTTGCATGTCTAGAAGATCACAAGGTAATTTGTTACCCATTGATCACGAGATTGAAAGGACTTTGACATCCAATAGAAGACTTGCTAGAGGTACTTTGAGAGGTATTGGGGAGGTTGTAGATATTCAACCAAATACTATTGAGTTCACCAACCCTTTTTCAAGAGAAGGTGAGGAGAACCCAACACCAAATCCAACACAAAATCAACCCACAATGCCTAAATTTTCATCACATTCCGTTCCAACCTAGGAGAACCAACCCAATGGTACTCCCACACCACAACACTTAACCGAAAATTTCATTGCAAAATCCGCATTTATCCAATTAGTCGAAAGAAGCCAATTTGGGGGGATGCCTAGTGAACACCCTCACTCTCACATGGAGACTTTTTGTGACTATTGTGATGCGATTTCACAAACCGGTGTAACTCAAGACCAAATTCGATGGGTCTTATTTCCTTTTTCTCTAATCGGCACCGCAAAGCAATGGTTGAAAGGCCTTGATAAGGCTACTCTTGTAATTGACTCTTGGAAGAAGTTGGCTCTAGCTTTCTACAAAAAATTCTACCCTCTGGAAAAGACTAACATGCTAAGAGCTCAAATTACGGGTTTTAAGCAAAGGGATGAAGAATCTTTGTATGAAGCTTGGGAGCGATTCAAAGGAATTTGTCGCTCATGTCCTCATCATGGACTTAGCGAGTGGTTCTTGGTACAACAATTTTGGAATGGTCTTTATGAAGACTCAAGAAACATTCTTAACATGGGATCAAATGGTATGTTCACTGAACTTGACGATAATCAAACATGGAACAAGATTGAGGAAATGGCGGTCCATAATTCATAATATAGTAGACCTCGCAAGGCTAATAGAGAAGGAAAGCATGAAGTGGACTCTATTACTCAATTGGGTGCTCAACTTAGTGCTCATATTGATACCATTAACTTGAAGTTTGAAAAGGTTATGGCTAAACTTGAAGAAGCCTTAAAATCACCAAAGCATCATGTTAATGCCATGGTAGCATCTTCATCAATCCCAAGTGGGATATGTGAGAATTGTGGAACTTTGGGACATGGCCAAAGTGAATGTAGGGGAACAAATGAACAAGTGAATGCTTTTCAAGCATACAAGAGTGGTACCCCTTATTCCAACTATTACAATGAAAACATCAAATTCCACCCAAATCTCTCATACAAAAGCCAAAATGTTCAAAACCTTCAACAAACATACACCCCACCTCCTATGAGAAACCAAAACCAAAGACCCTTGTTCAACCAAAACCAAGGTTACCAAAATCAAACTCCATACAATCAACAAAATGACCAAGGTTTTGATGTGCAAAAAGCGGTCCTCCAAATGCAAAAGAATCAACAAGAATTTTTCACTCAAATGCAAAAAGATAGCCAAGCAAAGGACATCACCATCAACAACATCCTAGCCCACACAAAAATGTTGGAAACTCAAATGACCCAACTAGCAACTTCAAACTCTCAAAGACAAAGGGGGCAATTACCACCTCAAGGTAATCCCCCAATACATGAAACGGTTAGTGCCATTCACTTGAGGAGTGGTACGAGATATGAAGGACCAAAGAAACAAGTTGAGGATGAAGTTGTCGAAGCTAGTGACAAAGAAGAAGTTGTGCAAAACTCTAAGGAAGATGAACCAACAAAAGAAGATGTTTCAAAGAAAAATGAAGAAAAAGCCAAGAGAAGGAGCCCATTGTGATTTGACTTCCATTCCCAAGTCGTCAAGCTAAGCCTAAGTTTGATGACCAACTTGGAAAATTTATGGAAATTGTGAAGAATTTGGAAGTCTCGATTCCTTTCACGGAATTACTCAATCACGTGCCGGCCTATGCAAAGTACATGAAGGACATCCTTATGAAAAAGAAGTCGATCCGGAAGCTTGAAACTATGGCCTTCACTAAGGTGAGTAGTGCAATACTTCAAGGGAGTTCACCTCCGAAACATAAAGACCCGGGAAGCTTCTCAATACCGTGTACCATTGGCGACAACACGATCAACAAGGCTTTGTGTGATCTAGGAGCACGCGTGAGTGTTATGCCGTACTCGGTTAGTAAAAGGCTAGGGATGGGAAAGCTTAAATGTACCAACATCATACTCCAAATGGCCGATAGATCGAAGAAGACACCATTAGGTATATGGGAAGATGTTTCCGTGAGAATCGGCAAATTCTTCATCGCGGTGGACTTTGTCATTGTTGACATGGAAGAATACTCCAATATTCTGATTATCCTCGATAGACCTTTCTTGCACACCGCGGGGGCAGTGATAGATGTGAAGCACGGAGAGCTTACTCTAGAAGTGGGAGACGATACCATAACTTTCAATCTTGACAAGACCGTGAGAGCTCCCCGTTTACATGAACCATGCTTTATGGTTGATCACTATAGCCGAAAGGATGATAGGAAGAAGTCGGAATTCCAATGGAAAAAGAAAGTTGATGATGCTCCATTCAAAGAGCAAGAGAATAGCAATAAGGAGAGCTTGAAAAGCTCACCCATGTCAAGTGAAGAGGATGGCCTCATTGGCCAAAACAAGAAAGAAGGAGAGTTGTCTCTATCAACTCAAGAAATTTTTAATGATCAAGTAGACGAAGTTTGAGGTCTTTGGGATGATGAGTTCGAAGGGATATTCAATCCCTACATTGGTAATGCTATGAACCAAGACCATCACGGAGAACAACAAGTGCAAAGATCTATTGAGGACCTCTATCATGACAATGAACAAGCTTTTGACTACTTCTTCAAGGTGTTGAGTAACATCAACAACACCTTGAACATGCCCCCTTGACATCTCACATTGGATGAGAGTTTGGTGGAGTCCTCCCTAAACCACCATTTGTAAATATTCTAACTCCCTAACTTGCATTTAAATTTTTACATTGCATTTTTGTCATTTTTGGATTTATATTTTTGTGCCTTAATCAAGATATTCATCATTTTTGAGAGAAGTGAGGGAGTGACTTATGATTTTATTGATGTGTAGTGCTTTTACTTAGTGTGGGGATAGCAATTGCCTAGGCTATTCATGCCTTTGTAGTGCCCCCACAATGAAGAACAAGAGAATTGAAGAATGAAAATATTACGGGTTATGCAGTACCCACGGATGGACCTGAATCCGTGCGGACAAGGAGGAATCCGAGCGGCCAAGAAGAGAATCCGCTCGTCCTGAGGAATCCGAGCGTCCAATGTCACCAGACGCCCGTCTGATAGAGCTGTAGAATTCAAAAAAATGGTCTGTCACAGAATCCGAGCGTCCCAATTGAGAATCCGCTCGTCTGATTCTGGACGCTCGTCTTACTGAAAAGACGCTCGTCTTTATGCTGTTTATTTTTAAAGTATCCACCTGTAACAGAATCCGCTCGTCTCACATTGAAGAATCCGCTCGTCTTTGCTGAAAGATGCTCGTCCTGTGGCGTCATTTCCTGAGGTAAAAACGAAGAATCCGAGCGTCCCAGAATGCAATCCGCTCGTCCCCTGCTGCTATTTCAAAAATAACGGGTCTTTTAAACCCTTATTCCCTCATTCATTTTCATTTCTTCCATATTCAAACACTGCCCTCAACACAAAAACCCCAAAACCCTCATCCTCTACATCAACAAAACCAAATTTCCTCAACCAAATTCAACAAAATCAAATCCAAACTTCCTCACAACCAAAATTAATCACTCCTTTTGCAACAACAAATGATTCAAACACCAAAATCTTCAACCTTTGAGTCTATTTTTAAGATACAAAGCAACATTCTTTCATCTTAAATCGATTTGGGCATAATTAAAAATTGAAGATTTCAATCTTTCTTTGGTGTAATCAACAATGGCAAGAACTAAAGGAGGTAACAAGGCACCCCCAAAGAAGACACTTTCAAAAAGGCAACAAACTCTTCAAGCAAAACAATTGTCAAAGGCATTGGTAGTTCATGAGGCAAGGTTGGAGGTTCAACAAGGTCCCCCTATGGAAGCTACAACATCAACAACTCCGGTCATTGAGCAATTATCTAATTATCCGGAGGTAATTTTCACTTACGACTCTCATAGGGATAAATTTGTTCTCTTTGCTAAGAAGACCATTATGCCAACAAAATTTATTTGTGAAGATGCTTTGACAAAGTTGGGTGTTCTTGAACAAACCAAAGCCTTCTTTCAGTCTATGGGATTGGGTAAATTGTTTACCATGAAAGAATTGACATACCCCTCCCTCACCTTGGAATTTTTGAGTTCCTTGAAAGTCACAAGGGTGGAGACTAGAACCCGCATCGAGTTTCGTCTTGCAAATGTTGATAGACGCATCACTTTTGGTGAATTGAGTAAGATTCTAGGCCTTAGTGATACCCCGTACTATGAAAAGATCCCCGAAAAGTATGACCCCGCTCCTCTTTGGGAGGCAATTTGCAGAAAGAAATTTGTGCGCTTTCATGATTTTCGTGCTCTATTAGTCCACCATCCGGGCATTAGAGTGTGGCATAAGGTCATTGGGAATACTTTGATAGCAAGAAATGGAACTAATCATCTTACCAAGCTCGATTTTGTTCTTCTTGAGTCGGCCTTGAACATAGGAAGGGAATATACTAAGCCATATAATGCTCTAAGGCTTTTGGTTGAACGATGGCTTAATGTCGATTGTGGTAAAGAAGGCACCGCTTTCATTGTGAATGGAGGACTAGTTACCTTTTTTGCCAAGCACTTTAACCCAAATTTCAACAAAGACAACACTTATGTGGCTGTTAAAGGAGGTCATCTCTTTGATATGGATACCATGATTCACAAGTTTAAGTGGGTCAAGCATGATCCTCTTGACACCAAATATGGGTGGTTAACCAATGAAGCTAGATCCTTCACTTTGCCTTCAAAGATTTGCCGATTGAGTGTTCACCGACCAAACTACCTTCTTCCACTCTCCGAGGAGACCGAGTATATTATTCAACAACAAAGAGGCGAGATTGATGAGCCCTCCTCCTCCATTGTCACACCACCCTACCCATTTGAATATCTAGAGTTCAAACCCAAGGATGTCGAGGTAGGAAATGATTACTTGACTCTACTCATGAGGGAAATGCACAAGCAAGCTTACAATGATAGAGTGGATGCTTACAAGGCCCAATATCCGCCCCTCTTACATCTAGCTAGGCAAGGACTTCTTGATCCATCATGTCCTTTGCCTATTTGGGCGGATAGGGAAGTTTTCTTTCCTAGAACCTCTAGTGGTGGAACACCGGGTGGAGAGGAGATTGTTGATAGGGGTGTTGATGAAGAAGGTGAAGAAGAAGAGGTTCAAGAGAATGTTGAAGAAGAAGAAGCCCAAGAAGAGGAAGGAGAAAGTGAGGTAGAGCAAGGAAGTGAAAGTGGGAGTGGAGATGATTCCACATCTATGGAGGAAAATGATGATAATGATGATATGATGGAGGATTAGCAAACCTTGGAGGATTCTACATTCTTTCACCCCTCTTATGGTTTGTTTACTTCTTTTGTTTTCTTTATTCTATTTTGATCATTTGATTGTGGAGTCCTAGCTGAAGAAAATGTAGATTCATATACATGATAACATACTCTTATATGTCTAAATAATTTGTCATAAAATTAATTACGGATTTTATGCATGCAAACAAAATAACAAAGAGAAGAAATCATGTTCTTACAATGGGTATTTCGGATTTAAAGGGCACAAAAGAAATCTCCTTTTCTTTTGTTCTTGAGCTTTCCTTATGGAAGAATAAAGATCTAAGTGTAAGATCTCTCCCTATGTATTATACCCAAGGCTTTCTCTTAATCTAATTAATATTATTTGAGCTAGTATAATATTAATCTAGGTAGAAAATTGAACCAAAAAAATTATAAAACACTTATATTATTTCGGTTTTATGAGAGAAGATGAGGAGGATTTTTCTTCTCCCTAGAACTTGATTTTGGATGATGATCTATATAAAAAATAATACACTACACATAGTATATTATTAGGTAAAAATTATAGAAAAACAATGATAGTTTTTCTTCCCCAAAACCGTGTAAGAGGAGAGCTATTGGGGAGCCAATGCATGGAAAAATTGTTCTTCACAAGGAACAATAGGCTTGCATGCCTAGACTTGCTTTTTCATCATTATGTTTTATCAACTAAATAAAACAATTAACTAGCTTAATGCTCCCCAATTTTTCGGCACTTTACATAATATGGATCCCATATTATTTTTGTCAATTGTCAATGTGTCACATGTCATATGTGACATAAATATGTTATGTATTTTTAACATATTAAAAATCAACGTATTAATAAAAATACGTCACATACAAAAATCGACTTAGTAATTTCATAATTACTTGTGCCAAAATATTTTACCATTTATAAATTTCAACTGATTGAATTTATAATAATTCATTCATTTTAATTGTTACATTAAACAATTTATTTCATCCGAGTAATTATACAATTTAATTACTCAGACCGTATCTCATTTAATCACATTTCAATTTGATACGTAAATTTTACTTCCAAAATCGTCCGTCAATTTTCAAGTAATTTAATTAACTCGCAACGTTATACGATCAATTAAATAATCAATTAAGAGTATTGCCCTATAGGTATGACCTAGGGGGTCAACTGATCACTACCGTCACACGACAGTAATGTCAAACTCTAGTCAGCCAATCATTACCGATATATGTTGACCAGTTGACAGTAACAAAATTACTTCCCAATTGTATTCTTTAAAATGAGATTTAATAATGATATTTAAATCACATGATCGCACTATTGTTGAGGACACATTTCCCAACAATCTCCCACTTGTCCTCGACAAGTGTGCGTCACCAATTCTCTTGTCCTATTACTATCTCCCACTCAATGCAAGGTGTCTTTCAGGTCGTACTTGCAAGTGATCATATCGAGAGTGGTTTCCTCGATCTGGAGAATAACTGATTGACCGGACTTATCTATCATAGATACTTTCCGAGCGTGGCCACGCATTTCCAGTTCATTACTCCTCGAGTGGCCCTGAGATATTGTTTTAACCCTGACAAGGGGGTGGACAATTCCTATCGCACTCATTCCCTTCGACTAGCCACAGCCATCATAACCCAAAATATGCCCATTTGACCCCATTTACGAAGGTCGTAGTAACACAAATCAAAGTTAATCTGAAACTGAGCCATCTTAGGTGAATAGTCTTTAGTCAAAAGAATCGACTCATTTGAATACTATAGCAGCTCTCGCCACGACCAGGCTATATAAATTTGCCAGAACTCTATAAGCGGTCATTAGGCCCGACAAAGGTGTTCCTAACATCTGCCTATGTGATCGACTAGTCATCTCTCATGACTGTATGGCACTTGAACTTGCCATCAATCGCATCACACTCTAGTCACTTCGAGACGTCACCTCATACAAGTGACTATGGGCGAATACAATGCTAATCCGTGTTCACTTTAACGGGGTTCAATTGTCTCCACAACCCGTTTGGATGTAACAAAGTATAATAAAAGAGTTTTAAAATAAAACTCGAACGACAAATGCGATTATCACACATGAATAGTCAATGCCTGATTAATATTTCATGTTCTATAATCTGATTTGATCTTGTACGTAGTTGTTCATTTCAATTCAATTGAAATGACATGACTCATCATGTTTAGCCTTTGAGAAGGCTTTGGTTAGTAGGTTTTATCAATTTCTTGTACCTTACTCAACCTTACAACATACTCGTTTTCCTTTGTAATGTATACATTTGCATTACAAAACTTTCTGAGTACGTGTCGAGATCCAATCAAGACATAGGTCCTCTAGCCTAAGAATAGCTCCCACTTTGTTTTCACGATTAATGCGAGATTCATCCTCTTGCACATCTCATGATTGCAAGTGTACTCAATTTACATTGTAAACATTTCATATTGTTCTTTATTGCCTAGAACGATTCTAGAAAATCTACTTCTTAATTAACATTGCCACAATGGTATCTTAACCATCCTGATGTGTTTTGATTATGGTTTTGTCGGAAACCATGGGCAATCTCAATTGTCAATTGTCACTTGTGTAACACCCTTACACAAAATTGCATCATAAACACTTTGCTTTACTTCCTTAATGCTTCTGCAAGCACTTAAGGGTAATCTTTATGGCTTACTTGGCAAAGATTACTAAAATTCGATTTTGAAAACAATTCATCATACTCAAAGTATATGAAGTGTTATACATCATTTTCTATTTAATTGATTCGGCAGCGGAAGCAAATGAAATCAATCAAATATGTTCAATTTAATTGAACTAGTCATGAATCTTATCAACATAAGACTTCTTACTGACGCTTATATCATGTCGATTTATCTTCATAAATTCGGATATTCAAGATGTATTATAATACTCCAAAAGTCTTAAATCATTCTCAATGATCAATATGTCATCCACATATCGGACTAATTAAAAATTCCGTAACTCCCACTAAACTTCATGTATAAACACAACTTCTCGACTTATCGAGAAATGTTTTATCACATGATCAAAACGTTGATTCTAACTCATTGATGTCCTACTTAAGACCCTCTCTTAAGTTTCACATTATCTTAGGATTGCAAGAATCTACTAAACTCAAGACATGTATTGAATACATTCCTTCTTTTGAAGAAGTGGGTTTTATCACTTGCTTCGTATTTCATAACCTCATAATGAAACACAATCCCTAAGAAGATCCAAATAGACTTAAACATTTTAATTAGTGCAAAACCCTTTGCAACCAATCTTGCTTTGAAATATCTCTTTATTAGTGCAAAACTCTTTGTCACTAATCAAGCCTTTTTGTTTCGGATTTTCATGGCTCTAAGCCTTGTAATGAGTTGTGACTTTAAACACTCTTATATAAGTCATATGTCCATTACTTTCTAGAAGTAATCAACTTGAATCAAACAATTTCTTTTGTAAGTTATAAGCTCTTTACTTTCTTAAAAGTAGCATGAATTCATCATTTTTAACAAGTGACGAATTTTAACCTCATAGGTTTTGAAGAAACAATATTTTACACAAAACGTCTCATGTAGCCAAGAAGGACCAGTTTCTTGCGACATAACATTCTCTGTGGCATTCTTTGTGGCTCTTGAATAATTTCTCCCACTCTGTCTTCTAAAATAAACTTGTATTTTAGAAAGACAGCTTCACGAGCCGCAAACCCGTCGTACTCGTGAGAAAAGAAAGGGAAAAATGAGCATTTGTTTCTTGTGAAAACTTACAAACATGGTACTTTTACCATTTCATATCTCATATGATTCGATTTAGTGGAAAAATAATTTAGACAAAAATGATAAAATCCCCAAAAGGATCAAGTAACTCAAAGTAACTTGATTGAAATCCAAACCATATCGAATAGCGTTTGATTTCTTATCTAATCACACATTATTCCATAATGCGTGCTAAGAGAGATTAACTTGTGATACTATATCACATTTCCTTTGGCTTATATCAAAGTCTTCACTTTGATAATCCCATCACGACTAAATCGTGATTCCTTGAACTCTTTGAACTTCTTCAAAGATTTCTCTCTTTACCTTATTAAGTGAACATATTAGCGTCAACTTAAATCGTTGGTAAAAGAAAATGATTAACCTATTTTGGATCGATGATATACAACCTCGATCTGCTTTTCAACCAAAAGGCACGAGACATCTTGCTTTGAATACAAGATACGCATATACCATTAACAATCTAATGGTTTCAAGAGTACTCGATAACTCTTTGCGTTCATCATTCCAAAATTTAAGGTTTAATCTTGGGTTACCAATTTGAGTCTTGCATCATCTTCATGATATATCATTCTAGTTTGGTTTAGAATATAATCACCTTGATGATGGGCTAGCCATTCATCAAATCATGGTGTATAGGGTCACAAAAGTGAAACCTCTTTTGTATCTTAACAAATTTATATTCTTATTTAGAGTTTATGCACTTAATAGTCACAATTAAGTACAACTTTAAATCCAAAAACTAGATTGAGTACACAATTACTCTATCTCTCAACATTATTGTTGCTAGTCGCCATATTCTAATCATCTTATGTGTCGAATACAATGATGAAAACCTCCATTGGTTTCTAATATTGACGAAGTGGTACTAGCAAAAATTTATGTCTAATCAAATAAACATTTAAAGAAGAAGGTCCCATTAGATGTCCCACAACTAACTTGTTGATTCTTCAATAATTTGGGGTAGTTTCCTTTCTCGTGTCCAACATTTGAGACAATGGAAACTTTATCGGTCGGGATTGATAGGTTTAGTATCGTCATTCTCAACAACTTTTCTTTTAACATTACCTTGTATCAATTCCATTATAATCTTTACTTCTTGAACCTCGTCCTCATCTTAACAGGTTAAGAGAATGCTCCCAGTCATTTCAATGAGTCTTTGCTTTGAGAAGCAAAATTGAATTCGTGAAGAACACTCTTCATTTGTTCGTTTTAGTCTTAAAAACTTTCATTGAGGTGGTTGCGATATTTTGGTCAATTACGAATTCTTGACAAAACTAATTACCAAAATAATTTATCGCTTCAAGGTACTTAATTCAATTAAGTATATGAATAACAATCCATTGTAAGTAGAAGTGTTAGTCAAGAATCAAAAACCTGTTTGATAATGAATAACTTTAATCTATACTCTTTACAAGAGATCCTTAGCAATGGTTCATACGAGGTCTTTAGAAGAAAATTCATATTTTGTCTTTAGTTACGATGTTTTAATGGAGTTTTGAATCAAAATCGAAATGATATCGTATATGAATTGTGGTAAAGAAATAGAACAATATGATAACGGAATAGTGGAAAACAAAACATTCATCGTCATATTAATACTTGTAAACAAGTATAGCATTTACATAGTGACCTCTACCCAACTATGATAAATGATTCCAAGATCCAAATTCATATTAACTTGGGCACGGGGTAGCCGATGAAACCCTTATCAATATAACTCGGTGGATTAACTCTTTAATCGATTCTACTTTTAGAACTCTCGGTCGATAAATTTACTCTAATATTTATCTATAGCCCAAAACACATCAACAAGGGCACGGGGTAGCCGATGAAACCCTTATCAATTACTTTTGTTGAGTTCAATCCAAATTTCGAATAAATGTGTCCATTATCCAAACCCACATTAACTTAGGCACGGGGTAGCCGATGAAACCCTCATCAACATGAATTCGGTGGATTAACATTTATCACCCACTTCCCCTACGTAACAAGGTTTGTACCCGGGGTAGCCGAGTGCACTCCCTCGCGAAATAGGTTTTCATGGTTTCTACTATTTGGTAAGGCTATGTCTCAATTAGTTGTTTTAGCGAGAGGTCATGTCAATTTATTATCTATCACGTTTTAAGTGAACTAAAGCGGTGAACTACGATAATTCGAATTGACACGGTCGATAAACTCGATAAAATAACAATGCATGTTTAGTTATGGCGATTTAGCGATGCATGTGACATAAAATAAAATGCAAGCATAAAAGTAAATAAATCCTAGTATGGCCTTCCTAAAATAGAAAAACTATTAATCTATTACATATTCGGAAACCAACTCCATTGGTCCCTTGAACTTCGGTTGTGGCACACATCTCGAGGTAACACCGTCTTTATGTATCGCCATTCTTGAAGAAATCCGTCTTTAGGAACTCCGGAATGAATAAAATTACATAATAAATTACATAATTTCCTATTATACATTTGTAACTAAAATAAAATAAATCTATTAAATTACAAAACGGTGATACGAGATCACAATAAAAATTACAACCGAATCGATATTCCCATACATTTCGGGAAATACCAATTAAAATCTAAGGCCATACTAAGTAAAATTACATAATTAAAATTACGACAATCATTAAGAAAAATGCAGCATTATAATATGTATGAACATGCTCAATTTTTATGCTAAATCGCCTTTTAATTAGCCAATATCGTATATTACTCGGTTTTTACGGATTTGCGTGATTTCAACATTTTATAATCACAAAAATACATAAACTCATATTTATGCATAAGTTAATTACCTTAACCTCTTAGGACTCAAAATATAGTCTCCACTAGTAATTTGACCATAATTAACTTTTATTTACAAAATTGTTCATAATTGGACCAAAAATTACAAAAATAAGCTATTATACTTCAAATAAATCACAAAATT
The DNA here is from genome assembly GCF_048544455.1 of Silene latifolia. Classification (NCBI taxonomy): domain Eukaryota; kingdom Viridiplantae; phylum Streptophyta; class Magnoliopsida; order Caryophyllales; family Caryophyllaceae; genus Silene; species Silene latifolia. Next base: position 183,342,550 of record NC_133536.1, read on the forward strand.
TCAAATAAATTCAAAATTCAAAATTTAAATTCATGAACATTCTGGAAAAATTCCATGACACTCATAATGTTCAAAATCTTAGGTTAAAAATTTCGAAAATTTACCGGAAAAACAATGTTGCGGTTTATCGATATTTAATAAAATAATCATAAAAACATGGAAAAATTATTTTCATTAACTTTTCAATTTTAGATCTGAAAAATATAATAAAATGCAACATTAAACGTTTTTCCTAAGTCATAGATTATGTTTTATTAATTTTTTACTAATAATGTCACTATTTATGCTATTTTTCTTCAAAAATTCATAAATCATGCTAAAAGACTTCTTTATAGCCAATTATTTTACACACATCTTTTAAAATTTCATTTGACAACATATTAATTTTCTATGACCAGATTCGAAATTTAACTCATATTAACCTATTTTTCTCTTAAATCCGAATTTAATAATGAAAGATTCAATTTTCGAGCATAACAAGTCCAAAAATTATGAAAATTTACAGGTTATCTCAAAATAATATATGTAACAACATATCCAAAAACCAAGTGAAAATTCGAAGTATAGCTATTTTTAGACCAAAAATGACATTTTTACTCATAAAATCACATTTAAATGCCATTATTGTAAATTATGAACAATAAAAATCCGAAAAATTAACCAAAATATCCTAAAACACTTTAGGACCAGAAATATTAACATGCATGTAATAGTTTCGTGATATATCATAATAACACAAATTTTACAAGTTTTATTTGTTATTCATATAACTTGGAAAAACTTTTAACCAATTTGCATGCAAACAACCGTGGCTCTTGATACCGATTGAAGAAAATGTAGATTCATATACATGATAACATACTCTTATATGTCTAAATAATTTGTCATAAAATTAATTACGGATTTTATGCATGCAAACAAAATAACAAAGAGAAGAAATCATGTTCTTACAATGGGTATTTCGGATTTAAAGGGCACAAAAGAAATCTCCTTTTCTTTTGTTCTTGAGCTTTCCTTATGGAAGAATAAAGATCTAAGTGTAAGATCTCTCCCTATGTATTATACCTAAGGCTTTCTCTTAATCTAATTAATATTATTTGAGCTAGTATAATATTAATCTAGGTAGAAAATTGAACCAAAAAATTATAAAACACTTATATTATTTCGGTTTTATGAGAGAAGATGAGGAGGATTTTTCTTCTCCCTAGAACTTGATTTTGGATGATGATCTATATAAAAAATAATACACTACACATAGTATAGTATTAGGTAAAAATTATAGAAAAACAATGATAGTTTTTCTTCCCCAAAACCGTGTAAGAGGAGAGCTATTGGGGAGCCAATGCATGGAAAAATTGTTCTTCACAAGGAACAATAGGCTTGCATGCCTAGACTTGCTTTTTCATCATTATGTTTTATCAACTAAATAAAACAATTAACTAGCTTAATGCTCCCCAATTTTTCGGCACTTTACATAATATGGATCCCATATTATTTTTGTCAATTGTCAATGTGTCACATGTCATATGTGACATAAATATGTTATGTATTTTTAACATATTAAAAATCAACGTATTAATAAAAATACGTCACATACAAAAATCGACTTAGTAATTTCATAATTACTTGTGCCAAAATATTTTACCATTTATAAATTTCAACTGATTGAATTTATAATAATTCATTCATTTTAATTGTTACATTAAACAATTTATTTCATCCGAGTAATTATACAATTTAATTACTCAGACCGTATCTCATTTAATCACATTTCAATTTGATACGTAAATTTTACTTCCAAAATCGTCCGTCAATTTTCAAGTAATTTAATTAACTCGCAACGTTATACGATCAATTAAATAATCAATTAAGAGTATTGCCCTATAGGTATGACCTAGGGGGTCAACTGATCACCACCGTCACACGACAGTAATGTCAAACTCTAGTCAGCCAATCATTACCGATATATGTTGACCAGTTGACAGTAACAAAATTACTTCCCAATTGTATTCTTTAAAATGAGATTTAATAATGATATTTAAATCACATGATCGCACTATTGTTGAGGACACATTTCCCAACACTAGCAACATGGAGGACTAACACCTTGGCCCCATTGAGGTGTTATTTTTATTGTTCCCAACTTGTAAAATCCAAAATGATAATTTGTAGTTTCACGCATTGCATTCCATGTGCATGAACTACCCCGAAATTCAAGACATTAGAAATAATGTCTATTTTGGTTTGGGGAAGTCCATGCATATGCATCGGGAGGTAATTTAAATTATGCTCTCCGCCATAACAAAAACCCATGCATCATGTAGTGTAGCTTAGTATAGTTTGCGTTTAGTTTAGAAATCATGCATCATGATTGCATAATTTCCTATTGTATTGGCCATTGAGGACAATGCCCATACTAGTGTGGGGATGGGAAATTCTAACTTGACTTTTATTTAAAAATCCAAAAAAATCGAAATTTTCAAAATCCAAAAAATTGAAAAATTGAAAAAAATCCAAAAACATGTTCACTTCCTTTTTAGTGTAGTCTTGTATATAATTTGTATATATTGTGTTTGTTCATCCTTGTTCACATTGATTGACTACGCCACATCCGAGACATGAGGATATTGAAGACCGCATGGTATGATCTTTCCAATCTCCATTTTCCTCTTTATGTTAATGACTATGTGGCTTTATTTTGATTGATGCCGTATAAACAATGTGAATTTAAGACTTGCATTTAGATTATTTGGCATACTACTTGGTAGAAGCATATGCATTAGGTTGTATATATGTTAGTTGCATCATGGCATATAGTTGCATGTTAGAAAAATTTTGTGAAACCGTCTACTTGGGAAGCTTGACAAGTGTATATAGGCCCTAGTAGATGCTTTTTCTTCTTAAGACTTTGCTTGTTAGAATACTTGTAAAACACCCTAGGATGTGTCATGCTAGTATCCTTTGACCCATGGATTAAGGCCTAGTCAAGAGTACCTTGTGGTGTGATAACTCCTTGGCTACCGTTTATTCCAAGGTTACCCTTGAAACCATGCAACCATCATTCATCCATGTTCTACCACATTTTGTCATCAAAGGGAATGGGCACAAAAAGAAATTGTTCAAATTTGAGTTCAAGAAATGAAAAGAAAAGAAAAGAAAAAATTTGCATAATGCATCAAAAGAAAAGAGGAGCAAAAATAGAACTCCTATGCTTCAAATATAAGGCACCCTCACTACATATGGGGTGACTTTGAAAATGTTCAAAAGAAAATGCAAAAAGTTGAAAGTTGTCAAGTATTGAAATGCCAAAAATCAAAAGAAATGGCAAAAAGAAAGTGTTCTCAAATGTTATATGCCACGAGAAATTGGGGGGAAAAACAACAACAAAACCAAATAAAACTCAAATTCTATTGATCCCTTTATCCATCGTATCCACTTTTGTGCATGGTAGAGAGGGACGACCCTTCTGCTTGTCTAGGCAAAAGGGGGAATTCCGCGATCCTCCAGTGTTTCTAACACCATAGGGAGTCTATTCTTGACAAAAGCATTTAACGATTGAGGACAAAGGTACCACACAACTTGGAGGTGATTTATTGGTATCCTTCTAGGCTTAGTAGTTTGAAGAAATTGCATCTATGAAGGAGTGTGTACCCTTGAATTGCTTCCCCTTTAGATAATTTCCTCCACTTAGATGAGGAAAGTGGCTATTCTTTTGTAGATGCATCCATTACTTGTTTTGTGTGCCTAATGATTGGATGTGTCGCCATTTTGGCAAGACCCACCTTGCCTTGCAAGAAGGCATCCTACCTCATGGTTGTCTTGTTGTGAGTTGAAGGGGCGGAGTGAGACCCGCTAGTTATCTCATGTCGGCTATATTAGTAGGATAGTTTAAATAAGGGTCCTAGTTTTTGTCACCTCTTTACTCGGGACAAGCAAAGGTTCGGTTTGGTGATATTTGATCTGACCATATTTAGTCCCCGAATTAGCCTCGTTTCTATGCTTTTTAGTGCATATTTGGGTCATTTACTATCTTTAGTCCTTTGTTTTGCATATTCTTTGAGGTTTTGTTTCATTGGTAGGAGAGGAGTGCAAACCTTGCATTTTCATGGCAAAATGGAGCTAAATTGATCGAATCTAATGACCAAGCATTAAACAGAAGACAAGACTAGAAGGCCTTTGTACATATTATAGTAGATGGACAATAATGAAGAAATCCTTGCATCCCCGACTAAATCCCGGAGGATTATTGGAAGAAGAGAGGAAGAAAAGAAGAAAAGAAGGCTGGAACACAATCCGCCCGTCCAACCAGGCAAGACGCCCGGCCAACACTTTAGGAATCCGAGCGTCTTTGCCATAGGGACGCTCGTCCAACTACGCACCAATCCGCCCGTCCAACAATGAAGTTGCCAGTCCAGCCACCACGAAATCCGCCAGTCCCGACCCCTTGGACGCTCGGATTCTCTTACAGGCCATACGTCCTCTTCTTCCCTCCATGAAAGATGCGCATATTTATGAAAGACCGGCAAAAAGGAGACCGGCATCTCCTTTGAGAGGAGCGATTCCTCAAGGACTTAATCGTCATTTAAGCCCTTAGTAAACCCTAATTTGTGTACCTAATCCCCACTATAAATACCCCATTAGTCTAATTAGATAATCATGTTATTCTTATCAATTTTTAGTGTAGTTTATATAATCTGTTCTTAATCTTGTAATCAACATCTAATCAAATATTAATACAAATCTCATTTCCTTAATTTCTCTTTTTTTCATCTTTTATTTTGGGTAATTGAAGATTATTTGGGTTATTATTGGGAGATTGACAACCTTCCAATCATTCATCAAGTACTTCTATTATTCTTTGCTTTATTTTGGAATCATTAGTAGGTATAATTCTCTTAATCCCTTTTTAAATATTGTTAATCATCTTCATTTATTTATCATGTTTTGCTTTGTTAATATGATTGACAACCTTGTTAACATGTTAAACTTGATAATGAGTGAGTAGTTTCCTTAACTAGGGTTAATGGGTAATTAGGGGAAACCAACAGGGGGATGATTCATGCTTAAATTAATATGTTTTCATAGTTTATTTGCTTGCTTGTTGTGATCTCAACTTATGCACATGTTATGTTTGATGAAATGCGAGCCTATGAATCCTTGCATTTTTTACCCATCACTTACCTTTTCAATGAGACTTGTAAGACATAAACCAACTCGAGTCTCATTAGACCGTGCATATAGTTGAGTAGGTAGGATTAAGTCGACTTGTAGGTGTTGTACAATCTAATCGATTCGGCTCTGGGAACCAAACCTTCATAGGATTGTAGACATAAACCAACTCAATCCATCACAACAATAATTGCTTGCTTATAATTTGAGAATATGTTTGTATGATCAATTCCCATGAACCCCCTATGACCCCATGACACCCTAGTGCTTTTTATCAATTGTTTACATCTCATTAATCATCTTGCTTGTTTACTTTTATTGCTATCTGGTTTAGCGATATTCTCATCTCAACCCAAATCGTGACACCCCTAGACACAGCTACTTGCAATCGAAAATCATACATCAATACCCGTCCCTTGGGATCCGACCTTTACTTGCGTCTTTACTAATAGTAGAGTTGTTTGTGAAGTTATAAATATTATTTTGGTCTAGGTGCTCCTAACGACAAGTAACCGAAAATTAAGCTCCAAGTGAGTCCGACCAGTCGAACCTATTGTCGAGTCGAGACTAAACCAAGTCAATGTCTAAGTCAAAACATTAGTCAAATCTGTTGTCAGGTCAATGTCTACTTGGGGTTTAAGATCATGTTGTTTGTTCCAGAGTCTAATCACGTCCAATCTAATCCGGTCCATTTGCATCCCGAGTTGCGAAGTATAGTGAAACCTATGTCAACCCGAGTCAAATAATATTTCCCAAGTCAAATCGAGTTGTATTTGAGTCTTAGTCCGAGTCAAGTCTAAGTGTGGACGCGGGGCCACGGGGGGTCGCTCGGGAAAAATTAGCAAGTTTTGCATTTGTGGAGTCGCCACCAATTTATTGTGGAAAATTGGAAACCATTCGAATACCTCGTGCCATGTCAAGACACAAAGTAGTGACATGAATACCAAGAACTCGTTACCCTTAGCATTCTATGTCTAGAATGAGTCTCGTGGATGCCAATGAACACGGATGTTCACAGAGATCTGGAGTAAGGGGTGAGGGTACGTATTAGGAAGTTCTTTTGATCGAACACCTAATCCCGCCATCCTCGATAGCGGCCACTACTAATGATTAGGCAAAATCGTCTATACTCGATATGTTGAAGGTTATATGCATGCAATGCAACAAACAATAGATTAATCCTAACATGTGAATTAATACTAAGTCGGTTAACACGTAATTTAACATGCATTAATGTCGAGGTAGAAATTTAGGTTAATTGCATGTGAGAGCATACAAACAATATGATAAAGAATACAATAAAAAATACAACAATTGAAAATTACAATAATTACAACGGGTTAATTGATTTACGTCGAAAATACACTTAAAACGGATGATTTTTTGAAAATAAAAGTGAAAATAAATTAACGAACAGATTATTAGTGATAAAACGAACAATAGTTAATTAATACGTAAACTATAAACTAGGTCAAAGAAACAACGGAAGTTCAGGGACAGAATTCAACCCGGAACAGGCGCAGCAGAGCTGCGTCCTTTGGAAGAGGCGCAGTGCTCACTGCGTCTGTTCCTGAGGTGAATTCTGGCTGTGAAGCCGGAATTACATATCGTTAATATTCATTGGTGATTTAAATGCTCGATTAATAATATTTGACTCAGATAGAAGTGGTTTAATAAATTATTTACATGTGAATTGGTCATAAAAATAATAAAACATGAGATAAAACTAATTAGAACAAATTAAATACAAGATTAATAACAAGATTAATAATGAATTAAATTAAATAGGTTAATTAGGTTTATGATGATGATAAATAACAGATGAAAATATACCAAAGATGAATTTCAGAGACTTGATATTGATGAATCGAATCTCTAAATCCCGGATTTGAATTTAATGACGAAAAACCCGCAAATATGAATTATAAGGGATTTAAGTCGGGAATTTAATGATGATAAATTAATAATGATTTATATGCTAAAAATTATCATGTTAATGAAATAAGGACAAACAAAGACAAAACAAAAATATACAGACGAATTAAACAAAAGACGAAGGAAGAAGAAGGAAAGCAAGAACTGCGGCAGCCTCAGGAAGAGGCGCAGCAGGTGCTGTGTCCCTTCGAAGAGGCACGGCAGTTGCTGCGTTCCTTCTAGACATCTGTCTCCCGTTAATCCGTAAAAAGGGTTTGAATAAAGGTTTTATAAATCGGTTTTGAATATATTTTCGACGTAAACCTTACAATAATGTTTACAAAAATAAATTACAATAATGATATATGGGATTTACACCCTCAGACTTACATGTTTGACGAGACGAGATTAACTAAGTTAATGTTTAGTGATGCTCGACTCGAATGTACGACGAAAGTGCCCTATAAGAGGAAATTAAACAAAGTTGATTAAGTTGATTGATGTGGAGTTGGTTAAATTGGTCGGTCATGCAAAACGAGGCTGGTACTCAGAAAGATCCGAGCATACGTGGTCGAAAGTTCAAGCACGTAGACGCCAAAAGGCAAGAGCGTGGTCTTAGAATGCAAAGAGATAAGAGAAGGGCGGACACTCGCGTGAAGAATATGAGGAATGAAGGTCCCTATTTATACTAATCACACGAAGAAATTAGGGTTTCGGTAAAACTTTGAAAGTAAATCTCGAAAAGATCTTAAAATACGCAAAAAGGAGTTGGGGAAGAGGCGCAGCAGCCACTGCGTCTCTTGGAAGAGGCGCAACACCTGCTGCGTCCTTTCCCCAAGGGTTTCCTCCTGCGGAAGAAAGATTTTCCGCGTTTCTATTATGGAATTGCGGTTGATCTCAATTTCCTTATTATTTAAATTATAATTTTGAGATATAATTTACCAAAGATTAAAAGATTGAAAATATGGAATAGAAATATCCGGAACATTCCAGAATATTCTGACTCGGCATTTTAAACGATTATTAGAAAATGAAGACGGTTTTTTGACGCGGACATCAAATGTACTCTAATTACTGTCAAAACGACCGTAACGGCGCGTAGATGACGACTAAGGGGTTGACACAAGTGTTTGAGCTATCACTTGACGATAAACTTACGAATTGTCATAGACGTTCCGTGTACCAAACATACGGCCCAATCATCACCGGGTGGCTTGCGGGAGGTGCAGAAATGAGGTATCTACTGAGCCCCCACTTTGACTGAGGCTTGGATAAGGCGAAAGTCAAAGTATAGCCATCAAGTCAATCGAAGATTACAACCTGACGCCTATGGCGACGCGAGGCGGCTCAAGGGGTCTGAGCCAAGGACCTGTCGTCGGGAACATTTTAGAGTCTGTCGACTATCGGGGAGGGTCGTTTAAAGTCCATTACACTACGTTAGGAGGCTCGCCACCCATAAGAAGAGACCATACCTGAGATTCCTTGAGACTCCTTACTCTGTCGGACTCCAAGGGGAAGCAAAACATCATATTGAAGGATTGAAAGGGGGAGCAGGACGTCGGTAGAAACTGCTGAGAGAAATCTGCTTGGGTCGGTCTTCATACAAACTTCGGCAAAACTTGAGATTGATGTTGAACTCCACGTGTTGAGAGTCACAATTGGATGTCTTGAACTCTCGCTGGGGGAACATAATTGAGGTGTGTCAAAACACCTGTCAGAGGATATTCGCTCGTTGTGGCAAGCGAGGTCTTGATAAAGTACTGCGACAGTTCGTAGTTAGCTCGAAAATACGTGTCCGGGCGAAGAATAAACATCAAATGGACCAAATATATGACATATGGTGTTAAGGAAGAGGCGCACCAAAGATGGGCCCACAAATAACGAACTTATAACGAATTTTCGAAAATTGATTTGGAGGGAAGCTGAGGAAGAGGCGCAACAAGAGCTGCGACTCTTGGAAGAGGCGCAACACCTGCTGCGTCCTTTCCTGGGTGTGTCTTAGTCTGAGTAAAAAATTGATAAAAATCGTGTTTTATTTCATAATTTCGAAACATAATTTCTTCAAAACTCTCTCAAATTCCAACCATTTCTCACCAAAATTTGATCAAGATCTTGAATTTGCCATGGCTAATCGAGGTATGTGTAATATTTTTGCATTAATCTTTCGTATTTGCGCAATTTGGATTGACAAATTAGGGTTTCCAACCCTAAATGTCGAAAAATTTGGGGCTTTTTCCCCCAAATGATCTTGCCTTGTAAAATTGACTTTGTAAATAGATAATTGGTAGTATAAGGATCATAACCATGTGTTAATTTCAAATTTTCATCGAGTTTTGAGCATTTGAGTGAAATTGTGACGGTCTCATAGCTGAGTCGTAAATTGCTTCGAAAATAGCCTTAGGATTGACCATTTGTGACGAAACGTGACATTTGGAATCCTTGTGTGATGGGTAAACTTCCTACCATTTCGGATTTTTTATTTGTGACGGCTTTTTCAAGACACTTTTCTAGGGCATAATTGCCGTAATAACGAAATGCTGTCGAAATTCCGACTCGAACCCATGACTAGGATTCAATTTAGACTTGACTTGACCCATATTACCACATGAGCGGTCGGGTTCGGGGAAAATGGCCAAAGATGGCGAGAAAAAATCGATTTCGGAGCTTTGAAAGCTCGAAAATCCCCTAACTAACGCCCGCCGTCACTTGACGCGGCCTAAATTACTCTACTTTTGCATATGATGAGGCTTCTATGTCAGGGAGAGGTCCCATGTACGTGGACACTGTTCTTGACCCTTCTCTTGCGCTCGAGGAGGCGTTAGAGCAGGCTTTTGCTGCTTTAGCGGCGGCTGCTGAGGACGAGGTCGTCGAGGAGGAGGCTGTTTAGGAGGAGTCCCTGAGGCGGGCCAACGTTGGACGAGGTGGTCGCCAGCTGAGGGGAGCACCGGAGTGGGCTGAGAGATGGGATAGACGACATCTCATCTGGGCGGCGGAGAGTCACCTGTCCTACAGGACGGTGAAGAGCTTGGTAAATTGAATTCATTATTCTTCTTTTGTCTTCATTTATTTGCTATTTCTTTTCTCTTTCATTCGAGGTAAAGATAGTTCTTGCTTTGAATCAAAATAGGAGGTCGGGAATATCAGATCTTTCTCTGGTTACACGACGATGATGGAGGCTTATGGGAGACTGTCAGCGGAGGAGCAGACCATCATCGAGTTGGGAGCTTTTGGTGCCTTGGCACGAGCGTGGAGGGACATCAAGGGAAGGAAGATTCGGGCTAACCTAAGCCTGATTCGAGCTTTCCTTGATCGGTTCTGGGACACGACCTCGACCTTTCACATGCCTTTTGGCGAGGTTGGGGTCACGTTGGAGGACTACGGCATGATCTCTGGTTTGCCGTGCGGGACTGAGGTTGTGGTGTGGCCGGAGACAGCCATGAGAGTGGACTCGGTTGAGGCTAGATGTTTGGTCGGTTGGAACCTGGCGGCGAAAGCGGTTGCGGTTCCCGGGTTGGTGCTAAGTTCCTACGTCCGGGATTACTTTGCTAGGAAGATCCCGACGATGGTGATGATCGATAGGAGGGAGACGGCTCCTCCTTCTTGTACTGAAGAGTAGAGAGCTCGTCTGTGGCTCTGGTGGTTCTTGTCTACGCTCTACCTCGGAGAAAAGGGAGAGAGGCTGTCGATGAAGCTTCTTCCCTTCCTTTCCGATTTGAGTGGCCTAGGTCATTGGGACTGGGTTACTGCTGGCTTTGCGGTCCTCATTCGCTACATGAGGGCCATGGTTCGTCCGGAGCTGGTGGAGAAGGGGACTTCTCCTGCCATTGTTAGTCCTGGACTGCTGCTGGAGGTATGAACCTTTATTTCGTATCATGAAAGATCATTTCCTTTCCTTGTCAAATAACGAAAGATCGTCATTGATTATCTTGTTTTGCAGGCGTGGGTGTACTCCTACTTTCCGAGCTTCGCGCCCAAGAGGACGGAGCCGGGGGAGAGTATAACAACCCGACCCACCACCGTCATAACACAACCCCAATAAGATGGGTGTGCACCTTTAGGCCCATATTTGTCCTCACTTAAGCCCAAAAGTACAAGGCCTTGTTACTAAGTGGTGGGTGGAATCCTTTATAAAAATATCACAAGCCTCCTACTTTCCGGATGTGGGACAACTTTTTCTCTCGAACTCTTGGGGTGTTACAGAGAGAGCCTATCTCGTTGTGAAGGATTGGGTGATGTGCCGTATGAAGAGTCAGCGTTCTTCTCACGACGTCTGTCGACGGGACGTGAACGCTCTGCAGTTGGATGGTGTGAGTATCCTTGACTCACTTTTCTTTGTTTGCTTTCTCGTTGCTTTGTTTTAGAACGGATCATAAGAATGACCTCTTGTTTGCTTATCTTAGTGGGTGCCCAGGCCTTGGACGGACTACACTGGCGTCCCTCCTTTTGTGGCTGAGGTCCTTCGACCCAAGAGCTCGAGCCGGTTGCTGCTGAGGACGTCGATGGGTCCCGTGTGGTACTAGGGCGAGCGTTTGACTCGCCAGTGCTCTCGAGATGTATTCACGGTCGCCATCGATCCTCCTCGGACGATGTTTAGGGAGCCTTCCGATGCTGAGAGGGAGGCTGACCTGGCAAACGTCGGTGGCAACCCCCTCCTTCTTCCTGATGAGGACTACTCGACGTTCCTCTACCGGAGGTTGGCGTACTAGCCAGTCGTGGTAAGTGTTTTACTTTTCTTTCGATTGTCTAGAGAACATGATGAATGATCATCGATTAATGGAAACCATTTGAATTTTACAAGAGGTTGAGGCGGCGGGCGTCGAGCCCCCAGCGTATCCCGAGACCCTTGAGTACACTAATGCGACGGGGATGACGACGATCTCCGAGCTTCGCGACTTTGGCGAGGCGGTGACAGATGCTGGCCTGGACGAGTGGCAGCATCTGATTCGGAGGGTAAGTTCCCCAACTTGTTTAGCTTTTGTATAAGAATACATTTGTTTAACTTTTTCCAATCATTGAGAATCCTTGTTTATTAAAATGCAGTTAGCGCCATCTTGGTTTGTGGCTTTGAAGAGGGTAGCCAACCGGCTACGGGCTACTGCCGTCGAGACACTTGCTGGCGGAAGAGGACATCAGGTATGAACCTTCCGTTTACTTCATTTTTGAATTTTCTTTATGTTTGAAATGATTGACATGAGCCAATTCTTGTCATTTGCAGAGGGAGCGTGACTTGGAGCGAGAGCTAGCTCAGTCCCGGGAGGAGACAGCTCGTGATGCGTGTCTTTTATATGATGTTTTACATCCCATTTTACACGCATTTCAGAGCTCATTCTTGTAGTTTATGCTACATTTCTCCCTATTTCCGTCTACTTCCGTATTTTGTACATTATTGCAGAAATGTGAAGAATCCAGCGGAAATCAAGCTAAATCCGTCCCCGAGTACCCTGCATTTCATTTTGACGAGAAGTGTATGCTTAAGGAACGAGTTTGGTGCGCAATTCAAAGCCCAAAAGACAAGTCCACGAGTTTTAAGAAGTCAAGTAGCGGCTCAAGTGGTCGATCGACCATCACCCTCCGTCGATCGACCAATGTTCGGGTTCCAGAAGCCACTGTTCATTGCTATTCGGTCGATCGACTACCTACCTTAGTCAATCGACCAGGCTGCTATTCCAGGCGTGAATTAAAAAACCGTGAATCTTGAAGCCCATGATGCTAGATTTAGGAAATAAGAAGTTACGTTACTGTCTATATAACGTAACCTAGAAACTTTCAGTTATCATCAAGTCTTTTAGTCAGTTTTTCATTAGGTTCTTTATCAGTTTAGTTTATCAAATAATTAGGGTTTGGGAAACTATTTCGCATCAGATTTTCGTTGTGCTTCCAATCATTCCGTTACAATTCTTCTGCGATCTTGGTATTCTTCTTATTCTAGTTTATTATTTTATTTGCATTCATAGATTTAGAATTGTTAGTTAGTTTCCCGAAACCATAGTTATCGTTTAATGCTAGTTTTTTTATTCCGTTGTTTTAAGCATGAATTCTTCCGTCTACCTCGTCAATGTTATTGTTTTCACCCTTAGCATGAGTAGCTAAATAGTTTGTGCTAGGATGTAGGCGAATTGTAGCATAGGCGGCATTAGATTAGACACGGCCTAAACCCGCGTGTTGGTCGATCGACCACTTTACCCGGTCGATCGACTGACCTCGTGAGCTTATTTCGTTTTAATTGATTTTAATTGTAGTATTTAAGGAATTGAATGCATGCGACCAGTTAGATACCCCTTTTATGACTGACCCAATAGATCGAAAGATAGGGTAAGTTGTTAGACCATCAATTGAATCGACTAAACTGTGCTAAGATCGAAAGATAGGTATAGTTTAGACCGTTAGTCACTTTTCAGAACGAAAGTTAGTATTAGTGATATTAGGGACCTAAAGCGAGATCTAAAGATGCTATTTGTTAAGAGTGGACCGAGATGACCTCTTTATTTCCCGCCTCACCTGTGTTGACTCAGACCGACTTAGTTTGCTGCCGCCGAAGCTATAATGAACCGATCATCCTAGTACCCCTTCTTTATCTGTTTAAACCGTCTTTTAGTTTATTATCTTTATTTGTTCTTAGCTATAGACCATCTCAACTCAACCCCCACAATTGTTACCTTAGACTAAATATAAATCAACTAGAATTTACATCTGCCTCCTTGTGGTTCGACCTTGTTACCACTAGCCTAGGTTAGTCTTAATAGGAATTATAAATATTATCTTTGGTACTCACAACGACGGGTATCAAATTTTGGCGCCGTTGCCGGGGAGGCAATAGTCCTAATTTTAGTTGTTTTATTTTTAGTCTTTCTTAGTTTAAGGGACTTCTGTTCCTTAAACTTTTCTTATATTCTTTTTTGTAGTTTCCTCTTATGCGCAGGTCACAGGGTGGTGAACTAGTGCCATTTGACCCTGAGTTGGAGAAATCTTTGCGCGAGTTGAGACGAACACAAAGGATACTACCGACAGAGGAAGAGCTGAGTACTCTGTCAAGCTATTATGAGAACGATCTGTTCGAAGAAGACCCACAGTCTTCACCCGTTTCCACTTCTTCAGCCGAGACAGTTACTTCTCCGGAAATTCCAGTCATGGCGAGGAAGCAAGTATAGCTAGTCATTCTGAGCCGACAGCTGAAAACTTATATAAGGGGTTCGAATTACCAGGAGATGCCAGGAAGTTCGAACCAAAGCCTTCATACATTAGCATGGTTGAGAAGAACCAATTTGGGGGAGCTGCAAATGAAGATGGAGCTAAGCATATGGAGACCTTTATTGACTACTGCTGTTCCATACCCCAACCAGCCGGCGTGACCCAAGATCAGATCAAGGAGACGATGTTCATCTTCTCCCTTCGTGATGCTGCAAGGGAGTGGTATAGAGATTTGGACCGAACCGTTCAGGGGATCACCGATTGGAATTCATTGGCATTGGCATTCTACAAGAAGTACTTTTCTGCTTCGAGAACGATTGCGATTAGAGCTCAAATCACGGGCTTTAAACAAGGGCCAGATGAGAATTTCCATGAAGCATGGGTCCGATTTAAGAAGCTGGTGCGAACCATACCGCACCATGGGTTCGAAAAGTGGAGCTTGTGCAATCATTTCTACAATGGGTTGTACGACAATCAGAGGGCCATTTTGGATGCTGCAGCCAATGGTCGATTTGCTGAGAATTTGGGAGCAACCAAGGGGTGGAAGATCATTGACGATCTAGCTACCCACAAGGCCGAGTATGGGAATTCTAAAGGGAACCAGAGGAGAGCTGCTGAATCTTTCTCTGTTGCTGCGCTTGAGGCTCTTACTGCGAGATTTGACAAGTATGAGCTAGGAGGAGCTTCTAAAGGTGGGATGTATCAGGTAAATGCTGTGTCAGACGGTCCATTCGTCTGTGAAAGGTGTGGAGGTGAGGGCCATGTCTCGAAAAACTGCCCTAGTCCCTTTGAATCTTGTGCTGCCTTTCAACACTATAGGCAGACCAACACCTACTACGAGCCAACCCACCCAAACTTGAGTTGGAGAAGCCAAAATGTCCTAAATCCAACTCAAGCTCCGCCGCAACAGCAACCCTATGTGCCCCCTCATCAAAAGCAACAACAATATCAGAAACCTCCTTATGTACCGCAGCAGCAACAATCGCAGAATTCTGAATTTTCCGAGCTTAAGAACCTGTTGCTAAAGGAGTCCCAAGCAAGAGAGGCCGGGATGAAATTACTAGAAAGCCAAATAGCTCAATTGGCTAGCAAAAGTAACACTCGAGCTCCCGGACACTTACCGACTCAACCTGAACAAAAGGAGACCCTAAATGCCATCACTTTGAGGAGCGGGTCCACCCTTGATGGTCCTGCCATGGTCGAGGACGCTGTTGAAAAAGATGAGCCGGAAACAAGTCAAAAGAAAGCTTCAACGAATAAATCAAAGAAACAGCCTTCTACCAGGTATATCAGTCGATCGACTGATATACCTAGTCGATCGACTGGAGCACGGGTTACAGGAGCTTTTGGAACTGTACATCTCAGTCGATCGACTGAGGACAGTGGTCGATCGACTGACATCGCCGCTGATGCTGAGGAATTTCGTCCTTTAATGCCAAATAATCTGCGAGACCACTTGTTTCGGGGTACCACAGTCCCGAAGACTTTAGGACAAGACCCGAGTGCTGATGGGTCGGTCCCGGTCCCGAAGTTCGACCCAATGACGGTTAATGGCTCACATTTGAGACGGTCTGAAGAGGGGTCTAGCTTCAACAAAGAGAAGGTGACGGACTTCCAGCCAAAGTCCAAGGATACCGGCACGCGCGATTTAGAGGAGAGGGCTAAGGTACTCCTTACAGCCCCATATCCGGAGAGACTCGTGCCGACGAAGGAACAGGTATCTTTCAGTAAGTTTGAGAAAGTTATTCGTAGCTTGAATGTTCAGGTACCCTTCCTTGAGTTAGTTAACCAAGTGCCAAAGATACACTAAATTTATGAAACATTATTGTCAAAGAAAAAATCGCTTGAACATGTTCACACTGTTGCGTTAACTAAAGAGTCTTGCTCCTACTTGTCTCACACTGCGCCCCATAAGTTAGAGGATCCGGGTAGCTTTTCTGTTCCTTGCAAAATAGGTACCTTCTCAATTGAGAAGGCTTTATGTGACTTAGGAGCTAGTATAAGTGTCATGCCCTTGAGTCTAGCTAGGAAGCTTAAGTTGACAAGGTTTGCTATTACCGATATGACAGTACAGATGGCTGACCGATCTTCGGTCCAGCCAATAGGGGTCTTAGAGGACATTCCTGTCCAAATAGGGAAGTTTTTCTTCCCCATTGACTTCGTTGTACTTGACATGCCTGAGGATGCTCACATTCCCATTATTTTGGGTAGGCCATTTCTGCACACTGCTGGTGCAGTCATCGATGTCGGTCTAGGAACCTTGACTTTCAAAGTGGGAAAGCACTCTATTGTCTTTGCCCAGCCGGCTAAGAAAAAGGATCCCATGTGGCCTGTTACTTATAATACGGTCTCTGAAAAGAAATCGTACTTTGTGCTCCCTGAATTACCTATCTCTATTACTACTCCTGTATTAACACCTCCGCCCCAGACTGGGAGCAAAAAGGAGGAAGAATTTATTGCTTTAGACATTGCAGGAGCTGGTTTGGGGAAGGAAGAGCCGTTGGATGCTCCAGCTGCGACAGAGCAGACTATTTCAAGAGGAGGTCTTGGATGCCTTAGATATGCGACTGATGAGGAAGTGGAAGATGATCCAGCCAAGGTGAGATGGTCTGACTTGGATTCCGATGAGCCCAAAGAGACCCTTGATTGGGGAGATGACGAAGTTGATCCGTTGAGCTCTCCAACTGTTGAAGCTAAGAAGGGTGCAGCTGACGAGATGAGCACCATTGAGGCTACCTCGAGTAGCCAGAAGCCGGCGAAGTGGGCTATACAGTGGCCTTTCCTGATCAACTACTAGTTGATCCAAAGCTTTACAAACATTTTATTGCTTTCGAACTATTTTTTTATTGCTTTTTGTGTGCGCGAAAACTTCGCATTTTATTTCGCTTCTTTAGGATTTTTAAGTACTCTGAACTTTATTCTGGGTTTTGCGCAATTTTGGGCGCGTTTTATTATGTATTTGCAGGTATTTAGAGCTTGTTAGCTCAAATCATTGGGAAATTACGAAGAAATAGGAGGTTGCAGCAGTGTTTTCAGTCGATCGACTGGCCTATACGGTCGATCGACTGATTTGCAGGTTTACAGGAGCTACTGTTCACGCCCACTTGGTCGATCGACTGATCTTCTTGGTCGATCGACCACTGCTGCTGTTGTATTTGTTCACGACCTCTCCCCTGCTGTGTTTGGTCGATATGGGGACCTAAGGGAGTTTTCTACTCCGCTTTACTTTCCGTTATATTACTTATTTCTTCTGTTCTCTCATTTATGCACAATTTTACCGCTTCAAAATTGTTTTCTCAGTCTTATGCGTGGTATTTTCTGTCTTTCAGGCACTCTTGTTAGTAGCACTGCTACCTACTGAAACCTCCTAACTCACGCTGGTTTGGGGAGGTTTCCTTTTGCTGCGCTTAAAGTCTTGTGAGTTCCATATCTTTCCTTTGTGTCTTGCTTATTTATTTTCTCGCAAATTCCCATTTCTCTTTTCTTCATTACATGATTTTGCACAATGGGGACATTGTGCGATTTGGTTTGGGGAAGGGTTTTGCGTCGCATATCATTTGCTTGCATTCACGTTTACATTTTGTCTTGCATTGTTGTTTATTTCTTCATATACATCAAAAAATCAAAAAAAATTGAAAAATTTCAAAAATTCCCACAAAATGCACGTTTATTTTAGCATATAGGTCGAGTCGGAACGGTAGTATTTCTATGATGATTTTGCATTTGCACCTGTTTTGCCTGAGCCTTGCTAGATTAACATGTTATTAGTAGAATCATAAATGCATATCTACGAGTTTTCGTTGAATTATTTTGCTGGACCTTAGACTTGACTTAGAATTTTGGCAAGCTACATCATATTTCTGAGATTTAGAGCTTATAACTGGTGACATCCATTACCGGTTTATTTAGGATTGTGAGTAGTTACTTCTTATGAGACATGTTTCCTTAATTTGCATAAATATAAATTTGATCTACTTAATACCTGTATGCATTCGGTTTGTGGTTTGTTGACACATGTGGTAGAGGTTTCCCTTTTCTTATAAGGCCCATAAGCTCCACACTGCCAAAAATATTTTTTTTGTCCCATTTACTACATCCTACATTTAGCCTGTCCTTTGTCAAGCTAGTAGTCCGTGTTCTTCGGGTTGTTACTCATTTTTTGGTGGCATATGCTCTATTGAGACGTTATTGGGAAGATGAAATAAAGGAGAAATAGAAATAGAAAAAGAAAAAAAGAAAAGAAAAGATGAAAAGACTCGAAAAAGAAAAAAAGAGAATTCTGTACTGTAGAAGCAGTCGATCGACTGCCGTTTATGGTCGATTGACTGGAGTTCGAGAAAGAAAAAGAAAAAGTCAATTCGCATAATTTAATCCTTGTCTTTTGGCGATTTTTGCTCCCATGTTTCATTTATATTTTATGGGGACTTTTTGATTTAGTATTTTGGAGATTGTGAGTTTTGTGCTTGCTATAGCACCGTTTCGTTTGATTATGAGCAAGAAGTTGGATGTTGCCACTTGGTTCCGTTTTGGTACTAGCTTGATCACCTGTACCTCCACTTTACCATAAAATGTTTTGCCTCTTCCTACCCATACCTCACATATCCCATATATACCTCGGCATGTGTCATTGGTCATCTGTTTGGTTGGAATGCATATGTACGGTTATAGAGATCATTTTCATATTTTATTGCTGGCATGTCTTCATAGGTCGTAGTTAGGTGAGAGTCACTACAAAATTAATTCTTTCTATCTTACATATATTCACCTGTACTTATTGAGTGATTTGAGCGACCCGTGAGAGTCCAATTTGATAAGTCTATACAGTTGGCAGTTCAGCATAATTTTAACGACTACATAACTCGTTTGCATGATTCACATTACTAGTTGATTGTTGGTTGTGCATTAAACTGGTTTAGGCTTAACAGTTTGCATTTCGCTCTGAGATTGAACTCGTTCCATTAGGTCATTAGATCGAGTCTAGTTCTTGCTTGGGGACAAGCAAGGGTTTGGTTTGGGGAAGTTTGATGCGTGTCTTTTATATGATGTTTTACATCCCATTTTACACGCATTTCAGAGCTCATTCTTGTAGTTTATGCTACATTTCTCCCTATTTCCGTCTACTTCCGTATTTTGTACATTATTGCAGAAATGTGAAGAATCCAGCGGAAATCAAGCTAAATCCGTCCCCGAGTACCCTGCATTTCATTTTGACGAGAAGTGTATGCTTAAGGAACGAGTTTGGTGCGCAATTCAAAGCCCAAAAGACAAGTCCACGAGTTTTAAGAAGTCAAGTAGCGGCTCAAGTGGTCGATCGACCATCACCCTCAGTCGATCGACCAATGTTCGGGTTCCAGAAGCCACTGTTCATTGCTATTCGGTCGATCGACTACCTACCTTAGTCGATAGACCAGGCTGCTATTCCAGGCGTGAATTAAAAGACCGTGAATCTTGAAGCCCATGATGCTAGGTTTAGGAAATAAGAAGTTACGTTACTGTCTATATAACGTAACCTAGAAACTTTCAGTTATCATCAAGTCTTTTAGTCAGTTTTTCATTAGGTTCTTTATCAGTTTAGTTTATCAAATAATTAGGGTTTGGGAAACTATTTCGCATCAGATTTTCGTTGTGCTTCCAATCATTCCGTTACAATTCTCCTGCGATCTTGGTATTCTTCTTATTCTAGTTTATTATTTTATTTGCATTCATAGATTTAGAATTGTTAGTTAGTTTCCCGAAACCATAGTTATCGTTTAATGCTAGTTTTTTTATTCCGTTGTTTTAAGCATGAATTCTTCCGTCTACCTCGTCAATGTTATTGTTTTCACCCTTAGCATGAGTAGCTAAATAGTTTGTGCTAGGATGTAGGCGAATTGTAGCATAGGCGGCATTAGATTAGACACGGCCTGAACCCGCGTGTTGGTCGATCGACCACTTTACCCGGTCGATCGACTGACCTCGTGAGCTTATTTCGTTTTAATTGATTTTAATTGTTGTATTTAACGAATTGAATGCATGCGACCAGTTAGATACCCCTTTTATGACTGACCCAATAGATCGAAAGATAGGGTAAGTTGTTAGACCATCAATTGAATCGACTAAACTGTGCTAAGATCGAAAGATAGGTATAGTTTAGACCGTTAGTCACTTTTCAGAACGAAAGTTAGTATTAGTGATATTAGGGACCTATAGCGAGATCGAAAGATGCTATTTGTTAAGAGTGGACCGAGAGGACCTCTTTATTTCCCGCCTCACCTGTGTTGACTCAGACCGACTTAGTTTGCTGCCGCCGAAGCTATAATGAACCGATCATCCTAGTACCCCTTCTTTATATGTTTAAACCGTCTTTTAGTTTATTATCTTTATTTGTTCTTAGCTATAGACCATCTCAACTCAACCCCCACAATTGTTACCTTAGACTAAATATAAATCAACTAGAATTTACATCTGCCTCCTTGTGGTTCGACCCTGTTACCACTAGCCTAGGTTAGTCTTAATAGGAATTATAAATATTATCTTTGGTACTCACAACGACGGGTATCAGCTCGCCTGCTGAGGGAGTTGGAGGTCCGTGACGCCGAGATCGCTGCTCTTGAGGCGGGAGTTACCGAGCTGGGCGGCGACCAGCAGTAGCTTGTTCGTTGTTTGTTGTTTTTGTTATTGCCTGCACTGCACACGCTTTTGTACATTTTAGGACCTTTATTTTAGAGTTTCGAACTTTATTTCGGGCACGAGCCCCCAGTTTGGTGTACATATTTCCTTTTGGTTGTATATATGGCGGCATGAGTGCCTTTGCTGCTGGGTTGTCTTGTTTGTACCTACAGGTTAGCTTTGAACAGGTTTGGTAGATGGCGGTTTATGCCGTCATGCAGTTAAAATTTACATAGAAATTCACATAAAACACATATTTGTACACATGGCCTAAATTAGCGTAAGACACAGACTCGAGAAAATGCAAAAAAAAATTGCTGAAAATGACCGGACAGTAGGGAGGGTTACCCCCTAAAAAAATGAAAATAGAAACATATAAGTTTGAAATGATTCCCCCAAAAAGAAAAATAAAAAGAAATGGGTAAGTTTGAAAATGATTCCCCCAAAATGAAAAATAAAAACAAATGGGTAAGTTTGAAAATGAATAATTAAATTGGTGAAATGATCCCCCCAAAAAAACTTTAAAAAAAATGGGTAAATGTGCTGGATTGACGAAAATGCCGATTTCGCCTCGAAATGCGTGCCTGTGGTATTAGGAAACTCGAAATATCGTAATTCGGCGGAATTACCAAAAAATAATAACCTATTGAATAGGAAATTATGCTTAAGAAATTAGGAAAGATCCAACGCGGAAAATCACAGAAATATCTCTGAGGAAGAGGCGCAGCATGAGCTGCGTCCCTTTGAAGAGGCACAACACATGCTGCACCCTTTCCCCAGTGTGTCCGTACTGACTGATCTTAGGAAACAACATTTAGTATAAATATAGACGTCGATGGAGGTTTTATTCACATCATTCTTTCGTCTTTCTTCCGTCTATTACATAAAACTCTCTAATTAATTATACAACATGAATACTTTAGAAATCAGTCTCAAAGAATGGACAAACGAATTTTCAAATGTGGAGAAACACGATATGGGTGCCAATAACTGATACTGTCGTTTCGTACCAAAATTAAATACCTAAGTTACTACTAACAGAAGTCAGCGGTAAGTAGGGTCGATCTCCACAGGGAGGCTAAGTTGCTATCTATCTGTTTAATTCGGTGCATCGGGTGTCACAGAAATGGGGGTTTTGAATTGATTGTGAACTAACTAAACTACTGAACTAGAGGCAAGAGAAGGGAATAAAGGAAATTAAAAACAAGAGAAAGGAAGTATGCTAGGAGTCGGTCTACCGTGGCAGCTATCAGATCTTATACTATCGGGAATACTAAGGCGATTAGACTATTGATAAGAAGAGCTATGGTCGTCACCTTTCGGTCCTTAAACCACCCTAGAGCGTAAACAGCTTAACTTTCGCCCTCACTGCAATACCCTATTGTAATTAAGCAAGCCTTCCCTTCCAATCTTTCGATCTAGGTCGGGGTTAACTAAATTTATGGTCTCCTGCATGCATTCATTCGACCGGATAACAATTAAATTGCTTAATACAATTCCTATCGCAAGACTAATCTATATAAGTCAATTAAAACATCGCTACCACGGCTTCCCTAATCCTAACATACTAGGGGAATTAGCTACGCATAATTAAAGGGAAACAAGAGTAATAGAAATAAGAACAATAAATAAACATTAAAAAGAAAGAGAAAAGGGAGAGAAACAATTACTGAATTTTGATCCGGAAAAGAAAGAGCAAAGTAACAGTGTAAAAGTGACAGAGTATTAAGAGTAATTAGAGAGCAGAAGTAAAGTGTGTGTGAGAGAGTTTACAATGACATACTGACTTCCTATTTATAATAAAATAGGATTAGCTAAACCTAATTGACGGAAATTAACTAAAAAGTCCAAGCCCGTCAAAGATTGTTGCTCGATCGAGCACTTAAGGCTCTCGATCGAGTATTATTCCTTAGCAATCCTCTCGATCGAGAACAATTCCTCTCGATCGAGGACTTCTTTCCCTTTAATCACTCGATCGAGAAGAAGTAGCTCTCGATCGAGCAAATGGGTTCTCGATCGAATATAAATAGTTCTCGATCGAGCACTTCTCAGCGCGTAATTCCTGCTTCGCGCACTGAACTTCAAACGGCTGCCATTCCTTCGTTACTTGGACAAATAGGGCGTGGTTGGTGGCGTTGGAAAGCTAAGAGGATAAGCTTTCACCTCCAACTGGAATCACCTTAATAACTATTGTAGAACTCTAGATATGGCTCTTACAAGCAGGAACTAGCAAATTGAAGCACTCTCTTGGCTCGCCTAACTTCCTTACTCCAATGCGCATCTCAAAACAGCTTCATTCCCGCTCCAAATTCACTCTTCCTCCAAATGCATGCTAAAAGGATGGTAAAAGGCTTGATTTCACTACTTTTGGGTTCATTCCTGCAAATAAGACAAAACAAACCAAAGTAGCATATTCGGGGCATTTCGTAGCATAAAACCACAATAAAAGCATAGAAATACGTGCATAAAATAGGCTAATAAAACTATATAAAATGCACGTATCAAATCTCCCCAAACCAAACCTTTACTTGTCCCCGAGTAAACTAAAATGCAACTAAAGGAACGGAAAAAGATAACTCAGAGCTAGCTACAAATGCCCACTTAAGCCAATTTAATGCAAGCAACTAACACCTATAACAAATAGTCAAATGCAAACGAGTTGTAAGATGTCTATAATAAAGCTGAACCGTCGACCTTGCAAGACCTTTAATAATGGACTCTCACGGGTCACTCTTCTCTCATGAAGCAAAGGGTAAGCAAATGAATGTAAGAGAGAAGAAGAAAAATAGTCGCTCACCTAAACTACGACCCACATAAACATGCATGCAACTAATATGATAGACAATTCTAGCTACCGTACACACATTCCAACCAAACAAGGTCCTGTCACAGCCGAGGGCTTACAAAAATATGGTAAAGTGAGGCAATGGGTAAGAAAAGGCAAAACATTTTATGGGAATGTGGAGGTATAGGTGATCAAGCTAGTACCTAAACAAAACCATATATCAACATCCGATTCCAACTCAATTATGAATAAATACATGCCCTTCATTTGGCATAAAACTCACCAAACCGAACCAAACATACTCCTCAAATGATATAAGATAGAACATAGGAGCAGAAACCGACTCATAATTAAACATCTTTTTCTTTTTTTTTCTTTCTTTCTATTTTTTCCGGTTTCTTATTTTTTTCTTCGAATTTTTTTTCTTTTTTTTTTTTCGAATTCTTTTTCTTCAACTTCTCTTTTTTTTCTTCTTTTTTTCACGTCTTTTTTTTCATCATCCTCCTTTTCTTCATAAATTACCAACTCCGAATCAACAGAATATGCGCCAAAATTTGATACAATAGACAATATACCGCAGAACAATCTAAACTAGTTTGACAAGGCAGGCTAAATTTGGAATGTAGCTAAAGGTCAACAGGCAAATTTGGCTAATGTGGAGTTTATGGGTAAAAATGAAAGAAAAGGGAAATGTAAGCACCTCCCTGCATGTGACACCAACCACTAACCCGAATGTATGACGGCAAAAAGCAATTGAATTTCATATATGTGCAAATTAATGAACATGTTATGCAAGGAGTAACTACTCACAATCCTACATGAAACTGGTCACAAATGACACCAGTTTATACGGCTCTAAATCTTAGAATTTATAAGTAGGTTGCCAAAATTTCTGGTCAAGTCTATTCGTTCAGCTAAATTTAAACATTAACTCGTAGATTATGCAATAAGACAAAGCTAAAAGATATTAATTAATGCAAGGCTTAAGCAAACGACAAATATAGTGCAATTTCATCATTGAAATCTACCGTTCCGACTCAACCTATATGCTAAAATAAACATGAAATTTTTTGAATTTCTAACAATTTTTCAAATTTTTATGGAATTTTTGAATTTTTATAAAAATAACAGACAATGCATACATAAATTAAATATGATAACAGAAATGCAATAAAAACAAGATGCAGACACAGATATGGATGCATAACCTCCCCAAACCAAACTGTACAATGCCCCCATTGTACCAAAACATGGAAAGGAAATGCAAACTGAAGGAGAAAGAGAGTAAAAGCGAAAAAAAACTCACAAAATGCGCGAATAAGGGGACCTCCCCAAACCGACCATGAACATGGGAGGTTGCTAAAGGCCCGGAAAACCGTCTCAGTAAGCTAATCCAAGTCAAAACGTGAAAGGGCATCCAAAATCAGCTCGATCGAAGAGAATTGTGGTCGATCGAGCTGATTTCTCATCTTGCAGGTGGTCGATCGAGTAGATGAAATGCTCGATCGAATGGATTTGGCAGCACAAGTGCTCGATCGAGTACAAAAAGTACTCGATCGAGTGATTCGCAGCGTATTCCTGCATAATGCAATGAAAAACAGCCCGCAACTGACAAGACAAGCATACTGAGAAAGTTTTATGGTATAAGAACCATTTATTACAACTGAAATAAAATAAAAAAAGCAAAATAAAATCGCCGGGTTGCCTCCCGGGTAGCGCTAGCTTCAGTCAGGTCCCAGCTCGACCTTCTTTTTCTTCGAGCCTCTCTAATTAAATACAATCAAAACAGCTCAAAGCGCGCAGCATTAAATCATAAACCTGCGCATGTGCTACACAAAAGCATAAGTAGCACAAAAGTGGATTACAGAAATAGGAAATAAAAATGTTTAACTTTTTAAGTCGTACAAATTT
The DNA here is from genome assembly GCF_048544455.1 of Silene latifolia. NCBI lineage: Eukaryota > Viridiplantae > Streptophyta > Magnoliopsida > Caryophyllales > Caryophyllaceae > Silene > Silene latifolia. The sequence goes on from NC_133536.1 coordinate 183,368,165, forward strand.
CCTATGAGCGCTCCTAAATTTATCCACAAAACATAGGAGTGCGGGAGCAATTGTCAATAAAGTAGGGCCCCGTTTCAGATTAGCAATTTTGAGATGATGGGGACGGTGAAAAATCGTTAGATTATGCGTCCACATATGAGAGGGTGTAGCATTAAAAGAAGGAGCACAAATTAAACGAGGCAATATACAAACAATAATGAAATTATCGCTTACTACCTCGGGTTGGTCGCTCTCAACGACGGAATCACTGACAAAGGAATGCATTACCTCATCCGTGCTAGGAGCAATTACCGTCTCAGCTGCTTCTTCATCAACCTCCTCAGTGGAATCCATCCCGTGAATCGCAGCTTCAAGTGTATCCGACTCGGCTGTGAATAAGGGAGGTTCACCGTAACCGTCATCATCGTCAAAATCGTCATCCAAAATGAACCCAATTGACGAATTAAAGCTCCCAATGGCCAAACCAGTCGATCGAGCAAAATAATTACTCGATCGACCACTTTCTTCCCGCATCTCACTCGATCGAGTAACAAAATCACTCGATCGAGAACTATCCTCCTGCATGTCACTCGATCGAGAAGAGATATTACTCGATCGAGGACTTTCTTCCCGTCTGTCTGCTGATATCCCCGCATACACTCTGGAAATACGATAGAAAGTCGTCATCCGAAATATAGAAATCATTTTCAGCATTGGGCAACGCGGGTTCTTCATGGGAAAAACCGCTCTTGGTCAAGTACACCTCTTCTGGTTGCCGATCATCCAACACAGCTGTTAACCGAGCAATTTCAGACTGCAGCTCAGTGACTTGAGCACCCATATATCTATCATATTCTAGAATTAAGGATTTCAGCTCCGCGATTTCTTTTTTCTGTATATCTCGAGGATCTTGTTGCGGTGGCCATTGATGGGGTGGATGTGGCGGCACAACTACAGCTGCATTGTGCTCGGCAGCACCACATCCCCAAGATTTCTTCCTTTCCCAACTAGCAGGTTTCTCAGCTTGGGCTTCAAACTGAGCAATTAGTCGGGAGACAGATGTCATCTTGGCAAGAGGGGTCGAAGGTACTCAAGCCTTCCCTTCGATAATCTCCCTCAGTAGCCTGTCTAATAAACCTGTAAGCCTATCAAAACAGCACTAAAGAAAAAGATAAGAACGACCTCAAGGTACTTAGTCTTCCCTTGAGGCGAAATGACAAACAAAATAAAACAGATAAAAAAGCGTCGCCTCCCCGAAGAATTCAACGGCGCCAAAATTTGATCTTTGTCGTTTCGTACCAAAAATAAATACCTAAGTTACTACTAACGAAGTCGGCGGTAAGTAGGGTCGATCTCCACAGGGGAGGCTAAGTTGCTATCTATCTGTTTAATTCGGTGCATCGTCGGGTGTCACGAAATGGGGGTTTTGAATTGATTGTGAACTAACTAAACTACTGAACTAGAGGCAAGAGAAGGGAATAAAGGAAATTAAAAACAAGAGAAAGGAAGTATGCTAGGAGTCGGTCTACCGTGGCAGCTATCAGATCTTATACTATCGGGAATACTAAGGCGATTAGACTATTGATAAGAAGAGCTATGGTCGTCACCTTTCGGTCCTTAAACCACCCTAGAGCGTAAACAGCTTAACTTTCGCCCTCACTGCAATACCCTATTGTAATTAAGCAAGCCTTCCCTTCCAATCTTTCGATCTAGGTCGGGGTTAACTAAATTTATGGTCTCCTGCATGCATTCATTCGACCGGATAACAATTAAATTGCCCAATACAATTCCTATCGCAAGACTAATCTATATAAGTCAATTAAAACATCGCTACCACGGCTTCCCTAATCCTAACATACTAGGGGAATTAGCTACGCATAATTAAAGGGAAACAAGAGTAATAGAAATAAGAACAATAAATAAACATTAAAAAGAAAGAGAAAAGGGAGAGAAACAACTACTGAATTTTGATCCGGAAAAGAAAGAGCAAAGTAACAGTGTAAAAGTGACAGAGTATTAAGAGTAATTAGAGAGCAGAAGTAAAGTGTGTGTGAGAGAGTTTACAATGACATACTGACTTCCTATTTATAAGAAAATAGGATTAGTTAAACCTAATTGACGGAAATTAACTAAAAAGTCCAAGCCCGTCAAAGATTGTTGCTCGATCGAGCACTTAAGGCTCTCGATCGAGTATTATTCCTTAGCAATCCTCTCGATCGAGAACAATTCCTCTCGATCGAGGACTTCTTTCCCTTTAATCACTCGATCGAGAAGAAGTAGCTCTCGATCGAGCAAATGGGTTCTCGATCGAATATAAATAGTTCTCGATCGAGCACTTCTCAGCGCGTAATTCCTGCTTCGCGCACTGAACTTCAAACGGCTGCCATTCCTTCGTTACTTGGACAAATAGGGCGTGGTTGGTGGCGTTGGAAAGCTAAGAGGATAAGCTTTCATCTCCAACTAGAATCACCTTAATAAATATTGTAGAACTCGAGATATGGCTCTTACAAGCAGGAACTAGCAAATTGAAGCACTCTCTTGGCTCGCCTAACTTCCTTACTCCAATGCGCATCTCAAAACAGCTTCATTCCCGCTCCAAATTCACTCTTCCTCCAAATGCATGCTAAAAGGATGGTAAAAGGCTTGATTTCACTACTTTTGCGTTCATTCCTGCAAATAAGACAAAACAAACCAAAGTAGCATATTCGGGGCATTTCGTAGCATAAAACCACGATAAAAGCATAGAAATACGTGCATAAAATAGGCTAATAAAACTATATAAAATGCACGTATCAATAACTTTGGATCGATTTTGAGCTTGAAACTAGTTAAGGTTGTTAAACCGTTCTTGTATGCTTGTCTTGAGTATTGGGACCCAAATTTCCACGTGTTTGCCTTCCCTGGAGGCGATATCTGTCCTTTTCCTGAAGAAATTGCTGCAATTGGCGGTTGGGACCCAGAACATATGCCTGCTATACCCTCTACTTCTCAAGGGCATAAGAACAAATTTAGGGATTTGCTTGGATTGACAAGAGCCGAGGTTGACCGTCTTGTGACCTCAAAAGGAGTCCGAATGCTTGATTTTATCGATCGATTCATAAATAGGTCAGACCCTTCTATCTCCTATGTTGCGAGGCGTAGGGCATTCGGGTTATGCCTATTGCATGGTTATGTTCTTCATGGGCATGTTGATGAGGATATGAGAGGTGATCCTCGCTATTTGAGCTTAGTTGAGCAGATGGAGCTGCGCATGAGCCCAGCTTGCCTATGCTTAATTAGGAGAGATCCTATTGGGGATGCATAACAGGAAAGCCAACCGCGACCTTCCTTACTTGGCCAATCTCGATAATTTTCAATCATTTTCTTGAGGATTGTGACAACTTTCTTGTTTGCTACCTCTACTGCGCCATTAGTTTGTGGTCTATATGCCGAGGAATGGTGGTGTTTGATCTTGTACTTGGCTAGCAATTGCTCAGTCTAGGCCTGGAAATGTGACCCATTGTCACTGATGATCTCATGTGGGCGACCGTATCGATAGATCATATTGGTTTGTATGAACTTTGCCACGTTCTTGGCTGTAAGACTAGAATAAGAAGCCGCTTCTACCGATTTGGTGAAATAATCGATTGCCACCAGAATAAACAGTGACCTCCTGTTCCGGCTGGGGTGATCTTTCCGATGATGTCGACTCCCCAAGCAGAAAATGGCCAAGGAGATGTCATGGTGTAGAGCAATGAGGGAGGGACGTGTTGCACATTCCCGAAGATTTGGCAGTTGTGCCAATGTCTGACATATTTGATTCAATCGGATTCCATTGTGGTCCAGTAATATCCCAAACGCGTGATTTTCTTTGCCATCATTGGTCCACTTATGTGAGGGCCACATTCTCCATCATGGACTTCTTCCATCACTTTCCGTGCCTGTGAATGATCAAGGCAACGCAAGACTACACCAAGAGGTGTTCTTTTATACAATTCTCCTTGCATGATGACGTATTGGGAGGCTAGTAAGCATATAGCACGTCGTCCCCTCTTATCGATATCTGGTGGATAGGTGCCGTTGAGTTTGAAATTGATAATTGCTTGGAACCAAGGTTCCTTTGGGTTTTCTTCTTCAGCTGTAATTTGGTGCACGTAAGCTGGTTCTGACCATCGTTTGATGCATAAAGGCATATCTACCATATTATCCAGCATATAAATCAAAGATGCAAGTTTTGCAAGAGCATCTGCAAATTGATTCTCTTCTCGAGGTAGGTGTAGGTAGGTTACTTGATCGAAGAATTGGGCGACTTGGTCTATTTTGGCTTGATAGGGTGCTAGGCTGTCACTCCGAATTTTCCAAGACCCCATAATTTGGTTGATGATCAATGATGAATCTCCATGTACCCGAAGATTCTTGATGCCTAAACCTACTGCTGCTTGTAGCCCAATGAGGCAAGCTTCGTATTATGCCGCGTTATTTGTCACCTCGAAGTCGAGTTTGACAGAGAGTGGTGTATGCTCACCTTCAGGAGAAATTAGCAACACACCTATTCCAAATCCTCTTAATTTTGATGCTCCATCAAAATAAAGGTCCCGGGAGTTTACATCGGTTTGGAGTATATCCTCATCCGGAAACGACCAGGTGTCTATTGTTTGTGCATCATTGATGGGATTTTCTGCGAAGAACTCGACGACAGCGCGTCCTTTTATAACTTTCAGAGGTACATATTTGAGATCGAACTCTGAGAGCATCAAAGTCCATCTTGCTAGGCGTCCATTGAGAACGTGTTTTTCGAAGAGGTATTTGACAGGATCCATTTTGGAGTATATTTTGACGGAGTAGCTAAGCATGTAATGGCGTAGCTTCTTCATTGCCCACACAAGAGCGAGGCATGTCTTTTCGAGTGGTGTGTACTTGCACTCATACTCCAAGAACTTCTTACTAAGGTAGTAGATAGCTCTTTCTTCTTTTCCCACGGTTTGGGCTAGCATGGCACCCATGGTTGTTTCAGTTATTGTGAGATATAAACCAAGAGGTTGATCTCGTTGGGGTGGCATGAGCACTGGTGGTTTGGCTAGTATCTCCTTGATTCGGTCGAACGCCTTTTCATAGTCATCATCCCACATGGTGTGATCTATTTTCTTTAGCTTTTTGAAGATAGGTTCACAGATCATGGTGAGTTTCGATATGAATCGACTTATGTATTGCACTTTGCCCAAGAATCCTCTAACTTCCTTTTCTGTTTCAGGTTGCGGCATTTCGATTAGAGCCTTGATTTTGGAAGGGTCTATTTCTATCCCTCGTTGGCTAACGACATATCCCAGGAGTTTGTCGGATGTTATTCCAAATGTACATTTCTGAGGGTTGAGCCTTATGTTGTATTTTCATAGTCTCGAGAAGAATTTGCGAAGGTTCGCAATGTTCCCCTCTCTATCTTTGGACTTGACAATCATATCATCCACGTATACCTCAACTTTTTTATGCATCATGTCATGTAGCAGTGTAGTTGCTGTGCGTTGATATGTGGCTCCGTCATTGATTAACCCAAACGGCATAACCGTGTAGCAATAGGTGCCCCATTGAGTGACGAAGGCGGTCTTGTGCATGTCTTCTATGGCCATCTTGATCTGATTATAATCCTCGTATCCATCCATGAAGGACAACAACGCGTGATCTGCTGTATTATCCACCAATATGTCGATATGTGGTAGAGGAAAGTCATCCTTGGGACTCACTTTGTTTAAGTCTTTGAAATCAACACAAACACGGATTCTCCCATCCTTATTGGGTACGGGTACTATGTTGGCTACCCAATCTGAGTACTCGGATACTTTGATAAACCCGGCTTTGAATTGCTTATCGACTTCTTCTTTGATCTTAAGAGCCCATTCTGTCCTCATTCGACGAAGTTTCTGTTTTACGGGTTTGAAACCTAGTTTGATTGGGATTCTGTGCTCTGCGATATCCCTGTCGATCCCTGGCATGTCTTTGTAGGACCAAGCAAAAACGTCTTTGAACTCGTGTAGGAGGTCTATAAAACTGGCCCTTTTGGCGGGGCTCAAGGTCGTCCCTATCCTAAGTTCTTGGGGTTCTAGTTCAGTTCCTACGTTGATGGCTTCGGTGTTTTCTATAACTAGTCCCCCTTCTCCCTCTTGTAGTATTTCTTTAGCTATGTAGGGAGGTATTTCGATTAAATCGGGGTCTGGGTCATCCTCATTATCATCGTAAACAGAATTACATTCAGAATAACACAAAGAGTAAGCAGAACCTGATTTATTCGTATTAAAATTTGAAAAGAGTTGAAACAAAGAAGCCATCTGTTCAGTAGTCAGTGGCGGTAAAGGGACAGCTGTTGGGACATTTCCCGAACTACTGTTACTACTTGATACTAAGCTAGGAGAAACAAGGGGAGTGGGAGTGAAGACAGGAGGAGACTCTCTAAGGACTTCTCTAGACCCCGACTCTGATTCCGACTCTGACTTTGACTCGAATTCATCGTCTTCTGGTTCTCCTTTGACATCTCTCCTTCTCCAGTGGTGAGCTTGAAGAGTCTTCTTTGGTTGTTCGTCCACTTGATCGAGTTTCTCCATCCTTTTTGCAGATTCGAACTGGTTTCTGTGATCAATGCGGTAGGGTTGAAGTGATCGTCTTGAAGTATCATGGTAATGATCTCGTCCTGCGCGGCTCTAACAAATCGATCCTCTCCGAACAGTAAGCTAACAACTTATTCATCTAAGCAAGGTGCTTGACGAGCCTTGACGGTAGGAACCATTTCCGTGGGAATAAAGCAGCAATTGTGAAAGATCTCGATTCCAGCTAGTTGCTTTCCTATGTAATGCCAAGGCTCGGGAAACCCGTGAAAGAGTTCTTGACTCCCTTCTCTAACGAAGTATCCATTTAGGGTAGGGAGGTAGGGTCGCATTTGGATTCCCACATTCTTGCGGTTTTGGAATTGAATGAGCATTTCTAGAGCTTCTTCCTTTGTGGGTTTGTATCCTAATCCTAGTGGTATCCTTTGTGAGTTGCCTTCTTTGTAAGGTGCAAAAGGTGCAAAGGTATTTCTTTGGATAGGATTCAATGGCATTCCCGGGAAGTATCCCTGAGATTTGAGCATGTGGTTGACCACTAAGTTAGAGTAGGGATCGAAGTACAAAGGTGCCAACTCACTCTCTACGAGGTTTATGCTATGGAAGCCCCCAAGTTCATATACTGGATCTGCAAGTACTTGGTTGCTTGACCTCTTTTCTATTACCGCCTTGATGGGTGACGAAGTGATTGTCACCACTTTATCATGTAATGGGAGCATGATTTTCTGGTGGAGGGTGGATGTTACCGCTTTGGAAGCGTGATCCAAGGTCTTCCAAGAAGTATGTTGAGGGATGCTTCGATGTCCACTATTTGGAAGTTAACCTTTCGTTCAATCGGCCCTGTGGCTATGGTAAGGTTAACTAGTCCTACCACTTTTCGTCGTGTACCATCATATGCGCGAACACCTTGATTGGTAGGGGTCCAATCTCACTCTTTCATGCCTAATTTGTATTTTGTTTTCAATGGTATGATGTTGACTGCCGAGCCATCATCCACCAAAGTCATTGGCACATTCTTCTTTAAGCAAATGACAGTAATGTATAGAGCCAAGTTGTGACTGGCGCCGAAAGGTGGTAAATATTCATCCGAGAAAGTAACTGGGTTACTTAGCTTAGTTGAATCTTGGAAGACCAAGTTGACTACGTCATCAGGTGTGGAGTTATGCGCCACATTTAGTTTAGCCAAGGCTTGCAGTAAAGCTTGGCGATGTGGGAACGAGCTTGCAACTAGTTGCCAGACTGGAAGATCAGCCTTTGTCTTCTGTAGTTGCTTTAGTAAATGGTCAGTAGAGGTATCCTCGCTATCATTTGGCGTGACAACGTTGGTATTGGTGATTGAACCATTTGCTATGGGACCATTTTGAGAAATGTTTTGATATGGACGCCCCGAACGAGTAAGGTGGTCTATATCTTGGTCCTCACTGTTTTGGACTATTTCCTCACTGATTTTGACTAGGTAGTGTTCGGTGAGGTATTCGTCTTCATCATCATCGGCCCACACTCTATTAATAGTAACAAGTTCTCTCAACCTTATGATTCCGGCTTCCAATTGGACAATTTGGTTGATTAGCTCATCAACCACGGCTACTAGTTCTTGCATTGTAGCATTTTGAGAGAGATTTAGTCGCGCACCTTCTTTGGGTGTTGTACTTGGATTACGTAGGGTTGACACTACACTTTCTAGTTCTGAGACTTGTCTATTCACGCTCTTTGTCCATGCGATAAAGTCGGTGATAGTAGGGGAAATGGTGGAGTAGTTCCCTTCTTCTTCTATTACATGGATCTCTTCTTCGACTGGAGAAATGAGGTGTGAACAATCTAAGGTAGATTCTTCACTTGTAATCATCAGAATTCCAAGAGGATTCTGAGTATTGTTAGGCTTACCTCCAGGCGGTATTGGTAGGCGACCGTCTTCAATCATGTCCTGAAGTACATGTTTTAGCTTGTAACACTTTTCTGTATCGTGTCCCTTACCTCTATGATATTCGCAGTACGAATTCTCGTCCCAGGACTTGGATTTCTTTCTGGTTCAGGTGTAGGCTCTATGGATTGGAGCTTTCCCTGTTTCAACAATCTCTTCAGAGCGTTGGAGTATGTATCCCCAATGTTTGTGAACTTTCTTTGTGGGTTACTCTTCTTTGATGGTTCAAGAAGGTTAACCTCATCAGTCTTGTTAGTAGAGCCGTAAGAATGACTTGTTGAGCCTTGATATCCACGACCTACCGTTTTGGACAAGAGTCCTTTACGGATGTCATCTTCGATCCTTGTCCCTAGTACATTTAAGTCCTTGAAGGTCTTGATGGTTTGGTACCTCAAATGACTTGCATAAATGGGCTTCAAATTATCCACGAATTTTTCCACGAGGGTAGCTTCATCTGGACGCTCGACAAGTTGGGTACTAGTCTTCCTCCACCTACTTTGGAAGTCGGTGAAACCTTCTTTCTCATTTTGGGTAAGAACCTTTAAAGTGCGCATATTGACTTGGATCTTAGCATTATCCGCATATTGTTTAGTGAACTCAATTGCGGTGTCATCCCAAGTGGCGATCCTCTTGTGTTCTAGGGAATAGAACCATTGTTTCGGGATGTTATCAAGAGATGAAGGAAATATCCTTAAGAACATCTCGGGTTTGATGCCTTTGATAGACATGTAATCCTTGAAAGCACGGATATGGTTCAAAGGGTTTTCATGCCCCTTGAATTTCGGGATATCCGTCATATTGAAATTGGTTGGCAATTTGGAACTCACGGCCTCATACTTGCGATTGTTTTCCCTATAGATATCATCCCCTTTGAAATACATCAGTTGTTCCTCCAAATATTGGAGTCGTTTTTCAGCTTCAGTAAGACCTACGGGAGGATTGACTTCTTGTGCTCCCACAAAAGGTGGAGGATTATCATTCACAAAATCATTCACAAAATCATTAGGCACTTCACTTTCTGCAGGAGGCAACCTAGTTTCTACAGCAACAATTCGGCCCTCGATCGTGTTGAGGCGATCATACACTTGGTCTTGGATATTTTGGAAACAAGCGAGCGTGGCTAGGATTTGATTATTACCATTTTGGGGTTGACTGTTGCTTGTGGTGCTAGTGTCAGGCATCTTGGAAACTGGACAAGAGATCGACGACGAATCAAAATACGATCGACCATTCTACCACACTTACTCAAAGAAAAGACTCGACTTGTGAGGTGGGAGTGTGCCACTCGTGTCAAGTGAGGTTTGGAAATGACAAAGCTTTTGAAATGTTCATCCTAGTTAACTATGGTGTATTTGTAGGAGTGGACTCGAAGTGAGTTTTTGAAATGGGCTTTTGAGGCCCGAATTTTGACTCGACAATTGGACAGAGTTTCGACTGGTTTTTGCGCTAATATTAGGCCTATTTCGAAAATTTTACATTTTAAAAGAGGTTTTGATTTTACAAAATTCGTCATGGTTTCGTTTAAAAAATGGTGATCACATATAAAACTAGCATTTATACATGCATTATAACGGGATGTTGAGTGCGTTTAAAAGGGTTTTGGTTTAAAGGGTGGGTTGCCATACCAAACAATTAAACCCGGAGTCTGTGGAGAGGCTCGTACCAAACAAGAGTAAGGCCAATTCCTAGTCCATTTCCTCGAGTAGTGAAAGTTCTTGATACAAACAGGAGTAAGTACCATGGTATGGTTGACGTCAATCGCTATCCATCCTTAGGGCCAAATAAGAATTTGGACTGTCTAGACGGGACGATTGGTCGAATGGGTTGGGTTGGGCCTTAGGAAGGCCGAATAAACGATCTAGGAAGACCGAGTTATGAAAAACGACAACTGTCTCATACAAACTATTCCCTAACCTTGTTCAAGTTTCACCCTTGGCTACACGTAAGTGTATTAATCCCCAGCGAAGTCGCCAAACTGTGGAGGCGGGTCCACGGGGGTCGCTCGGGAAAAACGAGCAAGCTTTGCATTTGTGGAGTCGCCACCAATTTATTGTGGAAAATTGGAAACCATTCGAATACCTTGTGCCATGTCAAGACACAAAGTAGTGACATGAACACCAAGAACTCGTTACCCTTAGCATTCTATGTCTAGAATGACTCTCGTGGATGCCAATGAACATGGATGTTCACAGAGATCTGGAGTAAGGGGTGAGGGTACGTATTAGGAAGCTCTTTTGATCGAACACCTAATCTCGCCCGCCTCGATAGCGGCCTCTACTAATGATTAGGGAAAATCGTCTATGCCCGATATGTTGAAGGTTATATGCATGCAATGCAACAAACAATAGATTAATCCTAACATGTGAATTAATACTAAGTCGGTTAACACCTAATTTAACATGCATTAATGTCGAGGTAGAAATTTAGGTTAATTGCATGTGAGAGCATACAAACAATATGATAAAGAATACAATAAAAAATACAACAATTGAAAATTACAATAATTACAACGGGTTAATTGATTTACGTCGAAAATACACTTAAAACGGATGATTTGAGAAAATAAAAGAGAAAATAAATAAACGAACAGATTATTAGTGATAAAACGAACAATAGTTAATTAATACGTAAACTATAAACTAGGTCAAAGCAACAACGGAAGTTCAGGGACATAATTCAACCCGGAACAGGCGCAGCAGAGCTGCGTCCTTTGGAAGAGGCGTAGTGCTTACTGCGTCTGTTCCTGAGGTGAATTATGGCTGTGAAGCCGGAATTGCATATCGTTAATATTCAATGGTAATTTAAATGCTCGATTAATAATATTTGACTCGGATAGAAGTGGTTTAATAAATTATTTACATGTGAATTGGTCATAAAAACAATAAAACATGAAATAAAACTAATTAGAACAAATTAAATACAAGATTAATAACAAGATTAATAATTAATTAAATTAAATAGGTTAATTAGGTTTATTAATGACGAACTAATGATGATGATAAATAACAGATGAAAATATACCAAAGATGAATTCCAGAGACTTGATATTGATGAATCGAATCTCTAAAACTCGGATTTGATTTTAATGACGAAAAACCCGCAAATATGAATTATAAGGGATTTAAGTCGGGAACTTAATGATGATAAATTAATAATGATTTATATGCTAAAAATTATCATGTTAATGAAATAAGGACAAACAAAGACGTAACAAAAATATACAAACGACTTAAACAAAGGACGAAGGAAGAAGACGGAAAGCAAGAACTGCTGCAGCCTCAGGAAGAGGCGCAGCAGGTGCTGCGTCCCTTCGAAGAGGCGCAGCAGTTGGTGCGTTCCTTCTCGACATCTGTCTCCCGTTAATCCGTAAAAAGGGTTTGAATAAAGGTTTTATAAATCGGTTTTGAATATATTTTCGACGTAAACCTTAGAATAATGATTGCAAAAATAAAGTACAATAATGAAATATGGGATTTACACCCTCAGACTTACATGTTTTACGAAACGAGATTAACTAAGTTAACGTTTAGTGATGCTCGACTCGAATGTACGACGAAAGTGCCCCTAAGAGGAAATTAAACAAAGTTGATTAAGTTGATTGATATGGAGTTGGTCAAATTGGTCGGTCATGCAAAACGAGGCTGGTACTTAGAAAGATCCGAGCTTATGTGGTCGAAAGTTCAAGCACGTAGACGCCAAAAAGTAAGAGCGTGGTCTTAGAATGCAAAGAGAGAAGAGAAGGGCGGACACTCGCGTGAAGAATATGAGGAACGAAGGTCCCTATTTATACTAATCACACGAAGGAATTAGGGTTTCGGTAAAACTTTGGAAGTAAATATCGAAAAAATCTTAAAATACGCAGAAAGGAGATGGGGAAGAGGCGCAGCACCTGCTGCGTCCTTTTCCCAAGGTATTCCTCCTGCGGAAGAAAGATTTTCTGCGTTTCTATTATGGAATTGCGGTTGATCTTAATTTCCTTATTATTTAAAAAAAATTTTGGGATATAATTTACCAAAGATTAAAAGATTGAAAATATCGAATACAAATATCCGGAACATTCCAGAATATTCTGACTCGGCATTTTAAACGGTTATTAGAAAATGAAGACGGTTTTTTTGACCCGGACTCCAAATGTACTCTAATTACTGTCAAAATGACCGTAACGGCGCGTAGATGACGATCAAGGGGTTGACACAAGTGTTTGAGCTATCACTTGACGATAAACTTACGAATTTTTATAAATCATTCCGTGTACCAAACATGCGGCCCAATCATCACCGGGTGGCTTGCGGGAGGTGCAGAAATGAGGTATCTACACTAAGATTTGTTTTCCTATAATTATGTCGAACCCTTTTCAATATCAATGAAACTGATTCCCTTTCCGTTTTCATTCTAACCATCAAATCAATCAAAAATGAACAGCACACTCAAAGGCATCCCTTGTGTAAGAGAGTATCCCATTTTAAATGGTAAGGTACACTAGGATCGCATGTCTTCTTTCTTTACCTATTCCATGTCTGGCGGTATAAAACCTCCATCAAAACCAGTGCTTAAGACAAGCCCTTAGATAATCCTATGATGAACTCGGACTTTCTCCCCGTTTCTCATATCCATGACAGAAGGCAAACCCAATCCCCACAAAATCATCAAATCTCAAAGGGAGAAAAGACCGACCAACCTCTCAAATGTTAGCACGACCCAATCTATTGGCAAAGACCAAATTTTCAATGAGAAATCAATTATGACAAGCATCAGAACGTCAAAGCAAAAGCATAAAGAAAAAAAGCAAAAGGCAAGAGAAAAAAAAAGAAAAAAAAGAAAAAAAAAGTTTAAAAAAAAAAAGCAAAATAAAAAAAAAACAAATAGAAGCCAAAAGTCCAGTATCAAGCACTCGTGATCAAGGCTTAAAAGGCAGAGACAAAATAGTCATCTAGCACCATCAACAACCTTTATACCCCTAAGTCCTTCTCGAGACAGTCATAGGCAAATAGTCAGAATTTTGAGTATTCATCTAGCTTGTGTCATTACATCCAAGCCATTAGGGTCCAGACATAGAGATTTGAACTTGCATCATATTCCAACCCATTTGCACTCGGGTTCCATCAAGCCCGACACCCCATTTCCAACCACATCAGCAGCCATAACCCATTGGCCTAAGAACCACAAAGCAAACCTTCAGAGTGATGGTTCACCATTCAAACCCCTTTTTACTAAGCTCCACATCCCAAAGCATCCAAGCCTTTTACTGGTCGGACTCACTTGGAGGTTTAGTTTTCGGTACTTGTCGTTAGGAGCACCTAGACCAAAACACAATTTATAACTCTACCAACAACTCTACAATTAGTAAATAGGTAAGTAAAGGTTGGATCCCAAGGGACGGGAATTGAGATGAGATTTTTAATTGCAACTAGTGGTGCCTAAGGGTGTCACAATTTGGGGTTTGGAGTAGAAGATCACTAAACTAAATAGCAATAAAAGTAAACAAGCAAGATGATTAAAAAGGGGTGTAAACAATTGATAAAAGGCACTAGGGTGTCATGGGGTCATAGGGGATTCATGGTAATTGATCATACAAACATATTCTCAAATTATAAGCAAGCAATTATTGTTGTGATGGATCGAGTTGGTTTATATCTTACAATCCTAGGAAAGTTTGGGTCCCGGAGCCGAATCGATTAGATTGTAAAACACCTACAAGTCGACTTAATCTTCCCTACTCAACTATATGCATGGTCTAATGAGACTCGAGTTGGTTTATGTCTTACAAGTCTCATTGAAAAGATAGGTGATGGGTAAAAAATGCAAGGATTCATAGGCTCGCATTTCATCAAACATAACATGTGCATAATGTAGGGTAATATCCGTATAAAACCCATAATTTGAAGGATTATAACGCAAATTTAATACGTGATTTATAGTCATAAACGAAAACAACAATGAAACGATAAAGATCAAGGATTAACCTTCGGTCCTAGTGCAAATTGGCAATGAGAGATCAAAGTAGATCTCCTCCTAAATGATGCACCCAAGATCGTCTGAGAAATGCCCTTGTGCTAGAATGAATCCTCTAATTGCCTTGCAATATTGAGAGGATTATTTTGTGAGTTTTGCTTAGATGAGAGATCTAGGTTTCAGAGAAAAATAATCTCCAAAACCCTAAAAATTTTGTCTAAAATGAATTAGGTTACAAAAGAGAGGAGAACCTCTCTTTTGTTCTCTCTTGGCCGGCCAACCATGAGCCCCCTTGGGAAGTGGGCTTCCACTTCCTTTTAGCTTTAGCTCATGGTCCGGTTCGTTAATTGCTAAAACGTATACGACGGGTTTTTAATTATAAATTGTCATCGGTTATCGGTAATTAAAGCATCAACTAATAATATGGGTTAGTTGAATTATTAATACATGTCCGACAAAGACAATATGGTATAATTAATTTATTCAATATACATTAATCAAATATAAATCTCTTATATTTAATTTACGAATTAATTGCTTAATTCGCCTTAGCCGTTATTATTTAATCCGTATTAAATAAAATATCTCAACATCACATTTTGACTAGTTATTAGTCAAATAACTCGGACTAACTGGTTAGTCAAATTTGGCATCTACATGACTGTATTTTCATACCGTCACATCTCTCAAACGTATCCTATAGGTGTGACTTTTAGGGACCAGTTGATCACCGCCATCTGTATGACAATAACGTCAAACTTATCTAGCAAGCCAACCGTTATTGATAAACGTGGACCAACTGATTATAATACAAAAGTATACCCTTTGATCCTTTTAGAGATTTATAAGTCCTTGCACTAACTGTAAATGACACCAGCCCCAACAAGCTCCCACTTGTCCGTACAAGTGTATGTGCAATGACGTTATCCGCACTAACTGGAGGACACAGCTCCAACAAACTCCCACTTGTCCGTACAAGTGTATGTGCGATAACCGATTCTCATATTCCTTTAAAATTTCTCCCACTCAATGTAAAACAATTTGCAGCTCCGTATCCGCAAAGGTCGTATTTTACAATCGATCTATATCCAGAGTGGTTTCCCCGACTAGAGAGTAACTTAACTGATAAAACGAATACGTATTCGAGCATGGCCATGCATTTCAGTTACAGCTCCTCGAGTGGCCCTGAGAAATATCGAGTACCTGATAAAGGCTGAATATTTCCTTCAACTCGAACTCCTTCCGATCTAAGCACAACATGAAATGACCCAGAAACAATCTACTTGGCCCCCTGTTATGGATGACCGTGAGAAAGAAACCAAAGTCACCCAAAATCTGCCTTAGTCTCAAGAGACAGTCGATAGTCAAAAGAATCGACTCTTAGGATCACCATGGAGGTCCTATCCGCGACCGGGCACCGAATGTTATAAAACATTTAGGACTCCACGTTGATGTCACAATTGTGTCCTACGAGATATCCGTATAACCCGCTTCTGTGATTGGTCAATCAACCGGTTGACTTATGGCTCGTTGAACCCACCATCAACCAACGTCACAAAATAATTACCTTGAGTTATCAGCTCACGTGGGTAATTAAGGACCAAAAATATGATGTTTGTTCAGTTCACTTTGTGGTGTTCAAAATTTGTCATACAAATCCACATGAAAAACAAAATATATAAAATGTCAAAACGATGATGTCGTATAGAGTACAAAAGAGAATGAATCTAATCCATAAAAGAGTACTACAACTTAGGAACACGTTTAACTCCCATGGAATTAACATGCCCTTCATGCTTATCTTGTCGTAATGGTTTAGTGAGAGGATCTGCTATGTTATCATCTGTAGCAATCTTTTCTATCACTACTTCCTTTTGCTCCACGTAATCTCGGATTAGATGAGCTTTCCGTTGTACATGTCTAGACTTGTTGCTAGACTTTGGCTCCTTAGCTTGGAAGATGGCACCTCTATTGTCGCAATAGATGGTGATCGGGTCATTCGAACTAGGCACTACAGATAGTCCTTGTAAGAATTGACGCATCCATATCGCTTCCTTTGCGGCCTTCGGACGCGGCATAGTACTCGGACTCGATCGTAGAATCTGCTTTAACACTTTGTTTGGAACTCTTCCAGGTGATCTGCAGCGCCATTAAGAGTAAAAACGAATCCGGATCGAGATTTCGAGTCATCACGATCCGTTTGGAAGCTAGCATCTGCATAACCGGTTGCGCATAGCTTTTGTTCGCCTCCATAAGTCAATGCCCAATCTTTAGTCCTCCGTAGGTACTTAAGAATGTTCTTGACCCATCCAATGTGATTCACCTGGATCTTTGTTGGAATCGACTTGTCATACTCAATGCATATGCCACGTCCGGACGTGTGCATATCATGGCATACATGATTGATCCTATAGCCGAGGCATAAGGAATCCGTGTCATGCGCTCTTTCTCTTCCGGTGTCTCTCGGTGACCGAGACTTGCTCAAATACACCCCTGGAGCCATAGGAAGAAACCCCTTCTTGGAGTTAGTCATGCTGAATCTCTCTAGTACTTTGTCTATGTAAGACTCTGATCGAGAGATAACATCCGTCGTGATCTATCTCGATAGATACGGATGCCCGCAATTCTTTGCGCCTCACCCGGATCTTTCATCCGGAAATGGTTTTTCAACCATACTTTCACCGAAGTTAAGAGAGGTATGTCATTCCCAATCAGGAGTATGTCATCGACATACAATATTAGGAAGACAATCTTGCTCCCACTCGACTTGATATAAAGACATGGTTCCTCGACCGATCGAGTAAATCCATTTTCTTTAATCACATGGTCGAAGCGATGATTCCAACTCCGAGATGCTTGCTTAAGTCCATAAATGGAACGCTTAAGCTTGCACACTTTCTTAGGATGTTGTGGATCGATGAAACCTTCGGGTTGTACCATGTACAACTCTTCCTCCAAAAAACCGTTTAAGAAGGCGGTTTTCACATCCATTTGCCAAATTTCATAGTCATGAAAAGCGACAATCGCTAAGATAATCCGAATGGAACGCAGCATGACTACGGGTGCGAAAATTTCATCGTAGTGCAAACCTGGCACTTGGGTGAAACCTTTAGCAACTAGTCGTGCTTTATAGATATCTTGTTGACCTTCCACAGAATGCTTTATCTTGTAAAGCCATTTGCATTGAAGGGGACGAACCTTAGCAGGCAAGTCAATAAGATCCCATACGTTGTTCTCATACATAGAGTCCATCTCGGATTGCATGGCCTCAAGCCATAGCTTTGAGTCGGAACTAGTCATGGCACCTTTATAGGTTGCGGGTTCACTACTCGTTAAGAGTAGAACGTCATCTATGTCATGTTCCTCGACCATACCAATGTATCTGTCTGGAGGAATAGAGACTCTTCCCGACCTCCTAGGTTTCTCAGGAATATTCACCGCAGCCGGGATTGAAGGAATTGGTTCCTCCAATGGTTGCTCGGTATTTGGTTCTGGAATCTCCGACAAGTCGAAGGTTCTATCACTCTTTGCATTCTCGAGAAATTCCTTCTCTAAGAATGTCGCACTAGCCGCAACAAAAACACGTTGTTCGGTTGGCGAATAGAAGTAATGACCAAGTGTTCCTTTAGGATAACCTATAAAGTATGTCTTGACCGATCGCGGGCCGAGCTTATCCTCGTGTCTCCACTTGACATAAGCCTCGCAGCCCCAAACCCGTATAAAGGACAAGTTAGGGACCGTTCCCTTCCATAGTTCATATGGAGTCTTGTCAACAGACTTTAGACGGACTTGATTAAGTATTAGAGCAAATGACAGAAGAAGAGCATAACCCCACAATGAGTCAGGCAACACGGTGTGACTCATCATGGATCGAACCATATCAAGTAGTGTTCGATTTCTCCGTTCGGACACACCATTCAATTGAGGTGTTCCAGGTGGAGTTAACTGTTGGGCAATCCCACAGTCCTTTAGGTGTTGATCAAACTCGTGAGAAAGATACTCGCCACCACGATCTGAACGTAGTGTTTTAATCTTTCTACCTAATAGGTTCTCAAGCCCTATTCTCGGTATTCTTTGAATTTCTCAAAGGATTCACTTTTGTGCTTCATTAAGTAGACATAGCCATATCTACTTAAATCGTCGATGAAAGTGATGAGAATACCTATAGCCTTCTCGTGCGGTGATTGACATAGGACCACATACATCCGTGTGTATGAGTCCTAATAGGTCAGCAGCGCGCATTCCAACACCTTTGAAAGAAATTCGAGTCATCTTACCGATGAGACATGATTCACATGTGCCAAATGATTGAAAATCAAAGGCCGAGATAGCTCCATTCTTTATGAGCTGTTTTACGCGTTTCTCATTAATGTGTCCCATACGGCAGTGCCATAGATACGTTTGATCTTTGTCACCAACCTTTAACTTTTTATTCATTACGTGTAATATTTCGGTGGTCTGATCTAAAACATAAATTCCGTTCATGGAGACTGCCTTGCCATAAATCATATCGTGTAAAGAGAAAATGCAAGTATTATTCTCTATTACAAATGAAAAACCAAGTTTGTCAAGTGCAGAAACTGAAATAATGTTTTTCGAAAGACTGGGTACATAATAGCAGTTATATAAAAATAACTCAAATCCTCTAGGAAGCTGGATCACATATGTTCCCCTTGAGATGGCAGCCACTCGTGCTCCATTCCCAACACGCAGGTCCACCTCACCCTTTACGAGGGGTTTGATGTTTCGGAGCCCCTGCACATGATTACACAGATGAGAACCACAACCAGTATCAAGTACCCAAGTTCCGTAACTTGCATGGTTAATCTCAATCATATGAATAAAAGTAGAAGAGGATGAAGACATACCAACAGGTTTAACGCGACCCGCCTTTAAGTCCTCATGATAAACAGGACATGTACGCCTCCAATGCCCAGTCTTGTGGCAATGATGGCATTCCATGTTTTCATTCTTGCTCTTTGTCGCGCCTGATGAGGTGCTCGACTCACCAGGCCCACTCTTACCTGGACCCGACTTCTTGAACTTCGGTTTACCTACTGCTAGGTTGGCCTGAGCTTTGCCCTTACCCTTCCCCTTGTTTGTCACAACGAGAACATCCTGTTTCAAGCTCCCACTGAACTTTATGTCCTTCTCGGTCTGTACGAGAAGGGAGTGCAGTTCATGGGGACTTTTCTTCAAATCATTCATATAGTAATTCGCTCTAAATTGCGCAAAACCATCGTGGAGTGAATGAAGCATGCGATCAATCACGATGTTCTCGCTGATTTTACAATCAAGCGTCTCCAGTTTCTCGACATTCTCAATCATGCTGAGAATGTGTGGGCTAACCGGTTGGCCCTTCTGGAGTCTCGCATCAAAGAAGCGAGTGGTATGCTCATAGGTCACGATTCTCGGTGCTTTCGAGAATTCCTTGGTGAGCGTGGTGAAAATCTTGTTTGCACCTTGGGCTATGAAGCGTTTCTGCAAATTGGATTCCATTGCAAAAATGAGTACGTTTTTAATCGCACCCGCTTCCATGACGAAGTCGCTATACGTGGAGACCTCGTTAACTCGAGCCGTAGGACCTGGGGCTGGCGGGAGGGGCTCAGTCAGATACTTGAGCATCCCGTCAGCAGTGGCAGCATTCCGTAATGCCGCCTCCCAGTCCGCGAAGTTTGATCCATCATTCTTCAGTCTAGTAGACTGATTCATCTGATTCATGAAGATCCGAAGCCAGGACTCACGCTCCAATGTGGCACTTGGCATTGGGTCATCGAGGATGCCAACCATTATGTTATTAGCAGTTTAAAAAAACGTGATCTACGCTGAAAAAGAAAGAAAAACAAAAACGAAATAAGCAACTCATCGAGGTGATTTAAGTCTATTAAAATTCATTTTAATCGTGTAGACTTATTGCACTTGTATAATTGATCTCCCTCAAGAATAATACAAGTGATCCCAAGACTCAATTTCCGTAAATTGATAAGCCAACTGTTTAGCTAGTTCTTCCGTAAAAACTCTTGGTCGATAGATTTCCGTAAATCCTATCTATAGTCCACCATGATCACAGGATCGTACGAGTGACCATAGTGTTGAGATAAAATAAGTCAATCGGTTCCAACTTACCCGACGTAGAAGGGGTCATATTATGCCTACCGACGAAGAAGGGATTCATTGGAGTTTGACCTATAAAGACCGTTCTCAATTTTTGTTTATACGAGGAAGATCCCATCAACTAAGTTTCAATTCATTTTAAGTGAACGAATAACTAGCAACTGCGTGAATGAATTAATTTAGATGATGGCCTAAATCGTGTGACATACGAATGTCAAAGAAAACTAACGCGTGACCTCTATATGAGTCAGTTTTCATGCAATTATTAGGTGGTTTGGTTTTAGGCAGAAAATGATGCATACTATCGTTACGATAAAATAAATAAATGAATGCGATACGTAAATAAAATTCCTAGTGTGGCCTATCCTAGTAAAAAAAAACATAATACAACTTTGGAATCCACCGTTGGACCCGAAAAGCTTGTCTTGATGTTCCATCTTTGTCCATGTAGCGGGAGTGAGCATCCGGTCTCCTTCTTTAGTCTTCTCAAAATTACAATTAAAATTTACAAAATATAAACCTATTTACATTCTAAATAAAAACTGTAATTAAAAGAAATTAAAAAGGAGATACGAGATCTCAAAATACAACCAAGACCGTGTTCCATCATTACGGTAACACGTTCTACTAAGGCCACACTAAGTTACAACCGTTTGCAAAAATAAATAAATACGTAATTAAAAGCATTCAAAATAATCAAAAACGATAAATAAAATGCATCAACTAAATTAAATTTATTCGTGACATAATTCCGTAATTATGTTAAATTATCCAAACCACCAAAGATAATTAAAATTATGTGACAAAACCGCTTCATCAACTTAATTTTAATTCATGATAATCCGTTACTTTAAATCGTTTTAAAGTAACTAAATGGTACGTGAGTGAACCGTTTCACTATCAAGCGAAATGCACAAAATTCGTATTGTACACTAGTTTTGGCCGAAAAAAAAAGTTAAAATTTTTTTTTTTCTTCACGTCTGATTACGTGAACAGTACCACGAAAAAATTTTTTTTTTTTTTTTTTTATAAAAGTTGCTGAAACCGAGAGCAACAAAAACAAAAAACGGCTCAAAACGTGAGCAACAAAGATCAAAACAAACGATTTGATAAAACCCAATTGCAATTTAATCTAATCCGTATAGAATTCAAACTACAATTGATACATCTTTAACATATTGCAATAATAATCGATTAAAATTACAACATGTAAAAAACGATTGAAAACATGAGATCGAATGATCTATCAAAAATGTGTGGCACGCAAAACGATGCAAAACAGAAAACAGGCCAATAAGGCCGCACGGTTTTCCAAAAAAAAATTCTGGCCGAGACAAAAAAATGCCACACGAAATTTTATGCAATCATTTTGATAGATCTTTAACATATTGTAATGAATATCGATTATAATACAATATGCAAAGATCAAAATGAAAACAAAACAAAAGACAATCATCACCGTGTAAACAAGATACGGTTCCCAACACAAAAAAAACGCAGCATATAAAAAATGCCGAGACAAAAAAATTTCAGCCGAATGAAAATTAATCAAAAATTCATCGATTCAAAATTCGTTTGATGAAAATCACATAGAAAAAAATACGTGGCCTCGCTCTGATACCACTTGTCGGGTAATATCCGTATAAAACCCATAATTTGAAGGATTATAACGCAAATTTAATACGTGATTTATAGTCATAAACGAAAACAACAATGAAACGATAAAGATCAAGGATTAACCTTCGGTCCTAGTGCAAATTGGCAATGAGAGATCAAAGTAGATCTCCTCCTAAATGATGCACCCAAGATCGTCTGAGAAATGCCCTTGTGCTAGAATGAATCCTCTAATTGCCTTGCAATATTGAGAGGATTATTTTGTGAGTTTTGCTTAGATGAGAGATCTAGGTTTCAGAGAAAAATAATCTCCAAAACCCTAAAAAAATTTTGTCTAAAATGAATTAGGTTACAAAAGAGAGGAGAACCTCTCTTTTGTTCTCTCTTGGCCGGCCAACCATGAGCCCCCTTGGGAAGTGGGCTTCCACTTCCTTTTAGCTTTAGCTCATGGTCCGGTTCGTTAATTGCTAAAACGTATACGACGGGTTTTTAATTATAAATTGTCATCGGTTATCGGTAATTAAAGCATCAACTAATAATATGGGTTAGTTGAATTATTAATACATGTCCGACAAAGACAATATGGTATAATTAATTTATTCAATATACATTAATCAAATATAAATCTCTTATATTTAATTTACGAATTAATTGCTTAATTCGCCTTAGCCGTTATTATTTAATCCGTATTAAATAAAATATCTCAACATCACATTTTGACTAGTTATTAGTCAAATAACTCGGACTAACTGGTTAGTCAAATTTGGCATCTACATGACTGTATTTTCATACCGTCACATCTCTCAAACGTATCCTATAGGTGTGACTTTTAGGGACCAGTTGATCACCGCCATCTGTATGACAATAACGTCAAACTTATCTAGCAAGCCAACTGTTATTGATAAACGTGGACCAACTGATTATAATACAAAAGTATACCCTTTGATCCTTTTAGAGATTTATAAGTCCTTGCACTAACTGTAAAGAACACCAGCCCCAACACATAAGTTGAGATCACAACAAGTAAGCAAATAAACTATGAAAACATATTAATTTAAGCATGAATCATCCCCCATGTTGGTTTCCCCTAATTACCCATTAACCCTAGCTAAGGAAACTACTCACTCATTATCATGTTGAACATGCTAGCAAGGTTGTCAATCATACCAACAAAGTGAAACATGATGAATAAATGAAGATAATTAACAATAATTAAAAAGGGATTAAGAGAACTATACCTACTAATGATTCCAATAATAAAGCAAAGAATAATAGAAGTAATTGATGATTGATTGGAAGGTTGTCAATCTCCCAATAATAACCCAAATAATCTTCAATTACCCAAAACAAAGGATGAACAAGAGAGAGATTAAGGAAATGAAACTTGTATTAAAACTTGATTAAATGTTGATTACAAGATTAAAGAGAGATTTGATCTATATTAACTACACTAAAGATTGCTAAGAAGAACATGCTCTTCTAATTAGACTAATGGGGTATTTATAGTGGGGATTAGTTACATAAATTAGGTGGTTTACTAAGGACTTAAATGACGATTAAGTCCTTGAGGAATCGCCGGTCTCAAGGGAGACTCCGGTCTCCTTTTTGCCGGTCTTAGAAAAATATGCGCATCCTTCCTTGAAACTTGTAGAAGACGAAATGGCTGACAGACAATCCGAGCGTCCAGGGCACGGGACGGGCGGATTGTGGAGATTCTGGACGGGCGTCCAGCTGGGGAAGACGGGCAGATTGGGGGTGTTTTGGACGGGCGTCCACTGGGGGAAGACGCTCAGATTGTACCTCTTGGACGGGCGTCTTGTAGACAATCCGCTCGGATTGTCTTACAGCTACTTTCTTTCATCTTTTCTTCATTTTTCTTCATAGAATCCTTGAGGATTTCCTCGGGAATGCAAGGATCTTTTCTCATCATTGCCCATCTACTATAGTATGTACAAAGGCCTTCTAATCTTGTCTTCTCTTTGATGCTTGGTTATTGAATTCAATCAATTTAGCTCTATTTTGCCATGAAAATGCAAGGTTTGCACTCCTTTCCTACCAAGGAAAGAAAACCTCAAAAAATATGCAAAATAAAGGATTAAAGACAATAAATGACCCAAATATGCACTAAAAAGCATGGGAACAAGGCTAATTCGGG
Source organism: Silene latifolia (assembly GCF_048544455.1). Classification (NCBI taxonomy): domain Eukaryota; kingdom Viridiplantae; phylum Streptophyta; class Magnoliopsida; order Caryophyllales; family Caryophyllaceae; genus Silene; species Silene latifolia. Next base: position 183,392,469 of record NC_133536.1, read on the forward strand.
GACTAAATATGCTCTAATTATGGTCACATCAAATATCCCCAAACTGAACCTTTGCTCGTCCCGAGTAAAGAGGTGACAAAGACTAGGACCGTTATTTAAACTAACCTAATAGCATAGCCGATATGAGACAATTAGCGGGTCTCACTCCGCCCCTTCAACTCACAACAAGACAACCATGAGGTAGGATGCCTTCTTGCAAGACAAGGTGGGTCTTGCCAAAATGGCGACACATCCAAACATTAAGCGCTCAAAATCAAGTAATGGATGCATCTACAAAAGAATAACCACTTTCCTCATCTAAGTGGCGGAAATTATCTACAAGGGAAGCAATTCAAGGGTACACACTCCTTCATAGATGCAACTTCTTCAAAATACTAAGCCTAGAAGGATACCAATAAATCACCTCCAAATTGTGTCAAGCTAGGGTACCTTTGTCCTCAATCGTTAAATGCTTTTGTCAAGAGTAGACTCCCTATAGTGTTAGAAACACTGAAGGATCGCGGAATTCCCCCTATTGCCTAGACAAGAAGAAGGGTCGTCCCCTCTCTGCCATGCACAAAAATGGATACGATGGATAAAGGGATCAATAGATAATTGAGTTTCATTTTGGGAGTTTCCTTTTGTTTTTTTTTTCACCCCAATTTCTTGTGGCATTTGACATTTGAGAACACTTTCTTTTGCCATTTTTTTGATTTTTGGCTTTTCAATACTTGACAACTTTTCAACTTTTTTTTGCATTTCTTTTTGAACATTTTCAAAGTCACCCCATATGTAGTGAGGGTGCCTTATATTTGAAGCATTAAGAGTCTATTTTTGCTCCTCTTTTCATTTGATGCATTTTGCAAACATTCTTTCACTTTTCATTTCATTGAACTCAAATTTGAACAATTTCTTTTTGTGCCCACTCCCTTTGATGACAAAAATGTGGTAGAACATGGATGATGGATGCATGGTTTCAAGGGTCACCTTGGAATAAACGGTAGCCAAGGAGTTCTCACACCACAAGGTACTCTTGACTAGGCCTTAATCCATGGGTCAAAGGATACTAGCATGACACATCCTAGGGTGTTTTACAAGTATTCTAACAAGCAAATTTTAAGAAGAAAAAGCATCTACTAGGGCCTATATACACTTGTCAAGCTTCCCAAGTAGACGGTTTCGCAAAATTTTTCTAACATGTAACTACATGCCATGATGCAACTAACACATATTCATCCTAATGCAAGTGATTCTACCAACTAATATGCCATATAAACTAGATGTAAGTCCTAAATTCACATTGTTATACCTCATCAATCAAAATAAAGCCACATAATCATTAACATAAAGAGGAAAAAGGAGATTGGAAAGATCATACCATGCGGTCTTCAATATCCTCATGTCTCGGATGTGGCGTAGTCGATCAATGTGAACAAGGATAAAACAAACACAATATATACAATAATATATACAAGTCTACACTACACAGGAAATGAACTTGTTTTTGGATTTTCAAATTTTTCAATTTTTTTGATTTTTCCGAAACTTTTTGATTTTTTTGGGTTTTTGAATAAAAGTTAAGTTAGAATTCCCCATCCCCACACTAATATGCGCATTGTCCTCAATGGCCAAAATGATGGGAAATTATGCAAACATGATGCATGAATTCTATACTAAATGCAAGCTACACTAATCTACACTACATGATGCATGGGTTTTTGTTTATGACGGAGAGCCGTAATTTAGATTACCTCCCGTTGCATATGCATGTACTTCCCCAAACCGAGATAGACATTATTTCTAATGTCCTAAAGTTGGGGGTAGTTCATGCACACAAGATTCAATGCATGAAACTAAATTGTCATTTTGGATTTACAAAACGGGAACAATGAAATAAGAACACCTCAATGGGGCCGAGGTGTTAGTCCTCATGTTGCTAGGACTCTCCAACTATGATCAAGATAAAAATAAATAAAACAAAGAAAGAAGTAGACAAACCTCAAGATGGTAGGAGCCTCCAAAGCTTGCTAGTCCTCCACCATATCATCATTGTCATCATTTTCCTCCATAGAAGCGGACTCATCACCACTTCCCTCTTCACTTCCTTGCTCACTTCCTTCATCATCTTCATTAGCCTCTTCTTCTTCATCATCTACCTCTTCATCAACACCCTCATCATCATCAACCTCATCGTCGACATTCCCATCTTTACCCAGTCTTTCACCCTTAGATGTGCTTGGAAAGAAGACTTCCCTATCCGCCCAACTAGGCAAAGAACATGAAGGATCAGTAGTCCTTGCCTAGCTAAATGAAAGAGGGGTGGATATTGGGCCAAGTATGCATCTACTCGATCATTGTAAGCTTGTTTATGCATCTCTTGCATAAGTAGAGTCATGTAGTCATTGCCCACTTCAACATCTTCGGGTTTGAACTCTTGATATTTGAATGGATAGGGTGGTGTGACAATGGAGGAGGAGGGCTCTTCAATTTCGCCCCTTTGTTGACGGATGATTTACTCGGTGCCTTTTGAAAGTGGAAGTAGGTAGTTTGTTCTATGAGCACTCAAGCGACATATCTTGGAAGGCAAAGTGAAAGATCTAGCATCATTGGTGAGCCACCCATAGTTTGTGTCAAGAGGATTATGCTTGACCCACTTGTACTTGTTAATCATGGCATCCATATCAATGAGATAACCCCCTTTTTTCGCCACATAGGTGTTATCCTTGTTGAAATTTGGATCAAAGTACTTGGCCAAGAGAGTAACTAGACCTCCATTTACGATAAAAGCGGTGCCTTCCTTACCACAATCAACATTGAGCCATATTTCCACCAAAAGCCTTAGAGCATTGTAAGGCTTAATGAATTCCCTTCCAACATTTAAGGCCGACTCAAGTAGAACAAAATCGAGCTTTGTAAAGTGATTAGTGTCTTTTCTTGCAATTATAGTATTCCCGATGACCTTGTGCCACACTCTAATGCCCGGATGGTGGACTAATAGAGCGCGACAAGCATGAAAGTTCTCAAATTTGTTCCCGAAAATCGCCTCCCAAAGAGGAGCGGGGTCATATTTTTCGAGCTTCTTATGATAACGAGGTGTATCACTAAGACCTAATGCTTTACTCAAAACATCAAAGGTGATGCGCCTATTCACATTGGCAAGGCGGAACTCGATGTATGTTCTAGTCTCTACCTTAGTCACTTTTAATGAACTCAAGAATTCCAAGGTAAGGGAGGGGTATGTCAATTCTCTTGTAGTGAACAATTTTCCCAACCCCATGGCTTCGAAGAAAGTTTTTGTTTGCTCACGGACACCCAATTTGTTCAAGGCATCTTCACATATGAATTTGGTGGGTAGAATGGCTTTCTTAGCGTACTTGGCAAATGTATCCCTATGGGAGTTAGAAATGAAAATTACCTCCGGATAGTTTGATAATTGAGCAATTTCCGGAGTTGTTGTTGTTGTTGTTGTTGCTTCCAAGGGAGGATATTGTTGTTGAACTTCCAAGTTTGCACTAGCAACCACCATAGCCATTGAAGCTTTCTTTGCTTGAAGGCATTGTTGCCTTTTTGAGAGTGCATTTGCCTTGAGTGCCTTTGTTGACCCTTTTGTTCTTGCCATTGATGATTATACCAAGAAAGGATTGAAAATCTTCAATTTCCAATTATACCCAAATCGATTTTAAGATGAAAGGATTTGCCTTTGTATTTCAAAAATTGACTCAAAGGTTGAAGATTTTGGTGCTTGGATTGATTATTGTTGGAAAAGGAGTGATTAATTGTTGTTGTAAGGAAGTTTGGATTTGATTTTGTTGAATTTGGTTGAGGAAATATTGTTTTTGTGATGGAGAGGATGAGGGTTTTGGGGTTTTGGGGGTTTATGGGTGGTGTTTTGAATGTATGAATGAATGAATGAATGTGGGAAGGGTATTTAAAAACACTCGAAATTTCGAATCTGCAGGGGGAAGACGAGTGGATTCCCTTCGGGACGCTCGGATTCTGCCTAATTTGGGTTCAGGAAATCTCGCCTAAAGACGGGCGTCTTTCAGTGAAGACGAGCGGATTCTTCAGTTCCAGGACGAGCGGATTCCTTTAAAGACGAGCGGATTCTGTTACAGGAACTTCTCTTATTTTGCACTGGCAAAAAGACGGGCGTCTTCTTGCAAAGACGAGCGGATTCTTTCAGACGAGCGTCGTCTCAGCCTGGACGCTCGGATTCTCTAACAGTCCCAAATTTTCAACTTTTCAGCTCAATTGGACGAACGGATTCAGCCATAGACGCTCGGATTCCCAAAAGACGAGCGGTTTCCCCTTAAGGACGCTCGGATTCCTAAAAGACGAGCGGATTCCCCTGAAGTACGCTCGGATTCCTCCTAGTCTACCCGGATTCAGTTCCATCCGTGCACTTTCATATCCCCTATCATTTTCATTCTTCAAATCCCGTGTTCTTCATTGTAGGGGCACTACTAAGGCATGAATAGCCTAGGCAATTGCTATCCTCACACTAAGCTAAAGCACTACACATCAATAGACTCATTAGTCCCTCCCTCACTTATCTCAAAAATGATAAATATCTTGATCAAAGAATAAAAATCCAAAAATGACAAAAATGCAATGTAAGAATTAAAATGCAAGTTAGGGAGTTAGAAATATTTACAAATGGTGGTTTGGAGAGGACTCCACCAAACTCTCATCCTTAGTGAGATGTCATGGGGGCATGTCCAAGGTGTTGTTGATGTTACTCAACACCTTGATGAAGTAGTCAAAAGCTTGTTCATTATCATGATAAAGATCCTCAATAGATCTTTGCCCTTGTTGTCCTTCATGTTGGTCTTTATCGATAGCATTACCAATGTAGGGATTGAAAATCCCTTCAAACTCATCGTCCCAAACACCACAAACTTCATCTACTTGGTCACTAAAGATCTCTTGAGTTGATAGAGATAACTCTCCCACTTTCTTGTCTTGGCCAATGAGGCCATCTTCTTCATTGCTTGACTTCGGTGAGCTTTTCAAGCTCTCTTTGTTACAATTTCCTTGCTCTTTGAATGGAGCATCATCGATTTTCTTCTTCCATTGGAATTCCGACTTCTTCCTCTCATCCTTCCGGCTATAATGATCAACCATAAAACATGGTTCATGCAAACGGGGAGCTCTCATGGTCTTGTCAAGATTGAAAGTTATGCTCTCATCTCCCACTTCTAGAGTTAGTTCTTCATGCTTCACATCTATCACCGCACCCGCGGTGTGCAAGAAAGGTCTACCTAGAATGATTGGAATGTTGGAGTCTTCTTCCATGTCAACAATGACAAAGTCCACCGGGATGAAAAATTTCCCAACTCTTACGGGAACATCTTCCCATATCCCTAATGGTGTCTTCGTCGATCTATCGGCCATTTGGAGTGTGATATTGGTGCATTTAAGCTCTCCCATCCCTAACCTTTTACTCACCGAGTACGGCATAACACTCACACTAGGCCCTAGATCACATAAGGCTTTGTTGATCGTGGTGTCGCTAATGGTACACGGTATTGAGAAGCTTCCCGGATCTTTAAGTTTTGGAGGTGAACTCCCTTGAAGTATTGCACTACTCACCTTAGTGAAGGCGATAGTCTCAAGTTTCCGGATCGACTTCTTCTTCGTAAGGATGTCTTTCATATATTTTGCATAGGCTGGCACGTGATTGATTAATTCCGTAAAAGGAATCGAGACTTCCAAATTCTTCACAATTTCCATAAATTTTCCAAGTTGGTCATCAAATTTGGGCTTGGCTTGACGACTCGGAAAAGGAAGTCTAATCACAATGGGCTCCTTCTCCTTGACCTTGTCTTCATTTTTCTTTGAAATTTCTTCTTTTGATGGTTCTCCATCCTTGGAGTTTTGCACAATTTCTTCTTTGTCACTAGCTTCCACAACTTCATCCTCGACTTGCTTCTCCGGTGCTTCATACCTTGTACCACTTCTCAAGTGAATGGCACTAATCGTTTCATGTCTCGGGGGATTACTTTGAGGTGGTAATTGCCCCTTTTGTCTTTGTGAGCTTGAAGATGCTAGTTGAGTCAATTGGGTTTCCAACATTTTGGTGTGGGCTAGGATGTTGTTGATGGTGATTTCCTTTGCTTGACTATCCTTTTGCATTTGAGTGAAAAACTCTTGTTGATTCTTTTGCATTTGGAGGACCGCTTTTTGAACATCAAAACCTTGGTCATTTTGTTGATTGTATGGAGTTTGATTTTGGTAACCTTGGTTTTGGTTGTAAAAGGGTCTTTGATTTTGTTTTCTCATGGGAGGTGGGGTGTATGTTGGTTGAGGGTTTTGAACATTTTGGCTTTTGTATGAGAGAATTGGGTGGAATTTGGTGTTTTCATTGTAATAGTTTGAATAAGGGGTACCACTCTTGTATGCTTGAAAAGCATTTACTTGTTCATTTGTTCCCCTACATTCACTTTGGTCATGTCCCAAAGTTCCACAATTCTCACATATCCCACTTGGGATTGATGAAGATGCCGTCATGGCATTAACATGTTGCTTTGGTGATTTTGAGGCTTCTTCAAGTCTAGCCATAGCCTTTTCGAACTTCAAGTTGATGGTATCAATGTGAGCACTAAGTTGAGCACCCAATTGAGTAATAGAGTCCACTTCGTGCTTTCCTCCTCTAGTAGCCTTGCGAGGTCTACTATATTGTGAATTATGGACCGCCATTTCCTCAATCTTGTTCCAAGTTTGATTGTCGTCAACTTTGGTGAACATTCCATTTGATCCCATGTTGAGAATGTTTCTTGAGTCTTCATAAAGACCGTTCCAAAATTGTTGTACCAAGAACCACTCGCTAAGTCCATGATGAGGACATGAGCGACAAATTCCTTTGAATTGCTCCCAAGCTTCATACAAAGATTCTTCATCTCTTTGCTTAAACCCCGTAATTTGAGCTCTTAGCATGTTAGTCTTTTCCGGTGGATAGAACTTTTTGTAGAAGGCTAGAGCCAATTTCTTCCAAGAATCAATTCCGAGAGTAGCCTTATCAAGGCCTTTCAACCATTGTTTTGCGGTGCCAATTAGAGAAAAATGAAATAAGACCCATCGAATTTGGTCTTGAGTTACACCGGTTTGAGAAATTGCATCACAATAGTCGCAAAAAGTCTCCATGTGAGAGTGAGGGTCTTCACTAGGCATCCCCCCAAATTGGCTTCTTTCGACTAATTGGATAAATGCGGATTTGGCAATGAAATTTCCGGTTAAATGTGTTGGAATATGTGTCCTCCGACAATAATGCGATCACGACTGTTGATCATGATGATCACGTGTTTAAATCTCATTATAAAGAATACAATTGGGAAGTAATGTTGTTACTGTCAACTGGTCAACATATATCGGTAATGATTGGCTGACTAGAGTTTGACATTACTGTCGTGCGACGGTGGTGATCAGTTGACCCCCTAGGTCATACCTATAGGGCAACACTCTTATTTGATTATTTAATTAATCGTATAATGTTACGAGTTAATTAAATTACTTGAAAATTGACGGACGATTTTTGGAAGTAAAATTTACGTATCAAATTAAAATGTGATTATATGAGATACGGTCTGAGTAATTGAATCGTATCATTACTCGGATGAAATAATTGTTTAATGTAACAATTAAATTTGAATGAATTATTATAAATACAATCTGTTGTGATTTATAAATTGGTAAAATTTTTGGTACAAGTAATTATGATATTACTAAGTCGATTTTTGTATGTGACGTATTTTCGATAATACGTTGATTTTTAATATGTTAAAAATACATAACAAATTTATGTCACATATGACATGTGACATATTGACAATTGACAAAAATAAAATGGATTACTTGTTATCCATGTGTGCCGAAAATAGGGGAAGAAATGGGCTAATATTGTGTTTGATTAAGATAATGGCAACACAATGATTACCTATTATTTAGCCATGCAAGCCTATTGTGTATTGTAAAGAACAACAATTGCATGCATTGGCTCCCCTAAAAGCCCCCCTTCCACCCGGTTTTGAGAAGGCAAAACCATCATGGTTTTTCATATATTTTTACCTCATAATATACAAAATGTGTTGTATCAAATCATTATTCATTCACTCATCCAAAAATACAATTTCTAGAGAGAATAAAAATCCTCGTCTTCTTCTCTCTATAAACCGAAATATTTATGTGTTTTATAAATATTTTGGTTCAATTTTCTACTAGATTAATATTATACTAGTACTTATAATATTAATTTGAATTAAGAGAAAGCCTTGGGTATAAAGATTAGGGAGAGATCCTACACTTGGATCTTGGTTCATCCATAAGGGAAAGCTCAAGAACAAGAGAGAAAGGTGATCTCTCTTGTGCCCATTAAATCGAAATCACCAATGTAAGGACATGATTTCTCCTCTATTATTCATATTGTTTGCATGCATAAAATCCGTATTTAATTTGACAAATTAATTTCGACATATATAAGTATGTTAGTATGTATATGAATCTACATTTCCATCAATCGGTATCAAGAGCCACGGTTGTTTGCATGCAAATCGGTTAAAAGTTTTTCCGAGTTATAAGAATAACAAATAAAACTTGTAAAATTTGTGTTATTATGAGATATCACGAAATTAATCCATGCATGTTAATATTTCTGGTCCTAAAATGTTTTAGGATATTTTGGTTAATTTTACGGATTTTTTATTGTTCATATTTTACAATAATGGCATTTAAATATGATTTTATGAGTAAAAATGTCATTTTTGGTCTAAAATTAGCTATACTTCGAATTTTCAGTTGATTTTTGGATATGTAGTCACATATATTATTTTGAGATAACCTGTAAATTTTCATAATTTTTGGACTTGTTATGCTCGAAAAATGAATTTTTCATTATTAAATTCGGATTTAAGTGAAAAATAGGTTAATATGAGTTAAATTTCGAATCTGGTCATAGAAAATTAATATGTTGTCACATGCAATTTTACAAGATGTGTGTAAAATAATTGGCTATAAAGAAGTCTTTTTGCATGATTTATGGATTTTTGAAGAAAAATAGCATAAATAGTGACATTATTAGTGGAAAATTAATAAAACATAATCTATGACTTAGGAAAAACGTATAATGTTGCATTTTATTATATTTTTCAGATCTAATATTGAAAATTTAATGAAAATAATTTTTCCATGTTTTTATGATTATTTTATTAAAAATCGATAAACCGCAACATTGTTTTTCCGGAAAAATTTCGAAATTTTTAACCTAAGATTTTGAACATTATGAGTGTCATGGTAATTTTCCAGAATGTTCATGAGTTTAAATTTCAAATTTTGAATTTATTTGAAATTTTGTGATTTATTTGAAGTTTAATAGCTTATTTTTGTAATTTTGGTCCATTTATGAACAATTTTGTAAATTCGGGTTAATTATGGTCAAATTATTAGTGAAGACTAAATTTTGAGTCCTAAGAGGTTAGGGTAATTAACTTATGCATAAATATGAGTTTATGTATTTTTGTGATTATAAAATGTTGAAATCACGGAAATCCGTAAAAATCGAGTAATATACGATATTGGCTAATTAAAGGCGATTTAGCATAAAATTGAGCATGTTCATACATATTATAATGCTGCATTTTTCCTTTATGATTGTCATATTTTTAATTTATGTAATTTTGAATTATGTAATTTTACTTAGTATGGCCTTAGATTTTAATTGGTATTTCCCGAAATGTATGGGAATATCGATTCGGTTGTAATTTTATTGTGATCTCGTATCACTGTTTTGTAATTTAATAGATTTATTTTTATTTTAGTTACAAATGTATAATAGGAAATTATGTAATTTATTATGTAATTTTATTCATTCCGGAGTTCCCAAAGACGGATTTCTTCAAGAATGGCGATACATAAAGACGGTGTTACCTCGAGATGCGTGCCACAACCGAAGTTCAAGGGACCAATGGAGTTGGTTTCCGAATTTGTAATAGTTAAATAGTTTTTCTATTCTAGGAAAGGCCATACTAGGATTTATTTATCTTTATGCTTGCATTTTATTTTATGTCACATGCATCGCTAAATCGCCATAACTAAAACATGCATCCTTATTTTATCGAGTTTATCGACCGTGTCAATTAAAATTATCGTAGTTCACCGCTTTAGTTCACTTAAAACGTGATAGATAATAAATTGACATGACCTCTCGCTAAAACAATCAATTGAGACATAGCCTTACCAAATAGTAGAAACCATGAAAACCTATTTCGCGAGGGAGTGCGCTCGGCCCCACCGCGGTACAAACCTTGTTACGTAGGGGAAGTGGGTGATGAATGTTAATCCACCGAATTCATGTTGATAAGGGATGTATCGGCCACACCGTGCCCAAGTTAATGTGGGTTTGGATCATGGACACATTTATTCGAAATTTGGATTGAACTCAACAAATGTTTTTGAAAAGGGATGTATCGGCCCCACCGTGCCCTTGTCGAATGTGTTTTGGGCTAAAGATAATTGTTAATGTAATATTATCGACCAAGAGTTCTAAAAGTAGAATCGATTAAACGTTAATCCACCGAGTTATATTGATAAAGGATGTATCGGCCCCACCGTGCCTAAGTCGATATGAATTTGGGTCTTGGAATCATTTATCTAGTTGGGTAGAGGTCACTAGAAAAATGCATAAAACTTGTTTAAATCATACATTTTTACGAGTATTATTAAAACGACAATTGTTTTACTCCTTATATTTTGTTTTGTAGACCACTTCTTTTTCATAACAAATGGCAACACCAACACCAACTCCTAATGCTACACCTCTCGCTAGTTCGTCTTGGCTCCGATCCTTTATGGATCGATGTAAACTTGAAAAGAATGGGTCAAATTTCTCCGAATGGGATGCCCAACTCAAATTAGCCGCCGAAGGTGACGAAAAGCTTCGTTACCTTACCGAGGCCTCTCCACCCGAACCCTCCACTAGGTCCACCGCGGCCACTAGGGAAGCATATGAGGCTTACCAAAAGGAGTCCGCCGCAATGAAAAATGTCTTGATATTTGCAATGGAGGCGGACCTCCAAAGGAGAGCCTTTAAAATAAGCAATGCTAATGAGATTTACTCCAAACTTGTGACCATGTTTTCACAAACTCCGCGGATCGTCCAATATGAGGCGGCCGCGGCATTCTTTGATCTCGACTTCAAAGAGGGCCAAAAGGTTAGCCCTCATGTGCTCAAACTCATGGAGCTTGTCGAGACCTTGAAAATTCAAAAGGTTGAAATCCCCAAAGAACTCATCGTAGATAGGATTCTACACTCCATGTCCAAAGTCAAGGCATATGTGCAATTCCGGGTGAATTTCAACATGCAAGACAAGGATGTGTCTCTTGAGGAGTTGCACAAGTTACTTGTGCAAGCCGAGAGGGACATGGGGTTAAATGTGAACCCTCCCAAGGATGTGCTTAACATAAGCACTAAAAGTAAGGGGAAGTTCAAGAAGAATGGGAGAAAGGGCAAGAAGCAAGCTCCCACATTCACCAAAGCTAAGCCTAATGAAGCTAGCACCTCAAAAGTCAAGAAGGGTCCTCTTGATAAATGCCATTATTGTAATGGCATGGGACATTGGAAAAGAAATTGTTCCAAATACCTTGGTGATATCAAAGCTGGAAAGATTACTCCAGTAGGTAAATGACTATCCTTCTTTTATGTTTCTAATTCAACTATGGTATTATGATGCAAAGTTGTGATAATGTATCTCCCTTTTTATTGTAAATAGGGCCTCCACCAAGCAAAGACAAGGGAAAGGAAAAGCAAGCATAAGAAACCATCAAGAAGCTAGGGATAGCTTTCATGGAGCTTTGCTTTTCATTGTCTTATTTTAAGTCATGTTTTGGATTTTAGAACTTTAAGTTTCCGTGTTTGACATGGAAAGGTATTTTGGATAATGGTTTGTATTTTGGATGATGGTGACTTGGTTTGCAACCCAAGTCACCCGTTTTATCATTTATCCTTTATGTTCTAAATTTTCATCTTAAAATGCTTGCTCTTAGGAACATAAGATTATTCACTTAAAGTGATCTAATAGACAAATATAATGACGGGTTTCATTATATGTCCACATGCTTAAGGCTTGTGTATGATCATTTATAAAGCGATTTTGAGTCTATGAACTCTCTTAAAGGAATGTCAATCACCAAGTACACATATGAAATCAATAACTATTAGTCAACCTATGAGGTAGTTCTCCTTATACTTCAACATCATTAATTTGTGTCTTATATGCTATCTTTGAATCTATAGTGTATTTATTCTAAAGATAAAGTGGGAGAAATATGAGGACACAACACACAAGGCAAGATAAAATTGTGTACTTGTGTAAATGAAGATCTACGCCAGAGAGAATGATTTGAATGAAGGTATAACTATTTACATAGTATGCCGAATAGATGAGATCTATAGTCTCATGTTAGCTCTATATGACTAAAGAGACCAAGTGAAGTAATCATAAGAGTATATTGTCAAGATAACTACACGAGGAGACCAAAAGAAGGTTTTGGAAGAAAATGACTAATGTAAAGTCTCAACAAGTTTTTGACTAAGTTTATGAAATATTTGACCAATAGTTTCAACCTTGAGATTTACTTAAGAGCCTAAATGAATCATAGTAACATACTAGTTATGATAGAGTTGCAAAGATTGATATACCGATATCTTCAATGGCCAAAGTTTTAACCACGCAAATGTCATTGCTTAACCTCACTATGAAATGGTTAAACCTCCTTCCAAAAGGGTATTTGCGAAGGACGTATTCTAGATATTATTTATATTAGAATAATGACATTACTACACATCATTATGACATGAGTGTGTTGGAGATTTAAAATCTCTTTCCGTAAGGTTAAGATGAGACCACTTCAAAATAGGTATTTTGAAAGGATATGATGGGAACATATATGGTTTTATCCTAATAACTTGGCAATGCAATTTATATTTCAATTTTCGATTGAGAAGTCAATTTTGAAATATGTAGAATTGAGTGGGAGTTTGGCAATTATCATGTGAAGACATGGAATTTAGTGGGAGCTATCATCCTTTGAATATTTACGACTCATCACTCATTAAAGAATGACGAGCTAATACCTTCTTTCATAAAGAAGCTTTTGAGTTTTCAATTATGGATGAAAATGGACTATGATGAATCCAATTACATCAAGGGATGTTGGATTAGTATTAAGAGATACACATCGTATCAACATTCACATAGGTTATTCATGTAGATGAAAATGGAATTGCCATTAGCAGTCATGGTCGTTCATTGAACCTATGAACGGTTGATCTCATGATTATTAGTAACTAATGTTTCCGCCATTAGAATAATCATGTACATGTCCAATTATGAATCATATGCATAAGAGAATGATGATTGATTGGTGAGCCATAATAGAAACGTCATGAATTCTCAAGTAGAATCCGATGAGCGATTTCGGTGTTTGACGGAATACTCCATTATGTGATCAGAGGTTGCACATATTATAGAAAGTCCGAGCACATGTAAGGATTTATGAGAATCCCAAATCTTTCAAGCCTAGAAAGAGAAATAAGAAGTTTTGGAAAGATGCTTGGTCGAATAAGAAGTTATTCAAAAATAATCTTTCCTAGTTAAGCTAGGACTTGTGAGAAGTGCTAAGCTGTAAATCTTGGCAATTGTTACAAGATTCTACAAAACATATACCTAGTGCATTGTGTGTGGATGGAATACTTGATCAGTACAAGTTATATTATTCATCACAAATTTGTTCGTTATGTGATAGTCGATAAGAAAGTTCTTTCAAGTTAAAGAACCGAAACCAAGGTCGAGAACCTTGATGTGTACTTGGTAAGATTCATGTTATGAGAGAGAACATGAATGTAAAGGAGATTGCAAGTATAAGAAGTTTGAACACATGGACACATGGGATGTTAAACTTCTATTGCAATCAATAAGTGTTTACACTGACGATATACATCACAAGGTTGTAATATGATATTGACTACCCGAGTGTGATGTCGACATTTGTCGTTTGAGTTATTATTAACTCACCTTGTACATTGTTATATCCAAACGGGTTGTAGAGACAATTGAACCCCGTTAAAGTGAACATGGATTAACATTGTTTTTGCCCATAGTTACTTATATGAGGTGACGTCTCGAAGTGACTAGAGTGTGATGCGATTGATGGCAAGTTCAAGTGCCATAGAGTCATGTGAGATGACTAGTGACCGCTTATAGAGTTCTGGCAATTTATATAGCCTGGTCGTGGCGAGAGCTACTATAGTATTCAAATGAGTCGATTCTTTTGACTAAAGACTATTCTCCTAAGATGGCACAGTTTCAGATTAACTTTGATTTGTGTTACTACGACCTTCGTAAATGGGGTCAAATGGGCATATTTTGGGTTATGATGGCTGTGGCTAGTCGAAGGGAATGAGTGCGATAGGAATTGTCCATCCCTAGTCAGGGTTATAACAATATCTCAGGGCCACTCGAGGAGTAATGAACTGGAAATGCGTGGCCACGCTCGGAAAGTATCTATGATAGATAAGTCCGGTCAATCAGTTATTCTCCAGATCGAGGAAACCACTCTCGATATGATCACTTGCAAGTACGACCTGAAAGACACCTTGCATTGAGTGTGAGGTAGTAATAGGACAAGAGAATTGGTGACGCACACTTGTCGAGGACAAGTGGGAGATTGTTGGAATATGTGTCCTCCGACAATAATGCGGTCACGACTGTTGATCATGATGATCACGTGTTTAAATCTCATTATAAAGAATACAATTGGGAAGTAATGTTGTTACTGTCAACTGGTCAACATATATCGGTAATGATTGGCTGACTAGAGTTTGACATTACTTGTCGTGCGACGGTGGTGATCGATTGACCCCTAGGTCATACCTATAGGGCAACACTCTTAATTGATTATTTAATTAATCGTATAATGTTACGAGTTAATTAAATTACTTGAAAATTGACGGACGATTTTTGGAAGTAAAATTTACGTATCAAATTAAAATGTGATTATATGAGATACGGTCTGAGTAATTGAATCGTATCATTACTCGGATGAAATAATTGTTTAATGTAACAATTAAATTTGAATGAATTATTATAAATACAATCTGTTGTGATTTATAAATTCGTAAAATTTTTGGTACAAGTAATTATGATATTACTAAGTCGATTTTTGTATGTGACGTATTTTTGATAATACGTTGATTTTTAATATGTTAAAAATACATAACAAATTTATGTCACATATGACATGTGACATATTGACAATTGACAAAAATAAAATGGATTACTTGTTATCCATGTGTGCCAAAATTAGGGGAAGAAATGGGCTAATATTGTGTTTGATTAAGATAATGGCAACACAATGATTACCTATTATTTAGCCATGCAAGCCTATTGTGTATTGTAAAGAACAACAATTGCATGCATTGGCTCCCCTAAAAGCCCCCCTTCCACCCGGTTTTGAGAAGGCAAAACCATCATGGTTTTTCATATATTTTTACCTCATAATATACAAAATGTGTTGTATCAAATCATTATCCATTCACTAATCCAAAAATACAATTTCTAGAGAGAATAAAAATCCTCCTCTTCTTCTCTCTATAAACCGAAATATTTATGTGTTTTATAAATATTTTGGTTCAATTTTCTACTAGATTAATATTATACTAGTACTTATAATATTAATTTGAATTAAGAGAAAGGCTTGGGTATAAAGCTTAGGGAGAGATCCTACACTTGGATCTTGGTTCATCCATAAGGGAAAGCTCAAGAACAAGAGAGAAAGGTGATCTCTCTTGTGCCCATTAAACCGAAATCACCAATGTAAGGACATGATTTCTCCTCTATTTTTCATATTGTTTGCATGCATAAAATCCGTATTTAATTTTATGACAAATTAATTTGGGCTTATATTGTTGGAATATGTGTCCTCCGACAATAATGCGATCACGACTGTTGATCATGATGATCACATGTTTAAGTCTCATTAAAATGAATACAATTGGGAAGTAATTTTGTTACTGTCAACTGGTCAACATATATCGGTAATGATTGGCTGACTAGAGTTTGACATTACTGTCGTGTGACGGTGGTGATCAGTTGACCCCCTAGGTCATACCTAAAGGGCAATACTCTTAATTGATTATTTAATTAATCGTATAATGTTACGAGTTAATTAAATTACTTGAAAATTGACGGACGATTTTGGAAGTAAAATTTACGTATCATATTGAAATGTGATTAAATAAGGTACGGTCTGAGTAATTGAATTGTATCATTACTCGGATGAAATAATTGTTTAATGTAGCAATTAAATTGAATGAATTGTTATAAATGCAATCAGTTGTGATTTATAATTGGTAAAATATTTTGGTACTAGTAATTATGATATTACTAAAGTCGATTTTGTATGTGACGTATTTTTATTAATACGTTGATTTTTAATAAGTTAAAAATTACATAACAAATATATGTGACATGTGACATGTAACATATAGACAATTGACAAAAATAATATGGACACCATATTATGTAAAGGGCCGAAAAATTAGAAGGTGTTTAGCTAATTATAAGTTGTTTGTGATTAGTGGAAAACACAATGATTAAAAAGCAACCTAGCCATGCAAGCCTATTGTTCCTTGTGAAGAACAATTTCTCCATGCATTGGCTCACCCTAAAGCTCCTCTTACACGGTTTTGGGAAGCAAAATGTGATCATTGTTTTTCTTATAATTTTACCTAATAACACTAAAATTTTTTAGTGGGTATTCATTCTAATTCACTCATCCAAAATTAGAGTTTTAGAGAGAAATAAAATCCTCCCTTTTATCTCTCTAAAAACCGAAATAATATAAGAGTTTATAAATATTTTGGTTCCATTTTTCTACCTTGATTAATATTATAACTAGTATTTGTAATATTAATTTAATTAAGAGAAGCCTTGGGTATAAAGCATAGGGAGAGATCTTACACTTAGATCTTTGTTCTTCCATTGGAATAGCTCAAGAACAAGAAGAGATAGGTGATCTCTCTTGTGCCCTAATAGCCGAAATCCATTTTGTAAGGACATGATTTCTTCTCTATTTATATCATTGTTTGCATGCATAAGATCCGTTTTAATTTTATGACAAATTATTTAGACATATAAGAGTATGTTAACATGTATATGAATCTACATTTCCTTCAATTGGTATCAGAGCCACGGTTGTTTGCATGCAAATTGGTTAAAAGTTTTTCCGAGTTATATGAATAACAAATAAAACTTGTAAAATTTGTGTTATTATGATATATCACGAAATAAATACATGCATGTTAATATTTCTGGTCCTAAAATATTTTAGGATATTTTGGTTAATTTTTCGGATTTTTATTGTTCATAATTTACAATAATGGCATTTAAATGTGATTTTATGAATAAAAATGTCATTTTTGGTCGAAAATTAGCTATACTTCGAATTTTAAGTTGATCTTTGGATATGTTATCAAATATATTATTTTGAGATAACCTGTAATTTTTCATAATTTTTGCACTTGTTATGCTCGAAAAATGAATTTTTCATTATTAAATATGGATTTAAGAGAAAAAATAGGTTAATATGAGTTAAATTTCGAATCTGGTCATAGAAAATTTATATGTTGTCACATGCAATTTTACAAGATGTGTGTAAAATAATTGGCTATAAAGAAGTCTTTTTGCATGATTTATGAATTTTTGAAGAAAAATAGCATAAATAGTGACATTATTAGTGGAAAATTAATAAAATATAATCTATGACTTAGGAAAAACGTCAAATGTTGCATTTTATTATATTTTTCAGATCTAAAATTGAAAAGTTAATGAAAATTTTTTTTCCATGTTTTTATGATTATTTTATTAAAATCGATAAACCGCAACATTGTTTTTCCGGAGAAAATTTCGAAATTTTTTAACCTAAAATTTTGAACATTATGAGTGTCATGGAATATTTCCAGAATGTTCATGAATTTAAATTTCAAATTTTGAATTTATTTGAAATTTTTGGTTTTATTTGAAGTTTAATAGCTTATTTTTGTAAATTTTGGTCCATTTATGAACAATTTTGTAAATAAAAGTTAATTATGGTCAAAATTATTGGTGAAGACTATATTTTGAGTCCTAAGAGGTTAGGGTAATTAACTTATGCATAAATATGAGTTTATGTATTTTTGTGATTATAAAATGTTGAAATCACGCAAATCCGTAAAAACCGAGTAATATACGATATTGGCTAATTAAAAGGCGATTTAGCATAAAATTGAGCATGTTCATACATATTATAATGCTGCATTTTTCTTTATGATTGTCATAATTTTAATTTATGTAATTTTGAATTATGTATTTTACTTAGTATGGCCTTAGTTTTAATTGGTATTTCCCGAAATGTATGGGAATATCGATTCGGTTGTAATTTTTATTGTGATCTCGTATCACCGTTTTGTAATTTAATAGATTTATTTTATTTTAGTTACAAATGTATAATAGGAAATTATGTAATTTATTATGTAATTTTATTCATTCCGGAGTTCCAAAAGACGGATTACTTCAAGAATGGCGATACATAAAGACGGTGTTACCTCGAGATGCGTGCCACAACCGAAGTTCAAGGGACCAATGGAGTTGGTTTCCGAATATGTAATAGATTAATAGTTTTTCTATTTTTAGGAAGGCCATACTAGGATTTATTTATTTTATGCTTGCATTTTATTTTATGTCACATGCATCGCTAAATCGCCATAACTAAACATGCATTGTCTTATTTTATCGAGTTTATCGACCGTGTCAATTCGAATTATCGTAGTTCACCGCTTTAGTTCACTTAAAACGTGATAGATAATAAATTGACATGACCTCTCGCTAAAACAATTAATTGAGACATAGCCTTACCAAATAGTAGAAACCATGAAAACCTATTTCGTGAGGAGTGCGCTCGGCCCCACCGGGGTACAAACCTTGTTACGTAGGGGAAGTGGGTGATGAATGTTAATCCACCGAATTCATGTTGATGAGGGATGTATCGGCCCCACCGTGCCCAAGTTAATGTGGGTTTGGATCATGGACACATTTATTCGAAATTTGGATTGAACTCAACAAAAGTATTTGATAAGGGATGTATCGGCCCCACCGTGCCCTTGTCGATGTGTTTTGGGCTATAGATAATAGTTAATGTAATATTATCGACCAAGAGTTCTAAAAGTAGAATCGATTAAACGTTAATCCACCGAGTTATATTGATAAAGGATGTATCGGCCCCACCGTGCCTAAGTCGATATGAATTTGGGTCTTGGAATCATTTATCTAGTTGGGTAGATGTCACTAGAAAAATGCGTAAAACTTGTTTAAATCATACTTTTTTACGAGTATAATTAAAACGACATTTGTTTTACTCCTTATATTTTGTTTTGTAGACCACTTCTTTTTCATAACAAATGGCAACATCAACACCCACTCCTAATGCTACACCACTCGCTACTTCGTCTTGGCTCCGATCCTTCATGGATCGATGTAAACTTGAAAAGAATGGGTCAAATTTCTCCGAATGGGATGCCCAACTCAAATTAGCCGCCGAAGGTGACGACAAGCTTCGTTACCTTACCGAGGCCTCTCCACCCGAACCCTCCACTAGGTCCACCGCGGCCACGAGGGAAGCCTATGAGACTTACCAAAAGGAGTCCGCCGCAATGAAAAATGTCTTAATATTTGCGATGGAGGCGGAACTCCAAAGGAGAGCCTTTAAAATGGGCAATGCTAATGAGATATACTCCAAACTTGTGACTATGTTTTCACAAACTCCGCGGATCGTCCAATATGAGGCGGCGCGGCATTCTTTGATCTCGACTTCAAAGAGGGCCAAAAGGTTAGCCCTCATGTGCTCAAACTCATGGAGCTTGTCGAGACCTTGAAGATTCAAAAAGGTGAAATCCCCAAAGAACTCATCGTAGATAGGATTCTACACTCCTTGTCTAAAGTTAAGGCATATGTGCAATTCCGGGTGAATTTCAACATGCAAGACAAGGATGTGTCTCTTGAGGAGTTGCACAAGTTACTTGTGCAAGCCGAGAGGGACATGGGGTTAAATGTGAACCCTCCCAAGGATGTGCTTAACATAAGCACAAAAAGTAAGGGGAAGTTCAAGAAGAATGGGAGAAAGGGCAAGAAGCAAGCTCCCACATTCACCAAAGCTAAGTCTTGTGAAGCTAGCACATCCAAAGTCAAGAAGGGTCCTCTTGACAAATGCCATTATTGTAATGGCATGGGACATTGGAAGAGGAATTGTTCCAAATACCTTGGTGATATCAAAGCTGGAAAGATCACTCCAGTAGGTAAATGACTAACCTTCTTTTATGTTTCTAAATTCAACTATGGTATTATGATGCAAAGTTGTGATAATGTATCTCCCTTTTTATTGTAAATAGGGCCTCCACCAAGCAAAGACAAGGGAAAAGAAAAACAAGCATGAGAAACAAATGAGAAGCTAAGGATAGCTTTTATGGAGCTTTGTTTTTCATTGTCTTATTTTAAGTTATGTTTTGAATTTTAGAACTTTAAGTTTCCGTGTTCGACATGGAAAGGTATTTTGGATAATGGTTTGTATTTTGGATGATGGTGACTTGGTTTGCAACCCAAGTCACCCGTTTTATCATTTATCCTTTATGTTCTAAAATTTCATCTTTAAATGCTTGCGTTTTGAAACATAAGATTATTCACTTAAAAGTGATCCCATAGACAATTATAATGACGGGTTTCATTATATGTCCACATGCTTAAGGCTTGTGTATGATCATTTATAAAGCGATTTTGAGTCTATGAACTCTCTTAAAGGTATGTCAACCACCAAGTACACATATGAAATCGATAACAATTAGTCAACCTATGAGGTAGTCCTCCTTATACTTCAACATCATTAATTTGTGTCTCATATGCTATCTTTGAATGTTTAGTGTATTCATTCTAAAGATAGAGTGGGAGAAAAATGAGGACACAACACACAAGACAAAGATCAAATTGTGTCACAACACACAAGACAAAGATCAAATTGTGTACTTGTGTAAATAAAGATCTACGCAAGAGAAAATGATTTGAATAAAGGTATATCTATTTACATAGTATGCCGAATAGATGAGATCTATGGTCTCAAGTTAGTTCTATATGACTAAAGAGACCAAGTGTAGTAATCGTAAGAGTATATTCTCAAGATAACTACACGAGGAGACCAAAAGAAGTTTTGGATGAAAATGACTAATGCAAAGTCTTAACAAGTTTTTTGACTAAGTTCTATATGATAAATTTTGACCTAATAGTTTCAATCATGAGTTTTACTTAAGAGCCTAAATGAATCAAAGTAACATACTAGTTATGATCAAAATCAAGTTGCAAAGTTTGATATTCCGATATCTCCTATAGCCAACGTTTTAACCATACAAATGTCATTGCTTAACCTCCCTATGAAATGGTTAAATCTCCTTCCAAAAGGGTATTTGCGAAGGACGTATTCTAAATATTATTTGTATTTGAATATTGACATTGCTACACATCATTATGACATGAGTGTGTTAGAGATTTAAAATCTCTTTCCGTAAGGTTGAGATAAGACCACTTCAAAATAGGCATTTTGAAAGGATATGATGGGAACATATATGGTTTTATCCTAGTAACTTGGCAAAGCAATTTATATTTATATTCTTGACAAATTTCGATTAAGAAGTCAATTTCAAAATATGTAGAATTGAGTGGGAGTTAGGAAATTCTCATGTGAAGACATAGAATTTAGTGGGAGCTATCATCCTTGAATGTATAAAACTCATTACTCATTAAAGAATGACGAGCTAATACCTTCTTTCATAAAGAAGCTTTTGAGTTTTCAATTCTGGATGAAAATGGACAATGATGAATCCAATTACATCATGAGATGTTGGATTAGTATTAAAGAGATACACATCGTATCAACATTTACATAGGTTATTCATATGAATGAAAAATGGGATTACCATTAGCAGTCATGGTAGTTCATTGAACCTGAGAACGGTTGATCTCATGATTATTAGTAACTAATGTTTCCGCCATTAGAATAATCATGTACATGTCCAATTATGAATCATATGCATAAGAGCATGATGATTGACTTGGTGAGCCATAATAGAAGCGTCATGAATTCTCGAGTAGAATCCGATGAGCGATTTCAGTGATTGACGGATGTTCTATTGTGTGTCAAGAGTTTGCACATATTGTAGAAAATCCGAGCACATATGAGGATTTATGAGAATCCCAAATCTTTCAAGCCCAGAAAGAGAAATGAGAAGTTTTGGAAAGATACTTGGTTAAATAAGAGGTTATTCAAAACAATCTTTCCTAATAAAGCTAGGACTTGTGAGAAGTGCTAAGCTAATAATCTTGTCAATTGTTACAAGATTCTACAAAACATATACCTAGTGCATTGTGTGTGGATGGAATACTTGATCGGTACAAGTTGTATTATTCATCGCAAATTCGTTCGTTATGAAATGATCGATAAGAAAGTTCTTTCAAGTTAAAGAACCAAAGCCAAGGTCGAGAACCTTGATGTGTGCTTGGTAAAATTCATGGTATGAGAACATGAATGTGAAGGAAATTGCAAGTGTAAGAAGTTTGAACACGTGGACACATGGGATGTTAAACTTCTATTGCAATCAATAAGTGTTTACACTTATGATAAACATCACAAGGTTGTAATATGATATTGACTACCCGAGTGTGATGTCGACACTTGTCGTTTGAGTTATTATTAACTCACCTTGAACATTGTTATATCCAAACGGGTTGTAGAGACAATTGAACCCCGTTAAAGTGAACATGGATTAACATTGTTTTTGCCCATAGTTACTTATATGAGGTGACGTCTCGAAGTGACTAGAGTGTGATGCGATTGATGGCAAGTTCAAGTACCATAGAGTCATGTGAGATGACTAGTCGATCACATAGGCAGATTGTTAGGAACTTTCTGTCGGGTCTTATGACCGCTTATAGAGTTCTGGCAAATTTATATAGCCTGGTCGTGGCGAGAGCTACTATAGTATTCGAATGAGTCGATTCTTTTGACTAAAGACTATTTGCCTAAGATGGCACAGTTTCGATTAACTTTGATTTGTGTTACTACGACCTTCGTAAATGGGGTCAAATGGGCATATTTTGGGTTATGATGGCTGTGGCTAGTCGAAGGGAATGAGTGCGATAAGAATTGTCCAACCCTTGTCAGGGTTATAACAATATCTCAGGGCCACTCGAGGAGTAATGAACTGGAAATGCGTGGCCACGCTCGGAAACCACTCTCGATATGATCACTTGCAAGTACGACCTGAAAGACACCTTGCATTGAGTGGGAGATAGTAATAGGACAAGAGAATTGGTGACGCACACTTGTCGAGGACAAGTGGGAGATTGTTGGAATATGTGTCCTCCGACAATAATGCGATCACGACTGTTGATCATGATGATCACATGTTTAAGTCTCATTAAAATGAATACAATTGGGAAGTAATTTTGTTACTGTCAACTGGTCAACATATATCGGTAATGATTGGGTGACTAGAGTTTGACATTACTTGTCGTGTGACGGTGGTGATCGATTGACCCCTAGGTCATACCTAAAGGGCAATACTCTTAATTGATTATTTAATTAATCGTATAATGTTACGAGTTAATTAAATTACTTGAAAATTGACGGACGATTTTGGAAGTAAAATTTACGTATCATATTGAAATGTGATTAAATAAGGTACGGTCTGAGTAATTGAATTGTATCATTACTCGGATGAAATAATTGTTTAATGTAGCAATTAAATTGAATGAATTGTTATAAATGCAATCAGTTGTGATTTATAATTGGTAAAATATTTTGGTACTAGTAATTATGATATTACTAAAGTCGATTTTGTATGTGACGTATTTTTATTAATACGTTGATTTTTAATAAGTTAAAAATTACATAACAAATATATGTGACATGTGACATGTAACATATAGACAATTGACAAAAATAATATGGACACCATATTATGTAAAGGGCCGAAAAATTAGAAGGTGTTTAGCTAATTATAAGTTGTTTGTGATTAGTGGAAAACACAATGATTAAAAAGCAACCTAGCCATGCAAGCCTATTGTTCCTTGTGAAGAACAATTTATCCATGCATTGGCTCACCCTAAAGCTCCTCTTACACGGTTTTGGGAAGCAAAATGTGATCATTGTTTTTCTTATAATTTTACCTAATAACACTAAAATTTTTTAGTGGGTATTCATTCTAATTCACTCATCCAAAATTAGAGTTTTAGAGAGAAATAAAATCCTCCCTTTTATCTCTCTAAAAACCGAAATAATATAAGAGTTTATAAATATTTTGGTTCCATTTTTCTACCTTGATTAATATTATAACTAGTATTTGTAATATTAATTTAATTAAGAGAAGCCTTGGGTATAAAGCATAGGGAGAGATCTTACACTTAGATCTTTGTTCTTCCATTGGAATAGCTCAAGAACAAGAAGAGATAGGTGATCTCTCTTGTGCCCTAATAGCCGAAATCCATTTTGTAAGGACATGATTTCTCCTCTATTTATATCATTGTTTGCATGCATAAGATCCGTTTTAATTTTATGACAAATTATTTAGACATATAAGAGTATGTTAACATGTATATGAATCTACATTTCCTTCATATATGAGTATGTTAGTATGTATATGAATCTACATTTCCATCAAAATGTTGTGGTGTGGGAGTACCATTAGGTAGGTTCTCCTCGGTTGGTACGAAATGTGATGAAAATTTAGGCATTGTGGGTTGATTTTGTGTTGGGTTCTCCTCTCCTTCTCTTGCAAAAGGGTTGATGAACTCAATAGTGCTTGGTTGAATATCTACAACCTCACCAATACCTCTCAAAGTTCTCCTAGCAAGTCTTCTATTGGTTGTCAAAGTCCTTTCAATTTCGTGATCAAAGGGTAACAAGTTACCTTGTATTCTTCTAGACATGCAAAATATCAAACAACTTGAAAATAATTAGAACAAACCTTGAGGAGTTTTACTTCCCCAAGGCAAAGAAAGACACAACTAATAACAATACAAGAAAATCTAAATCAAGTTAACACCGTCCCCGGCAACGACGCCATTTTTGGTCGGACTCACTTGGAGGTTTAGTTTTCGGTACTTGTCGTTAGGAGCACCTAGACCAAAACACAATTTATAACTCTACCAACAACTCTACAATTAGTAAAGAGGTAAGTAAAGGTCGGATCCCAAGGGACGGGAATTGAGATGAGATTTTCAATTGGAACTAGTGGTGCCTAAGGGTGTCACAATTTGGGGTTTAGAGTAGAAGATCACTAAACTAAATAGCAATAAAAGTAAACAAGCAAGATGATTAAAAAGGGGTGTAAACAATTGATAAAAGGCACTAGGGTGTCATGGGGTCATAGGGGATTCATGGGAATTGATCATACAAACATATTCTCAAATTATAAGCAAGCAATTATTATTGTGATGGATCGAGTTAGTTTATATCTTACAATCCTAGGAAAGTTTGGGTCCCGGAGCCGAATCGATTAGATTCTACAACACCTACAAGTCGACTTAATCTTCCCTACTCAACTATATGCATGGTCTAATGAGACTCGAGTTGGTTTATGTCTTACAATTCTCATTGAAAAGATAGGTGATGGGTAAAAAATGCAAGGATTCATAGGCTCGCATTTCATCAAACATAACATGTGCATAAGTTGAGATTACAACAATCAAGCAAATAAACTATGAAAACATATTAATTTAAGCATGAATCATCCCCCATGTTGGTTTTCCCTAGTTACCTATTAACCCTATCTAAGGAAACTACTCACTCATTATCATGTTGAACATGCTAGCAAGGTTGTCAATCATACCAACAAAGTGAAACATGATGAATAAATGAAGATAATTAACAATAATTAAAAAGGGATTAAGAGAATTATACCTACTAATGATTCCAATAATAAAGCAAAGAATAATAGAAGTAATTGATGATTGATTGGAAGGTTGTCAATCTCCCAATAATAACCCAAATAATCTTCAATTACCCAAAACAAAGGATGAACAAGAGAGAGATTAAGGAAATGAAACTTGTATTAAAACTTGATTAAATGTTGATTACAAGATTAAAGAGAGATTTGATCTATATTAACTACACTAAAGATTGCTAAGAAGAACATGCTCTTCTAATTAGACTAATGGGGTATTTATAGTGGGGATTAGTTACATAAATTAGGTGGTTTACTAAGGGCTTAAATGACGATTAAGTCCTTGAGGAATCGCCGGTCTCAAGGGAGACTCCGGTCTCCTTTTTGCCGGTCTTAGAAAAATATGTGCATCCTTCCTTGAAACTTGTAGAAGACGAAATGGCTGACAGACAATCCGAGCGTCCAGGGCACGGGACGGGCGGATTGTGGAGATTCTGGACGGGCGTCCAGCTGGGGAAGACGGGCGGATTGGGGGTGTTTTGGACGGGCGTCCATTGGGGGAAGACGCTCAGATTGTACCTCTTGGACGGGCGTCTTGTAGACAATCCGCTCGGATTGTCTTACAGCTACTTTCTTTCTTCTTTTCTTCATTTTTCTTCATAGAATCTGATACCCGTCGTTGTGAGTACCAAAGATAAAATTTATAATTACTATTAAGACTAACCTAGGCTAGTGGTAACAGGGTCGAACCACAAGGAGGCAGATGTAAATTCTAGTTGATTTGTATTTAGTCTAAGGTAACAATCGTGGGGGTTGAGTCGAGATGGTCTATAGCTAAGAACAAATAAAGATAATAAACTAAAAAGACGGTTTAACATATAAAGAAGGGGTACTAGGATGATCGGTTCATTATAGCTTCGGCGGCAGCAAACTAAGTCGGTCTGAGTCAACACAGGTGAGGCGGGAAATAAAGAGGTCCTCTCGGTCCACTCTTAACAAATAGCATCTTTCGATCTCGCTATAGGTCCCTAATATCACTAATACTAACTTTCGTTCTGAAAAGTGACTAACGGTCTAAACTATACCTATCTTTCGATCTTAGCACAGCTTAGTCGATTCAATTGATGGTCAAATAACTTTCCCTATCTTTCAATCTAATGGGTCGGTCATAAATTAGGTATCTAACTGGTCGCATGCATTCGATTCGTTAAATACAACATTAAAACAATTAAAACGAATATAAAACCCTACGAGGTCAGTCGATCGAACTACAATGTCAGTCGATCGACCAACACGCGAGACAGTCCGTGTGTAATCTATTGCCGCCTATGCCATAAATCGCCTACATCCTAGCACTAAACAATTAGCTACTCATGCTAAGGGTAGAAACAACAACATAAACGATAAAGCTAACTACTGAATTCATGCTAAAAACAGTAAAATAAACAATTAACAATAAACAATGATAACGGTTACGGGAATCTACTTAGCAATTCTAAACTATTGATAAAATAAAGATGAACTATAATTAGGGCAGAAGAATACCGAATTGCAGAGGAAAGATTAGTTATTAAGAACCGAAAATCCAATGCTCAACAATCCCAAACCCTAACTATCAAGAACCGTATGCGAAAGCTTAATGAAAATTACTGAATAAAACTTTGAATGAAAACTGAATAATAACTTGATGATGATTCAATGTTTCTAGGTTACGTTATATAGCAACTAACGTAACTTTATTTCCTAAACCTAGCATAACTTTGGGCTTCAAGATTCATGGTCTTTTTATTCTCGTCTGGAATAGCAGCCTGGTCGATCGACTAAGGTAGGTGGTCGATCGACTGCTCCGCAATGAACAGTGGCTTCTGGAACCCGAACATTGGTCGATCGACTGAGGGTGATGGTCGATCGACTACTTGAGCTGCTACTTGACTTCTTAAAACTCGTGGACTTGTCTTTTGGGTCTTGGATTGCGCACCAAGTTCGTTCCTTAAGTGATTCCTTTACGTCATTTGCAATGCAGATTACTCGGGGACGGATTTAGCTCGATTTCCGCTGGATTCTTCACATTTCTGCAATAATGTACAAAATACGGAAGTAGACGGAAATAGGGAGAAATGCAGCATAAACTACAAGAATGAGCTCTGAAATGCGTGTAAAATGGGATGTAAAACATCATATAAAAGACACGCATCAAACTTCCCCAAACCAAACCCTTGCTTGTCCCCAAGCAAGAACTAGACTCGATCTAATGACCTAATGGAACGAGTTCAATCTCAGAGCGAATTGCAACATGCAAAGTCTAAACCAATTTAATGCACAACCAACAATCAATTAGTAATGTGAATCATGCAAACGAGTTATGAAGCCGTTAAAAACCTGCTGAACCGCCAACTGTAGAGACTTATCAAATTGGACTCTCACGGGTCGCTCATATCACACATAAGCACAGATGAATATATAAGAGGATAGAAAGAATTTATTTTTGTAAAGACTCTCACCTAACTGCGACCTATAAGAACATGCCAGCAATAAAATATGAAAATGATCTCTATGACCGTACATATGCATTCCAACCAAACAGGTGACCAATGACACATGCCGAGGTATGTATGGGATATGTGAGGTATGGGTAAAAAGAGGCAAAACATTTTATGGTAAAGTGGAGGTACAGGTGATCAAGCTAGTACCAAAACGGAACCAAGTGGCAACACCCAACTTCTTGCTCATAATCAAACGAAATGGTGCTATAGCAAGCACACAACTCACAGTCTCCAAAATACTAAATCAATAAACTCCCCATAAAATATAAATGAAACATGGGAGCAAAAATCGCCAAAAGATAAGGATTAAATTATGCGAATTGATTTTTTTTCTTTTTTCTCCAACTCCAGTCGATCGACTCAATTGGGCAATCGATCGACTGCCTTGAACAGTACAGAACTCTTTTTTTTTTCTTTTTTCGAATCTTTTCTTTTCCTCTTTTCCTTTCCTTTTTCTATTTCTTTCTTTCCTTTATTTCATCTTCCCATCAACATCTCAAAATGAGCATATGCCACCAAAAAACGAGTAACAACCCCAAGAACACAGACTACTAGCTTGACAAAGGACAGGCTAAATGTAGGATGTAGTAAACGGGACAAAAAAAGCTATTTTTGGCAGTGTGGAGCTTATGGGCAAAATGAATAAAGGAAACCTCTTCCACATGTGTCAACTAACCACAAACTGAATGCATACAGGTATTAAGTAGATCAAATTCATATTTATGCAAATTAAGGAAACACGTCTCATAAGGAGTACTACTCACATTCCTAAATAAACCGGTCATAGATGTCACCAGTTATAGGCTCTAAATCTCAGAATGTATGATGTAGTTTGCCAATTTTCTAAGTCAAGTCTCAAGCTCAGCAAGTAATTCAACGAAAACTCGTAGATATGCATAAACGATTCTACTAATAACATGTTAATCTAGCAAGGCTTAGGCAAAACAGGTGCAAATGCAAAATCATCATAGAAATACTACCGTTCCGACTCGACCTATATGCTAAAATAAACGTGCATTTAATGGGAATTTTTTGAAAATTTTCAAATTTTTCAATTTTTTTTTTTGATTTTTGATGTATATGAAGAAGTAAACAACAATGCAAGACAAAATGTAAACGTGAATGCAAGCAAATGATATGCGACGCAAAACCCTTTCCCAAACCAAATCGCACAATGTCCCCATTGTGCAAAATCATGTAATGAAGAAAAGAGAAATGGGAATTTGCGAGAAAATAAATAAGCAAGACACAAAGGAAAGATATGGAACTCACAAGACTTTAAGCGCAGCAAAAGGAAACCTCCCCAAACCAGCGTGAGCTAGGAGGTTTCAGTAGCTAGCAGTGCTACTAACAAGAGTGCCTGAAAGACAGAAAATACTACGCATAAGACTGAGAAAACAATTTTAAAGCGGTAAAATTGTGCGTAAATGAGAGAACAGAAGAAATAAGTAATATAACGGAAAGTAAAGCGGAGTAGAAAACTCCCTTAGGTCCCCATATCGACCAAACACAGCAGGGGAGAGGTCGTGAACAAATACAGCAGCAGCAGTGGTCGATCGACCAAAAAGATCAGTCGATCGACAAAGTGGGCGTGAACAGTAGCTCCTGTAAACCTGCAAATCAGTCGATCGACCGTATAGGCAAGTCGATCGACTGAAAACACTGCTGCAACATCTTAATTCTTCGTATTAGCTCAATAACTAGAGCTACCGAGGTCTAGAAACCTGCAAATGCACAATAATACGCGCCCAAAATTGCGCGAAAACCCAAAACAAAGCCTAAAGTGCATAAAAATCCTAAACAAAACAAAATAAATGCGAAGTATTCGCGCACACAAAAGCAACAAAAAACAAAATAGTTCGAAAGCAATAAAATGTTTGTAAAGCTTTTGATCAACTAGTAGTTGATCAAGAAAGGCCAAGGTATGGCCCACTTCGTCGGCTTCTGGCTACTAGAGGTAGCCTCAATGGTGCTCAGTTTATCAGCTGCACCCTTCTTAGCATCAACAGTCGGAGAGCTCAATGGATCAACTTCGTCATCTCCCCAATCAAGGACTTCCTTGGAATCGTCAGACTCCAAATCAGACCATCTCACCTTGACTGGCTCATCTTCCACTTCCTCATCAGTCCCATAGCTTAGGCATCCAAGACCGCCTCTTGAAACAATCTGCTCTGTCGCAGCTGGAGCATCCAACGGCTCTTCCTTCCCCAAACCAGCTCCTGCAATGTCTAAAGCAACAAATTCGTCCTCCTTTTTGCTCCCAGTCTGGGGCGGAGGTGTTAATACAAGAGTAGTAATAGAGATAGGTAATTCAGGGAGCACAAAGTACGATTTCTTTTCAGAGACCGTATTACAAGTAACAGGCCACATGGGATCCTTTTTCTTAGCCGGCTGGGCAAAGACAATAGAGTGCTTTCCCACTTTGAAAGTCAAGGTTCCTATACCGACATAGATGACTGCACCAGCAGTGTGCAGAAATGGCCTACCCAAAATAATGGGAATATGAGCATCCTCAGGCATGTCAAGTACACCGAAGTCAATGGGGAAGAAAAACTTCCCTATTTGGACAGGAATGTCCTCTAGTACCCCTATTGGCTGGACCGAAGATCGGTCAGCCATCTGTACTGTCATATCGGTAATAGCAAACCTGGTCAACTTAAGCTTCCTAGCTAGACTCAAGGGCATGACACTTAT
The DNA here is from genome assembly GCF_048544455.1 of Silene latifolia. Taxonomy (NCBI): domain Eukaryota; kingdom Viridiplantae; phylum Streptophyta; class Magnoliopsida; order Caryophyllales; family Caryophyllaceae; genus Silene; species Silene latifolia. Next base: position 183,423,693 of record NC_133536.1, read on the forward strand.
ACTAGCTCCTAAGTCACATAAAGCCTTCTCAATTGAGAAGGTACCTATTTTGCAAGGAACAGAAAAAGCTACCCGATCCTCTAACTTATAGGGCGCAGTGTGAGACAAGTAGGAGCAAGACTCTTTAGTTAACGCAACAGTGTGAACATGTTCAAGCAATTTTTTCTTTGACAATAATCAAGTTTCATAAATTTAGTGTATCTTTGGCACTTGGTTAACTAACTCAAGGAAGGGTACCTGAACATTCAAGCTACGAATAACTTTCTCAAACTTACTGAAAGATACCTGTTCCTTCGTCGGCACGAGTCTCTCCGGATATGGGGCTGTAAGGAGTACCTTAGCCCTCTCCTCTAAATCGCGCGTGCCTGTATCCTTGGACTTTGGCTGGAAGTCCACAACTTTTTCCTTGTTGAAGCTTGACCCTTCCTCAGACCGTCTCAAATATGAACCATTAACCGTCATTGGGTCGAACTTCGGAGCCGGGACTGACCCATCAGCACTCGGGTCGGCACCCAATATTTTCGGGACTGTGGTACCCCGAAACAAGTGGTCTCGCTGATTATTTGGCATTAAAGGACGAAATTCCTCAGCATCAGCAGCGATCTCAGTCGATCGACCACTGTCCTCAGTCGATCGACTGAGATGTGCAGTTCCAGAAGCTCCTGTAACCCGTGATTCAGTCGATCGACTGGGTATATCAGTCGATCGACTGATATACCTGGTAGACGGCTGTTTTTTTTATTTATTCGTTGAAGCTTTCTTTTGACTTATTTCCGGCTCATCTTTTTCAACAGCGTCCTCGACCATGGCAGGACCATCAAGGGTGGACCCGCTCCTCAAAGTGATGGCATTTAGGGTCACCTTTTGTTCAGGTTGAGTCGGTAAGTGTCCGGGAGCTCGAGTGTTAATTTTGCTAGCCAATTGAGCTATTTGGCTCTCTAGTAATTTCATCCCGGCCTCTCTTGCTTGGGACTCCTTTAGCAACAGGTTCTTAAGCTCGGAAAATTCAGAATTCTGCGATTGTTGCTGTTGCGGCACATAAGGAGGTTTCTGATATTGTTGTTGCTTTTGATGAGGGGGCACATAAGGTTGCTGCTGCGGCGGAGCTTGAGTTGGATTTAGGACATTTTGGCTTCTCCAACTCAAGTTTGGGTGGGTTGGCTCGTAGTAGGTGTTGGTCTGCCTATAGTGTTGAAAGGCAGCACAAGACTCAAAGGGACTAGGACAGTTCTTCGAAACGTGCCCCTCAGCTCCACACCTTTCACAGACGAAAGGACCGTCTGACACAGCATTCACTTGGTACATCCCACCTTTAGAAGCTCCTCCTAGCTCATACTTGTCAAATCTCGCAGTAAGAGCCTCAAGTGCAGCCACAGAGGAAGATTCAGCAGCTCTCCTCTGGTTCCCTCTAGAATTCCCATACTCGGCCTTGTGGGTAGCTAGATCGTCAATGATCTTCCACCCCTTGGTTGCTCCCAAATTTTCAGCGAATCGTCCATTGGCTGCAGCATCCAAAATGGCCCTCTGATCGTCGTACAACCCATTGTAGAAATGATTGCACAAGCTCCACTTTTCGAACCCATGGTGCGGTATGGTTCGTACCAGCTTCTTGAATCGGACCCATGCCTCGTGGAAGTTCTCATCTGGCCCTTGTTTAAAGCCCGTGATTTGAGCTCTAATCGCAATCGTCCTTGAAGCAGAAAAGTACTTCTTGTAGAATGTCAATGCCAATGAATTCCAATCGGTGATCCCCTGAACGGTCCGGTCCAAATCTCTATACCACTCCCTTGCAAAGATCACGAAGGAGAAGATGAACATGGTCTCCTTGATCTGGTCTTGGGTCACGCCACCGGTGGTGGGGGTATGGAACAAATGAGTCAATAAAGGTCTCCATATGCTTAGCTGCATCTTCATTTGCAGCTCCCCCGAACTGGTTCTTCTCAACCATGCTAATGTATGAAGGCTTTGGTTCGAACTTCCTGGCATCTCCTGGTAGTTCGAACCCCTTATATAAGTTTTCAGCTGTCGGCTCAGAATGACTAGCTATACTCGCTTCCTCGGCCATGACTGGAATTTCTGGAGAAGTAACTGTCTCGGCTGAAAAAGTAGAAACGGGCGAAGAAGGTGGATTTTCCTCGAACAGCTCGTTCTCGTAATAGCTTGACAGAGTACTCAGCTCTTCCTCTGTCGGTAGTACTCTTTGTGTTCGTCTCAACTCGCGCAAAGATTTCTCTAACTCAGGGTCAAATGGCACTAGTTCACCACCCTGTGACCTGCGCATAAGAGGAAACTACAAAAAGAATATAAGAACAGTTTAAGGAACAGAAGTCCCTTAAACTAAGAAAGACTAAAAATAAAAACAACTAAAATTAGGACTATTGCCTCCCCGGCAACGGCGCCAAAATTTGATACCCGTCGTTGTGAGTACCAAAGATAAAATTTATAATTCCTATTAAGACTAACCTAGGCTAGTGGTAACAGGGTCGAACCACAAGGAGGCATATGTAAATTCTAGTTGATTTGTATTTAGTCTAAGGTAACAATCGTGGGGGTTGAGTCGAGATGGTCTATAGCTAAGAACAAATAAAGATAATAAACTAAAAAGACGGTTTAACAGATAAAGAAGGGGTACTAGGATGATCGGTTCATTATAGCTTCGGCGGCAGCAAACTAAGTCGGTCTGAGTCAACACAGGTGAGGCGGGAAATAAAGAGGTCCTCTCGGTCCACTCTTAACAAATAACATCTTTCGATCTCGCTATAGGTCCCTAATATCACTAATACTAACTTTCGTTCTGAAAAGTGACTAACGGTCTAAACTATACCTATCTTTCGATCTTAGCACAGCTTAGTCGATTCAATTGATGGTCAAATAACTTTCCCTATCTTTCGATCTAATGGGTCGGTCATAAATTAGGTATCTAACTGGTCGCATGCATTCGATTCGTTAAATACAACATTAAAACAATTAAAACGAATATAAAACCCTACGAGGTCAGTCGATCGACCTACAATGTTAGTCGATCGACCAACACGCGAGATAGTCCGTGTGTAATCTATTGCCGCCTATGCCATAAATCGCCTACATCCTAGCACTAAAGAATTAGCTACTCATGCTAAGGGTAGAAACAACAACATAAACGATAAAGCTAACTACTGAATTCATGCTAAAAACAGTAAAATAAACAATTAACAATAAACAATGATAACGGTTGCGGGAATCTACTTAGCAATTCTAAACTATTGATAAAATAAAGATGAACTATAATTAGGGCAGAAGAATACCGAATTGCAGAGGAAAGATTAGTTATTAAGAACCGAAAATCCAATGCTCAACAATCTCAAACCCTAACTATCAAGAACCATATGCGAAAGCTTAATGAAAATTACTGAATAAAACTTTGAATGAAAACTGAATAATAACTTGATGATGATTCAATGTTTCTAGGTTACGTTATATAGCAACTAACGTAACTTTATTTCCTAAACCTAGCATAACTTTGGGCTTCAAGATTCACGGTCTTTTAATTCTCGTCTGGAATAGCAGCCTGGTCGATCGACTAAGGTAGGTGGTCGATCGACTGCTCAGCAATGAACAGTGGCTTCTGGAACCCGAACATTGGTCGATCGACTGAGGGTGATGGTCGATCGACTACTTGAGCTGCTACTTGACTTCTTAAAACTCGTGGACTTGTCTTTTGGGTCTTGGATTGCGCACCAAGTTCGTTCCTTAAGTGATTCCTTTACGTCATTTACAATGCAGATTACTCGGGGACGGATTTAGCTCGATTTCCGCTGGATTCTTCACATTTCTGCAATAATGTAAAAAATACGGAAGTAGACGGAAATAGGGAGAAATGCAGCATAAACTACAAGAATGAGCTCTGAAATGCGTGTAAAATGGGATGTAAAACATCATATAAAAGACACGCATCAGAATCCTTGAGGATTTCCTCGGGGATGCAAGGATCTTTTCTCATCATTGCCCATCTACTATAGTATGTACAAAGGCCTTCTAATCTTGTCTTCTCTTTGATGCTTGGTCATTGAATTCAATCAATTTAGCTCTATTTTGCCATGAAAATGCAAGGTTTGCACTCATTTCCTACCAAGGAAACAAAACCTCAAAGAATATGCAAAACAAAGGACTAAAGGGAATAAATGACCCAAATATGCACTAAAAAGCATGGGAACAAGGCTAATTCGGGGACTAAATATGCTCTAAATATGGTCACATCATGTACACCAACCCCAAACACGGGATTGAACGGTACCTTGTAGGCTAAAACGGGATACAACATGATACCTTAGGTGAAACCTTTGGGTGTGTACACACAAACAACAAAAGCACCAATTTTATGCACCTCATCGAACTACGTCAGATTTGATTTTGCTCCACCTGAATACGTAGGCAATTCTTCAGAATAAGGGATTCAATCCACACATCCATCCGCCTTTCATCTTATCGATTTATTACGGGTCTTAACTAAGTCCAAATCAAGCCACCTTCAACCGAGTCAATCTTAGTATTCGATTTAGGCTAGGATGAGGATCTAGATTCAAATGAGTAATTGTGAGTTTCAAAATGAGCTTTATCTGATGGTGTTGGCACAGATGTTCAATTTGATATGGTCTGCGCTCCTAGAAAGACTTGATTGGGGCGGAGTCATAATACTTTCGACTTCGATTCACTTCTATGCCAATCGTTTCACCTAATGTTACTGCACACTTAGGAGTCTGTCCTAATTCGAGTCAACCTTGGTCAACTTCATATGTCAAGTACCTGAGTCATCAAGAGTCATCTGGTCTCTCGAATTTCAAATCATCCAAGTCAAAGTCAACGTTTGAAAACTTAAAATTCAAACCTCATTTCAAATCAAATTCAAATCTTTCAACATTTAAATTCAAAATTCAAACCTCATTTCAAATAAAATTCAAATCTTTTAATTTTTAAATTCAAATTTGAAGCATCTTTCAAATTCAAATCCAAATCTTTTGAATTTCGGTTATTTCAAAACAACCAACTTTTTTTCGATAATGCCAACTTTCGAAAAATCAAAATCAAATTCAATCTTCAAATTTTATATGTGATTTATGTTAGAAAATATTAATCTCATTAATTTACATATTCATATATGTGATATTTAATTTAGTCATAAAATTAAATTGTTGATCTTATGCATGCAAACAAAATAGAAGTAAAGAAGAAATCGTTTTCCTTACTATGTGATTTCAGTTTTATGGGCACCAACAAGATCTCCTTCTTGTTAGTTCTTGAGCTTTCCAACAATGGATGAACAAGATTCAAGTTTAGAATCTCTCCCAAAAGCATATACCCAAAGAAATCTCTTAATAACTAATATTATTTTGTACTAGAAATAATATAAGTCTTACTATAAAATTGACACAAAAATTATAATTTTGCTCTTGAAAAATCGGTTCAAGAGGGATAATTTGTGAGGTTTATTTCTCTAGAATTTTGACGTGGACGTGTCGTTGTACGCCCAATCAAAACACATTTATAATACTCAACAAACTACTAGTTAGCGGTAAGTCGAGGTCGATCCATGGGACGGTGTGCTTTGGGTTCTAAGTCTATCTATCTCAATTTATGCTAGTGTCACAATTGATTTGAGTTTGTAGTTGTGTTCTAGACTAATGCAAGTAATAAAGTAAATCAAGCAATAAAAGGGAGATGTAAACAAATGATTAAAAGTGCTAGGATATCATGGGGTCATAGGGGATTCATGGTGTTGGTCATACAAACATGTTTACAATTATAAGCAAGCAATTAATGTTATGGAGGAATCGAGTTGGTTTATATCTTACGGTTCTTAGGAAGAGTTGGGTCTCGGAGCCGAATCGATTAGATTGTACAACACCTACAAGTCGACTGACTTTCCTCCTAATCAACTTCTATGCATGGTCTAACAAGACTCGAGTTGGTTTATATCTTACAAGTGAAGTTGAATAGATAAGAGATGGTTGTAAATGCAAGGATTCATAGGCTTGGCATTTCATCAAACATAACATGTGCATAAAGTTGACATCACAACAAGCAAGCAATTTAATTGCGAAAACATATTAGATTAAGCATGAATCAATCCCATGTTGCTTTTCCCTAATTACCCATTAATCCTAGCTAAATAACTACTCACTCATTATCATGGGAAACATGTCATTAATGGTGTCAATCATCACAACAAGTATAAACATGATAATGGAATGAAGAAATGAACAATAAAGAGTAAAGAGTAAAGGAATTATACCAACTTAAGATGATCCAAACAATAAAGCAAAGAATAATAGAAGAACTTGATGATTGATGGAAGGTTGTCAATCTCCCAATAAACCCAATAATCTTCAATTACCCAATAATAAACTTGAATAATAAACTTGAACAATAATTAAGGAGAGATTAATGTGAGATTTGTGGAAAGATTAAAGAGCAATCTATGCTAATCTACTCCTAATCTAATCTAAAGAAGGATTTTTCTAGCTAAGAGATCCCCCTAATAAAACTTGATAATTTGCTTATTACAAATGGGGTATTTATAGTGGAAATTAGGTGGATGCATTAGGGTTAACTAAGGGCTAAACTAGTAATTACACTTTTTTAGATAGAGCAGGGAGGAGCCGGTATTTCTCGAAGGAAGGGCTTCTTTCTTTGATGCTTGAAGAAGACGAAAATGTGCTGGGCTGGAATCCGAGCAGATTGATGTGAAGACGGGCGGATTGGTGAAGAGGAAAACGGGCGGATAAGGGTGAAGACGCACGGGTTCCGTGCATTGTGGACGGCCGGATTCCAGAGAATCCGCACGGGTTGGACTTCAGTTTTCGTTTTCTCTTCTATTCTTCCCTTTCCTTCACTTCCATTTTATTCTTGTAGGCTTGGTCTTTAGTTCTTGCTTCGTCCTCATACTAATCCATCAAATATCGTTAAATAGCTTCCGAATATGCACGAAAGACGGGAATTTCCGCCTTATTATCATCTTTTCTACAAAACATATGAAATGCGATAGAAAAGCAAATAGGAAGGTTTTGACGGATAAAATGGCCATAGAATGTTATAATAGTATGCAAAATAGGCTCAATTAGGGGACTAAATGTGCGCAAATAATGTTCACATCAAATATCCCCAAACCGAACCTTTACTCGTCCCGAGTAAAGAAGTGACTAAAACAAGACCTTTATTTAAACTAACCTAATAACATAGCCGATATGAGACAATTAGCGGGTCTCACTCCGCCCCTTCAACTCACAACAAGAAAACCATGAGGTAGGATGCCTTCTTGCAAGGCAAGGTGGGTCTTGCCAAAATGGCGACACATCCAAACATTAAGCACACAAAATCACATAATGGATGCATCTACAAAATAATAGCCACTTCCTCATCAAGTGGCGGAGGCACTAAAGAGGAACAAATTTAAGAGCATATAATCCATCACAAATACTAGTTCAACAAATCACTAAGGCTAAGAGGATGACACTAAATCACCTCCAAATGGTGTTAAACTAGACTACTTTCGTCCTCAATTTCCAAATGCTTTCGTCAAGAGCGATCGGATGGTGGTGGAATGATGATCCCTATGATGCTAGTAGCATATGACATGACAAGTCTCGAATTCTCTACAAAAGTAAAGGTCATGGATCGTCCCAAGCTCGACAAAGTGGCTTGACAAAAAGCCTTTTTGGGAATGAAATACTCAAATCTTTATACACAACGGGTGGATATGACTAGTATTCAAAAATTGACCTCATTTGACTTTAACATTTCAAAAATTTAAGATGGGGTTTGTCCCTTCCGGGCTAGTGTCCTTTGCTTTCGCCAATCGCTTATTAGGCAACCGGTTAACCTCTAGACAATAGCTTTTCGGGGTGATAGTCACTCTGTCTGCGGCGGCCGAATTCACAACCGTGTGGGGGCCCAATTCAATGGATCCCGCTCCAAAGCACATCGAAGTGGTACGCCTCCATCAAAACAATTTAAATTTCTCAACATTCAACAATTCATAACTTTTGAGGTTTCCTTGGCATTAAATTACTTCCACATGACAAAACTTTAGAAATGAGCACTTCAAACTTATTGATAGAAAATATTTTTGGGTTGCCTTACCACAAGGTCAATCAAGGTCACCTAGACAAGTTAACCAAGTCCACATCGCATCACGGGGTTGGATAGGTGACTCACATGCAAACCCTTTACTAGGCTTTGGGTCATGGGTCAAAAGACACTAGTATGACACTATCTAGGGTGTTTTACAACCATTCTAGTAGGCAAAGTCTTAAGTTGAACAAGTATTTGTAATGGCTTAGTTGCTCTTGTCAAATTCCTAATTAGGCATTTTTCAAAACTTTTCTAACATGCAACTACATGCTATGATGCAACTAATATAAACATCCTAATGCAAGTGATTCTATCAACTAATATGACATATAAACTAAATGCAAGTCCTAAGTTCCCATTGTTTTACCGCATCAATCAAAATAAAGCCACACAGTCATTAACATAAAGAGGAAAAAGGAGATTGGAAAGATCATACCATGCGGTCTTCATGATCCTCATGTCTCGGATGTGGCGTAGTCAATGAATGTGAACAAGGATAGAACAAACACAATATATACAAGAATATATACATGACTACACTACAAAGGAAATGAACTTGTTTTTGGATTTTTAAATTTTTCAAATTTTTTATGGTTTTTGTTTTTATGAAATTAAAGAACATATTTTTGGGATTTTTCGAAATTTTTCAATTTTTATGCATTTTTGGAATATAAATTCCCATTCCCCACTTTATTTTGGACATTGTCCTCAATGTACATGTAGGAGTAGGAATAAAAAGGAAAACGTGTTTTTGGATTTTTGATTTTTTGGAAATTGAAGTACAAATGCAATGATATGAATGAATGCTCTAACTAAATGCAATTCTATATGACATATATAACAAATGAATGCAATCTAAACTATATTATATGATGCATGTTTTAAACTATGGTCACCTATAATCAAACCTCCCCAAACCGATTTAAACAATAATTCTAGTGTAGAAAAGAATAGGATTGGTCATTAGTAACAATGCATGAATTCTAGTCTATATGCAACTAACTACATGAATCATATTACAATGCAACTATATTATATGAACTTAACTAATGCAAATGCGATATGGAATATAATACAAATGCATGCGAAAACTACACTAAATGCAATGTATATACAAAAGAGAGAGGGAAAGTTGGGATCATACAAATGGAGGTGGTGAGGTAGGCCTCTTTCACTCGTCATCTTCATCTTGATCATAGCCATAATGATGAGAGCTCCCGGCTTGATCATACCCTCTTTCTTGACCCCAATACCCTCCTTGGTCAAATTCTCCTCCTTGACCCGAGTACCCTCCACCTTGGCTAGAATGCCCTCCGTCGCCTCGACCCCAAGCTTGGTTACCTTGATTAGGGAACAAGAGTTCCGGTTGTGCCCAAGTGGGCAAAGGGCCATTAGGGTCAACATACCCTTGTTGAGCCATGTTAAAGTATTGGGGATAAAGGGCCAAGTAGTTGTCGACCCTCCCTTCATGTACCCCGAGGTCCACTCTATTCATGAGTGCCATCAAGTCATTAATACTCGGGGTATTGGGGATTTCCGGTTCAAATTTGGTATAGGAAGTAGGGTATGGTGGGATAGGCACGTAGGACATGAATCCCTTTGACATTTGGGGTAGATTCGGTTCCTCGGGGTGCTTTCATTTATCATTGGGTAAGTGAGGTAATAAGACGTTATTACACGGTAAATTTGGTTGGACTCAACGGAATATAAAGACTAGTCTTATGTTATGTTCTGGGGCTAGAGATGCATTTTATGAAATACATCGACCGAGAATTCTATAGTAGAATCAATTGAAGAGTTAATTCACCAAATTTATGCATGTATGGGATGTATAGGTTTTCCGTGCCCATGTTTGTGTAAAGATGGATCTCGGAATCATTATATAAATGCATAATTCTAAATCTTGTTAAAATATTTACAAGTAAAATGATAAATGTTAATTGTTTCCTTCATTTCCTTTTTGTAGTCAATTCGATTAATTTGCAATGACAACTCCGATTTCATCCGCTTCCACAAGTGGAACCGCTCTACCACGCACTAATGCTTCTTGGCTCCGATCCTTTATGGATCGATGTAAACTTGAAAAGAATGGCACTAACTTTGCGGATTGGGATGCGCAACTCCACTTAGCCGCGGAAGGTGACGACAAGCTTCGTTACCTTACCGAAGCTGCTCCCGCTACACCTACTACTAGGGAATCCGCCGTGCTTAGGGAGGCCTATGAGGCTTACCTAAAAGAATCGGCCGCGATTAAGAATGTCTTGATTTTCTCTATGGAAGCCTATCTCCAAAGGAGTGATATTAAGATAGGCACCGCTTATGAGATCTACAACAAGCTTGTGACCATGTTTTCACAAGCTCCTAGAATCATCCAATATGAGGCGGTCTCCGCATTCTTTGAGCTCAACATAAAAGAGGGGCAAAAGGTTAACCCTCATGTGCTCATATTAATTGAGCATGTTGAGACCCTCAAAATACAAGGGGTTGAAATTCCCGAACAACTCGTTATCGACCGAGTTCTCCATTCCTTGAATCGTATCAAAGCATATGTTCAGTTTAGGGTAAACTTAGATATGCAAAACATGAAAACCTCTCTCCATAAATTACACAACTTTCTTGTGATAGCCGAGAGAGACATGGGTCTCAATGTGAGTACGACCAAGGATGTGCTCAATGTTAATAATAAGAGTAATGGGAAATTCAAGAAAAGCGCTAGAAAGGGTAAGAAACCCACTCCCAACAAGGGCAAAGGGAAAGCTATTGGGAATAGCTCTCCCAAGCCCAAAAAGGGTCCTTCTTCCGAGGATACCACTATTGTTGTGGTAGGGGCCATTGGAAACACAATTGCCTAAAATATATAGGAGATGTTAAAGCTGGACGCGTGACTCCAGTAGGTAATAAATTCTCCAATCTATTGTGTTATTGATATAAATCCCAACTTTGGTATTTTGATACAAGTTGTGATTCTCACCCCCTTTAATGTAATATAGGGCATGTGAGCAAAGACAAAGGCAAGGACAAGCAAGCTTGAAGAATATCTTCAACAAGGGATGCTAGGGTAGCCGCCCATAGTAGAAAACCTATGGAAGCTTGGCTTTTATTTTGTATTGTCTTCTTAGTATTATTTTGACTTGTTGTTTTAGAACTCGTTTTGATTTCCGTGTTGGACATGGACGTTTGTTTTATTTCCATTTTGCAAACAATGGTTGTATGGATTTTAATGACTTGGCTTTCAACCCAAGTCATTCGGTTTATGGAAATTTTTCCCTTTGTTCTAAAAACTTGTCATTATACACCTTTTACATCAACAACATAAATTGATTTGACTTAATTGATCATAAAAGAATTACAATGATTGGATCATTGTAATGAGTTCATAAGCCATGAATTTGATTTGCTCTTATGCTTTTATGACTAATATCGCATCTTATTTGACATAAGAAAGAACGATTGTAAAGTCAAATAGAGTTATTTGAACTCAAGGAAGAGAATTATATAAACCAATTGAAAACACCGCTTATAACTAAGACTTGTAAAAACTTAGACTCCATACGAGTTATGGGAGGTCTTAAGACCCTGAAATTCTATATGACATGGTGTGGACATGGGCCACGGGGGCGCTTGGGAAACAAGCGTTTGCATTTATGGAGTCGCCACCAATTTATTGTGGAAAATTAGAAACCGTTCGAATACCTCGTGCCATGTCAAGACACAAAGTAATGACATGAACACTAAGCACTCGTTACCCTTAGCATTCTATGTCTAGAATGACTCTCGTGGATGCCAATGAACACGGATGTTCACAGAGATCTGGAGTAAGGGGTGAGGGTACGTATTAGGAAGCTCTTTTGATCGAACAACTAATCCCGCCCGCCTCGATAGCGGCCTCTACAAATGATTAGGGAAAATCGTCTATACTTGATATATTGTCGATTATATGCATGCAATGCAATATCCAAGTTTTGATCCTAACATGTGAGAATTAGGCTATGTCGGTGAACAATTAATTTAGCATACAATTGAGTCGAAGTAGGGCTTTAGATTCAATTACATGTGGAAGCATACAAACAATGCGATAAAAGAAATACAATAATAAATACAATAATTAAAACGGATTAATGATTTATGTCGAAAATACCTTTAAAACGGATAATTTGGAAAAAAGAATAAATAAATAAACGACCAGGAATTAGGCGATAATACGAATAATAGTAGATTAAATACGTAAACTAATTAAACTAGGTCAAGGCAGAAAGGGAGTTCAGAGACAGAAATCAACCTGGAACAGGTGCAGCAGAGCTGCACCCTCTGGAAGAGGCGCAGCAGTTGCTGCGTCTGTTCCAAGGCTGAGTTCTGGCTGTGAAGCCGGAACTTCAAATCGTTAATGTTCTTGGGTAAATTTAATGATTGATTACGATATATGACTCGGATTAAGGTGATTTAATACATTAATTACATGTGAATGAGTCATGAAAGCGATAAAACATGGATAAAACGAATGCAAACGAATTAATTACATGAATGAAAGATTGATTAGTGACACGAGTGAACTAATTAGGGTGAATATGACGAATTAATGAAGAACTAATGACGGATATGACAATAGACTGATGTAAATATATCAAAGGTCGAATTCCAGAAACTCGAGATGAAAGAATCGAATTTCTACAACCCGGATTGATTTTAATGACGAAAACCCGCAAATATTGGATTATAAGGGATTTAAAGTCGGGAATAAACGATGAATTATATGCTAATAGTGATGAACGATATGTTAAATTATCATGCGAACAGGTTAAGAACAAAAAAGACGAAAGAAAACAAAGTAGACGAAATCAACAGAAGACGAAGGAAGAAGAAAGGAAGCAGGAACTGCGGCAGCCTCACGAAGAGGCGCAGCAGGCGCTGCGTCCCTTCGAAGAGGCGCAGCAGTTGCTGCGTCCTTTGTCGACGTCTGTCCTCTGATATCCGAAAAAAGGGTTTTAAACATGGTTTTACAAATCGGTTTTTAGAAGTACTTTCGACATAAACCTTACATTAATGATTACAAAAAGTATATAACAATAACTAAAGAAGGATTTACACCCTCAGACTTACATGTTTGATGAAACGAGATGAACTAAGTTTACGATTACTGATGCTCGACTCGAATGTAACGAAAGTGCCCCCGTAAGAGGAAAACGATTAAGATTTATTAAGTTGATTATGGTGGAGTTGGTCAAATTGGTCGGTCATGCAAACGAGGCTGGTACTCAGAAGGATCTGAGCTTACATGGTCGAAAGTTCAAGCACGTAGACGCCAAAAAGTAAGAACGTGGTCTAGAATGCAAAGGGAGAAGAGAAGGGCAGACACTCGCGTGAGAAATATGAGGAGCGAAGGCTCCTATTTATACTAATCACGTGAAGGAATTAGGGTTTTCGGAGAAACTTTGGAAGTGAATCTCGAAAAGATATGAAAAGATACGAAAAATACGCAGAAAAGGACCTGGGAAGAGGCGCAGCAGGCACTGCGTCCCTTGGAAGAGGCGCAGCAGCTGCTGCGTCTGTTCCCAAGTGGTTTCCTCCTGCAAAAGAAAGATTTCCGTGTTTAGTTTATGGAATAACGGATTAATCTTGTTTTCCTTAATATTTTGTGTGAATATTACGGGAAATTCTTTTACCAAAGATTAAAAGATTGTGAAATATGGAATAGAAATATCGGGAACATTCCAGAACATTCTGACTCGGGATTTAGCGGTTATCAGAAAATGAAGACGGTTTTAGGCCCGAACTCCAAATGTACTCTAATTACTGTCAAAACGACCGTATCGGCGCGTAGATGCCAATTAAGAGGTAGACACCAGTGTTTGAGCAATCACTTGACGATAAACTTACGAACTGTCACAAATCGTTCCGCGTACCAAACATGCGGCCCAATCATCACCGGGTGGTTTGCGGGAGGTGCAGAAATGAGGTATCTACAGAGCCCCCACTTTGACTGAGGCTTGGACAAGACGAAAGTCAAAGTATAGCCATCAGGTCAATCGAAGATTACAACCTGGCGACTATGGCGACGCGAGGCGGTTCAAGGGGTCTGAGCCAAGGACCTGTCGTCGGGAACATTTTAGAATCTGTCGACTATCGGGGAGGGTCCTTTAAAGTCCATTAGACTACGTAAGGAAGCTCACTAGCCATAAGAAGAGACCATACCTGAGACTTCTTCCTCGAGACATTTCCGGAGGTGCATAGGAGGTAAGGTTAAGCGTAGGAGCTAAGGGTAAGCGTAGGAGCTAAGGGTAAGACCTAAAAGATATATAAGGATTGTGTTCTAGGGTGTGGGACCCTAAGGGTGTGTTTGGATAGCAAAAGTGGAGGGAAAGAGAGGGGAGGGGGAAGGAGGGAAGAGAAAGTGAGAGAAGGGAAGGGGAGGGGGAATGGGGAGTGAGTGTTTGGATACAATTTCCCTTCAAATCTTGCCTATTGTGGAGAGATTTTGATTAGGCTTGGAGGAGGAAAATTGAATCCCTCCAAATCACTCCCCCTCCATTTCCCTCCACCCTCATTTGCTATCCAAACAAGGGATTTTAAATCCCCTACTCTCCCTCCTTTTCTTTTCCCTCCAAATCTTTCAATCCAAACACACCCTAAAGGAAGGCATCAATGGGAAGGAGGCCAAAGATAAGTTCGACCTAAGGGGTAACTAAGGCTCGAGTGTAAGAACTCTGCCGGTCTGGGAACTTCTGGAGAACGACACCCGTATCGCACTCCGTGGGGAAACAAGTGGTCGGACTCTCGAGGAGGTTTAGTTTTCGGTACTTGTCGTTAGGAGCACCTAGACCAAAACACAATTTATAACTTCACAAACAACTCTACAATTAGTAAAGAGCACCTAGACCAAAACACAATTTATAACTTCACAAACAACTCTACAATTAGTAAAGAGGCAAGTAAAGGTCGGATCCCAAGGGATAGGAATTGAGATGAGATTTTCTATTGCAACTAGTGGTGTCTAAGGGTGTCACAATTTGGGGTTTGAAGTAGAACATCACTGAACTAAATAGCAATGAAAGTAAACAAGCAAGATGAATTAAAAGGGATGTAAACAATTGATAAAAGGCACTAGGGTGTCATGGGGTCATAGGGGATTCATGGGAATTGATCATACAAACATATTCTCAAATTATAAGCAAGCAATTATTATTGTGATGGATCGAGTTGGTTTATATCTTACAATCCTAGGAAAGTTTGGGTCCCGGAGCCGAATCGATTAGATTGTACAACACCTACAAGTCGACTTAATCTTCCCTACTCAACTATATGCATGGTCTAATGAGAATCGAGTTGGTTTATGTCTTACAAGTCTCATTGAAAAGATAAGTGATGGGTAAAAAATGCAAGGATTCAAAGGCTCGCATTTCACCAAACATAACATGTGCATAAGTTGAGATCACAACAAGCAAGCAAATAAACTATGAAAACATATTAATTTAAGCATGAATCATTCCCCATGTTTGTTTCCTCTAATTACCCATTAACCCTAGCTAAGGAAACTACTCACTCATTATCATGTTGAACATGCTATCAAGGTTGTCAATCATACCAACAAAGTGAAACATGATGAGTAAATGAAAATGATTAGCAATAATTAAAAAGGGATTAAGAGAATTATACCTACTAATGATTCCAATAATAAAGCAAAGAATAAAAGAAGTACTTGATGCTTGATTGGAAGGTTGTTAATCTCCCAATAATAACCCAAATAATCTTCAATTACCCAAAATAAAGGATAAACAAAAGAGAGATTAAGGAAATGAAACTTGTATTAAAACTTGATTAAATGTTGATTACAAGATTAAAGAGAGATTTGATTGATATTAACTACACTAAAGATTGCTAAGAAGAACATGCTCTTCTAATTAGACTAATGGAGTATTTATAGTGGGGATTAGTTACATAAATTAGGGTTTACTAATGGCTTAAATGACGATTAAGTCCTTGAGGAATCGCCGGTCTCTAGGGAGACTCCGGTCTCTTTTTCGCCGGTCTTAGAAAAAGATGCGCATCCTTCCTTGAAGTAAGTAGAAGACGAAATAGCTGTAAGGGAATCTAGGCGTTTTAGGCACGGGACGGGCGGATTTGGGTGTTTCTGGACGGGCGTCCAGCTGGGGAAGACGCTCGGATTGGCGGGGTTTTGGACGGGCGTCCAGCTGGGGAAGACGCTCGGATTGTAGGCCTTGGACGGGCGGGTCCAGGGCAATCCGCTCGGATTGTCTTACAGCTTCATTCCTTCTTCTTTTCTTCCATTTTCTTCATAGAATCCTTGAGGATTTCCTCGTGGATGCAAGGATCTTTTCTCATCATTGCCCATCTACTATAGTATGTACAAGGGTCTTCTAATCTTGTCTCCTCTTGATGCTTGTTCATTGAATTCAATCAATTTAGCTTCATTTTGACATGAAAATGCAAGGTTTGCACTCCTTTCCTACCAAGGACACAAAACCTCAAAGAATATGCAAAACAAAGAACTAAAGACAATAAATGACCCAAATATGCACTAAAAAGCATGGGAACAAGGCTAATTCGGGGACTAAATGTGCTTAAATTATGGTCACATCAAATATCCCCAAACCGAACCTTTGCTCGTCCCGAGTAAAGAGGTGACAAAGACTAGGACCATTATTTAAACTAACCTAATAACATAGCCGATATGAGACAATTAGCGGGTCTCACTCCGCCCCTTCAACTCACAACGAGACAACCATGAGGTAGGATGCCTTCTTGCAAGGCAAGGTGGGTCTTGCCAAAATGGCGACACATCCAAACATTAAGCACACAAAATCAAGTAATGGATGCATCTACAAAAGAATAGCCACTTTCCTCATCTAAGTGGCGGAAAATTATCTACAAGGGAAGTAATTCAAGGGTACACACTCCTTCATATATGCAATTTCTTCAAACTACTAAGCCTAGAAGGATACCAATAAATCACCTCCAAGTTGTGTCAAGCTAGGGTAACTTTGTCCTCAATCGTTAAATGCTTTTGTCAAGAATAAACTCCCTATGGTGTTAGAAACACTAGAGGATCGCGGAATTCCCCCTCTTGCCTAGACAAGAAGAAAGGTCGTCCCCTCTCTACCATGCACAAAAATGGATACGATGGATAAAGGGATCGATAGAATTTGAGTTTCACTTTGGGAGTTTGCTTTGTTTTTGTTTTTCCCCCCAATTTCTTGTGTCATATAACTTTTGAGAACACTTTCTTTTGCCATTTCTATTGATATTTGGCAATTCAATACTTGACAACTTTTCAACTTTTTGCATTTCTTTTTGAACATTTTCAAAGTCACCCCATATGTAGTGAGGGTGGCTTATATTTGAAGCTTTAGGAGTTCTATTTTTGCTCCTCTTTTCATTTGATGCATTTTTGCAAACTTTCTTTCACTTTTCATTTCATTGAACTCAAATCAATTTCTTTTTGTGCCCATTCCCTTTGATGACAAAAATGTGGTAGAACATGGATGATGGATGCATGCATGGTTTCAAGAGTCACCTTGGAATAAACGGTAGCTAAGAAGTTATCACACCACAAGGTACTCTTGACTAGGCCTTAATCCATGGGTCAAAGGATACTAGCATGACACATCCTAGGGTGTTTTACAAGCATTCTAACAAGCAAAGTCTTAAGAAGAAAAAGCATCTACTAGGGCCTATGTACACTTGTCAAGCTTCCCAAGTAGACGGTTTCGCAAAATTTTTCTAACATGCAAACTACATGCCATGATGCAACTAACATATAAACATCCTAATGCAAATGATTCTACCAACTAATATGCCATATAAACTAAATGCAAGTCCTAAATTCACATTGTTATACCGCATCAATCAAAATAAAGCCACATAGTCATTAACATAAAGAGGAAAAAGGAGATTGGAAAGATCATACCATGCGGTCTTCAATATCCTTATGTCTCGGATGTGGCGTAGTCAATCAATGTGAACAAGGATAGAACAAACACAATATATACAATAGTATATACAAGACTACACTACAAAGGAAATGAACATGTTTTTGGTTTTTCAATTTTTCAAATTTTTATGGTTTTTCGAAATTTTTGAATAAAAGTTAAGTTAGAATTCCCCATCCCCACACTAATATGGGCATTGTCCTCAATGGCCAAAATGATGGGAAATTATGCAAACATGATGCATGAATTCTACACTAAATGCAAGCTATACTATACTACATTACATGATGCACGGGTTTTTGTTTATGACGGAGAGCGAAATTTAGATTACCTCCCGTTGTGTATGCATGTACTTCCCCAAACCGAGATAGACATTATTTCTAATGTCCTAAAAGTTGGGGTAGTTCATGCTCACAAGATGCAATGCATGAAACTAAATTTGTCATTTTGGATTTTCAAAAGTGGGAACAATGAAATAAGAACACCTCAATGGGGCCGAGGTGTTAGCCTCTATGTTGCTAGGACTCTCCAACCATGATCAAGATAAAATAAATAAAACAAAGAAAGAAGTAGACAAACCTCAAGAGGGTAGGAGCCTCCAAAGCTTGCTAGTCTTCCACCATATCATCATTGTCATCATCTTCCTCAATAGAAGTGGACTCATCTCCACTTTCCTCTTCACTTCCTTGCTCACTTCCTTGATCACTTCCTTCATCATCATTAGCCTCTTCCTCTTTATTTACCTCTTCATTAAATCCTTTATCAACAACCCCATCACCGACAACTTCATCGTCACCCGGTATCTCACCCCTAGATGCACTTGGAAAGAAGACTTCCCTATCCGCCCAACTAGGCAAAGGACATGAAGGATCAAGTAGTTCTTGCCTAGCTAAATGAAGGAGGGATGGATATTGGGCTAAGTATGCATCTTCCCGATCCTTATAAGTTTGTTTGTGCATCTCTTGCATAAGTAGAGTCATGTAGTCATTGCCCGCTTCAACACCTTCGGGTTTGAACTCTTGATATTTGAATGGATAGGGTGGTGTGATAATGGAGGAGGAGGGCATTTCAATTTCACCCCTTTGTTGACGGATGATGTATTCGGCTTCCTTTGAGAGGGGAAGAAGGTAGTTCGTCCGATGGACACTCAAGCGGCATATCTTGGAAGGCAAAGTAAAAGATCTAGCATCATTGGTGAGCCACCCATATTTGGTGTCAAGGGGATTATGAGTGACCCACTTGTACATGTTAATCATGGCATCCATGTCAATGAGATGACCCCCTCTTTTTGCCACATACTTGCTATCCTTGTTGAAATTCGGATCAAAGTACTTAGCCAAAAGAGTGACTAGACCTCCATTTACGATAAAAGCGGTGCCTTGCTTTCCACAATCAACATTGAGCCATTTTTCCACCAAAAGCCTTAGAGCATTGTAAGGCTTGGTGAATTCCCTTCCAATATTTAAGGCCGACTCAAGTAGAACACAATCGAGCTTGGTAAAGTGGTTAGTGTCTTTTCTTGCAATGATAGTATTCCCGATGACCTTGTGCCATACTCTAATGCCCGGATGGTGGACTAATAGAGCGCGACTAGCATGAAAGTTCTCAAATTTCCTCCCGGAAATCGCCTCCTAAAGAGGAGCGGGGTCATACTTTTCGGGCTTCTTATAATAACGAGGTGTATCACTAAGACCTAATGCTTTAATCAAGTCATCAAAGGTGATGCACCTATTCACATTGGCAAGGCGGAACTCGATATTTTTTCTAGTCTCTACCTTATGCACTTTCAATGAACTCAAGAATTCCAAGGTAAGGGAGGGGTATGTCAATTCTCTTGTAGCAAACAATTTTCCCAACCCCATGGCTCAAAGAAGGCTTTTGTTTGTTCAAGGACACCCAATTTGGTCAAGGCATCTTCACATATGAATTTGGTGGGTAGAAAGGATTTCCTAGCATACTTGGCAAATGTATCCCTATGGGAGTTAGAAATGAAAATTACCTCCGGATAGTTTGATAATTGAGCAATTTTTGGAGTTGTTGATGTTGTTTCTTCCAAGGGAGGATTTTGTTGTTGTTGAACTTCCAAGTTTGCACTAGCAACCACCATAGCCAATGAGGCTTTCTTTGCTTGAAGACATCGTTGCCTTGTTGAGAGTGCCTTTGCCTTAAGTGCCTTTCTTGATCCTTTTGTTCTTGCCATTGATGATTATACCAAGAAAAGAGTGAAAATCTTCAATTTCCAATTATATCCAAATCGATTTTAAGATGAAAGGCTTTGCCTTTGTATTTCAAAAATCGACTCAAAGGTTGAAGATTTTGGTGCTTGGATTGA